>NC_138202.1:101033888-101463888 GCF_964194415.1 Vipera berus
TGGTGCTACTTTGATGTTCCATTCTGAGCATAAAGAATGTTACATCTTACATTGTCTCTGTTTTTATATTTATAATATTATTTTCAGACTGTGAAGAGAGTAAGCTTTTGGCATGCAAATCATAACAGTCCCTGTTTTGTAGCTTATACTGTACAAGTTAAATGAATTGTTCCTTGACAATCCTGAATGTGTTCCATCTTTGGCAAATTGCAACTTTACAATATTTATCTATGAAACACAACTAAGGCTTTTTTTAAAAAAACACAAGAAGATTCCCACTGTCCCACTATGTAGATCTTGTTTTAATTTTGAATTTAGCCTGCAAATTATTTACCTTGCAATACTTTAATGTTGGCTTGCAGAATTCATTCTTTATAAATCCCTTCCTTGTGACTTCCTCTAGTTTTGTGGCAGCATATTTCCTCGTGACTCGGTGCTGTAATATTTGTTTTTGAGAAGGTTTTGCTGCTGAGAATTTCTTATCTTTCTCTGGACACTCATTCTGAGATATAAATTGCTCCTGCAAGTGCCTCCCTTTTTTTCCTAGGAGCCTGGAGGTCCGATTTGGAAATCTTTCCTCAATTTGCTTTCTGAGATGTTGGACAAGATTCAGCCTTGGCTTTTCTGTAACCTAAAGAAGAAAAAAATACTTCATATTCCTCAGCAGATAATAGATCAGAAGGCCAATCTTAGCCACTATAGGCAACTGTACCTCTCCTTATTTCAGCTGTTCTGGTTATAAGAAAAAAAACCCTATATACGCTGATAAATCACCTATGTCTAAGCCTTTTATTACAAATTTGCAATACAAGAGAAATTTGAGAGTTCAGGGCTTTTTGTTGAAACAGGTTCCTCAGTTTCCATGCAATGTTTTTTTATCTTCCATAGAAATAAGCAGATTAATGCAGCTAGGGATCCATGTCCATAGCATTCTTGTTTGCAATATCCCATATTCCCTGTTCTTTTCCAACTTCATCTGGTGTTGGATCTAAGGCCCTGGACCAGCCGTGGTGCAATCATCCGTGTTTCGTTACTGTCTACTGTGTATCACAGCCAGCTGTCTTGTTTTGAGTAATCTGCTTCTCTTGAAGACTTGTCAGCAACACACATACCCTTATACACACCAATCCCTTCCCTTTCCCTATTCCCAACTCTTACACTTTTACATTTTTGTGGGAACGGCCAGTTTTTGGCCTCCCAAACTTCAGCTTTCCCAAACGTTTCTTATCGGCCTCTACGTGAATTACAGTGATGAGCACACTCTCCTGGTTTCTTATCTGCCTCTACGTGAATTACAGTGATGAGCACACTCTCCTGGTTCGCACAGGATGGCATGTGGGAGGTTTGGGAAACGCTATGATAGAGCTTTCACATATATCTTTTAGTATCTTGTTTTTGTAATGATCTCATAGGCACCTGAGAAGTTCTCACTACGTATCCAATTATCACTATGTATCCTATTTTTTTGAGATTGATGGGGTTTATGTAATGTTGTATTTGGTATTCAGAAAAAGGAGGTGAATAAAAGTTCAGTGGGCAGTTGCTCAGGGTTTTTTGGGAGAGACGAGGCTGCCTGGCTGGTTCAGAGCATCTCTATCGACCCGGGTCTGAATTCTTTTCCCTACACATTTTCTTTTGAGTTGGGTGCACATGAGAACAACTTTGTATAGTAGACTATGCATTACGTGGGAGCAGTTTTCTGCAGCCAAAGGCACGGGCAGAGAGAAGTAAAAATAATAGAACTATGCATATTGTTTAGCCTTTTAAATAGTTCTGAATCTCTGCTCTAGAAAGAGGGAGAGAGCTTTTTGGTTCCATCTAGGCATTATTTGCTGTGAAATGGGAAAACTTGAAAAATGTTATGTTTGAACAAAAAACCAACAACAACAAAAATGAACTGATCCAAATATGTACAACAGTATAACACCCCTTGAAAGTTGTTGTTTTTTTCTTGGTATGTTTTGTTAAGACAGCATCTGGTGGAAAGTTGTGTTGTGGTACATGCTCTTCACAAAATACCACCTAGAGAGAATATGGAAGCAGCTCTTTGTGTGAGTGGGCATAAAGTGTAATTAAAGATGGTGACTAAGCCAAAAGGCTCTGGTACTGAGCATATGCATTCTCATTTCTCTCCCCCCACACTACATATTGCATTTTAACGAAGGTATGAGGCTCACTGTGTCTGCTGAAATTGAAATAGCTGCCAGTTTGGGATTGCAGTATTTGCAGAAATCAGATTTTGTAACCGACACAGATTAATGTTCTTAATAGGGCCTTTTGCCTTAGCGTATTCTGCAAGTACAATTTAAGCGAATTAGGTTCAGATTGAAATCTTTCTTTTGATTTCCCAGGTTTTTTTTCTATTTGAAAAAAAAATGCGTATGTTCTTCTATTTTTTTCTTGGCATATTTTAACATATTTTGAGATGGGGATTTAGATTTTATTTTATTTTTGTAAAATAATGGACAGTGCTGGAGTTTGGGATATTTTTCATCATTCTGCAGTCCCCAAGGCAGCCTATCCTTGATGTGAAAAACCCATGAAAGACTTCGTTGATTCCTTACCATGGGATATGAAGCCAAGGAGGCCACAGATGGAGAAGTTCTTGTTCTGTGAAAACAGGATACACATCCTTTAGCTACCTTGTGACTACCTTGTGACTGCTGACACATGAGCATCATATTAAACGAGAGGTTTTTTCCTCCCCCTCTGCTTAAAAAGAACCCTGCTCAAATCCTTTCTCACAAATGAGATGGAATAGTCAAGAATGAAAAAAATCTCAGTAAGGTAATAAAGTCAATTGTTAAGAACACAGGCTTGGCATTTTTAAACAAACATTCTATATTCTTTTCAACAGAAAAAGAAGATGAGGAAATTACAGTCAGCTTTTGGAATGGCAAGAAAGCCAAAGTTCCATTAGGTCTCGCTTTGTGGATTTCTCCAGCACAGTGGGAGAGAATTGTAGAGAGGATCCACTTGCCCTACACAAGCAGGAAGCAGTTGGAGGGGCAGGTTCACAGGCTTGGTTACTACAATTGTTCACATGAAAGTATTCCAACTTGTGCTTTGGGTGATTTCCAGAGGTGTTGGCATACACGTTGCTGTTTTATCCATCCTTGCTTTAGTGGTTTCCATCACACATGCTCATTGCTTGGACACAGGCAATGTGTCTCCTGCTGTTGCCGCTGCTGCTCTAAATACAGTTGCTGTTGGACACGGCCCTCTTTAGCAGAATTAACCTCTGGAGATTTAAGAAAAAAATTCACAAGTAAGCCTACAACACCATTCTTAGCAATAGAAGCCTCTCCCGAAGCAGAACATGCTGCTGTGCTATCCAGCTCTTCCTCATCCTCCTCAGAGTCTCATTGTGAAAGGGAAAAAAGCGGCACCAAGAGTACAACGATAGATCAAGCAGTGAACACAGATTCTAGTCTTTTTAAAAATCCCACCTTACAGGAAACGAGAAGACCAGAGTGGAAGTACTGGAAGAGAAGCCAACCCACCTTTGTTTATAAAAGCCAAGGTACACAAGATCTCCCTTGATTGATTTCCAAAAGATATCTAGAACCTGTTGGTTTCACATACAGGGTGACAATCAGGCCACAATGGGTTATTCAAATATCTCTGGCTTAGTGTGTTGTTTAAATCAAACTATTGTGACTTAGCCATGATTTCTTAGCATTGTGTGTAAAACCCAGTCACTATCTCAAGTGAGTGTGTATTAACTAATGATGGCTCACTGCAATTTCGCCCAGATTTAGTATATTAAATTTGTTCTTTGTCTTTATACTTATACCATATGGGGCAAAAAAAGAAGAAGACATTGCTCACACCTATAGATGTTGCTTGCTGCAACTTACTGTAGATCATGCTAGCTGAGGATGCTTGGAAGTGCCATAAAGTAACATCTCAAAGATTGAAGATTCTCCTGACTTGGCCTGCAAAGCAGAGACATTTATGAATATTATAGTGTTAATAGAAGTGAAGTACTCCATTATAGACACTTTCATATCTAATTTCATATTTGAGGAAAGGGCAATAGCCACTTATACTAGTTTGGCTAGTTTTAAGGAATAACTTATTTGGATGATAAAGAGTAATTAGCCATGCATAACATCTAATTTATGAGTATTTCAACAGGAAAAAGACAAAGAATTTTTTATGATGACGGAGGGCTACATGGCAGCTGTAAAGTGGTGACATTTTGTGCAGGAGCTGGCAAAAACCATGCCACCCTAAGAAGTGTGCTGACTGCACTTTCAACTCCTACTCAATAAAGCAGAATAGGAATTTCATCTCAGCCATAAGCGAAGGGAAGAGAGAATTGGGAGGGGGAACCTTGCCTCTGGTGCTAGCTACTACAAGAAGATCCATGGGGCTTCTGCTGCCAGTTCTCCAATCCCATGGAGTCCTTCTCCCCCCTCCCCTACTGCAGATGTCTTCTGCCAATCACGGTTAATAAGAGAAGTGGAGGACAGGCAGCAAAGTGAGTCTTCTTTGCACTAGTTCTCCTGGCATTAAAAAGAGCCACATGCCCCATTTAGGTTTAGGTTTATTAAATTTATATGCCGCCCTTCTCCCTGAGGACTCAGGACGGCTCACAACAATAAAAAGTTAAAAGGTATAAATACAAAAATTAAAAGAGGATTAAACAATATAAGAAATAAGAACAATTTAAACCAATAAAAAACCAAATTTAAAAACCATGATCAGTCCAGGCCCGTTTGTTGGAATAATCAGGTCTTTAGGTCACGGCGGAAGGACTGAAGGTCAGGGGCCATCCGCAGCTTCGGGGGCAGTTCGTTCCAGAGGGTCGGTGTGCCCACAGAGAAGGCTCTCCCCCTGGGGGTCGCCAGCCGGCATTGCCTGGCCGACGGCACCCTGAGGAGGCCGACTCTGTGGGAGCGAACCGGGCGATGGGAGGTTGACATTGGCAGCAGGTGGTCTCGCAAGTACCCCGGGCCTAAGCCATGTAGGGCTTTAAAGGTGATTATCAGCACCTTGAATCGCACCCGGAGGGCAACCGGAAGCCAATGCAGCTCACGCAGGAGTGGTGTAACATGGGAGTATCGAGATACTCCCATAAGCACCCGCGTGGCCGCATTTTGCACCAGTTGAAGCCTCCGGGCGCACTTCAAGGGCAGCCCCATGTAGAGAGCATTGCAGTAATCCAGGCGAGAGGTGACAAGGGCATGGGTGACCGTGCATAGGGCATCACTGGTAGGGAGAGGGTGAAAACAGCTCTTCAGGCAGCATCCCAGTAATAAACCTGTAGAAAGCTTTACCGTGAGGGGACTGGCTACAGAAACCCATGGTAAAGCCATTCCCCAGTGAATTTGGTTCCTGTAGTTCTCCCACAGGTTAGGCACTGGAGTGGGGGAAGAAAGGAAAGGAAGGCACCTGTGCTGTGGGGAGGAAAGATTAAAGTTACTGCAGGGCCCCTGGCTGAAAAGCCACTTTTGTCCTTCTTCCTTTGCTCTCTGAGAGAAACCAGAATTAAGTTGACCTTCTTTTTCCGCCACTCTTGATTTGAAAAGAGAAGAAGGAAAGTCTGAAAATTTCTACTGATAAAACTGGATGGCCCTGAAAAAACAAGAGGCAGGGCCTGGGGCAAGGCGTAGAGCCCCAGGTGGCCAATACCAGTAATGCCACCACTTCAATTTACCTTGGTAGGATGCACTTGAGTCAGACCAGATAGCATGGCTTGCCCTGGGAAAAGCTACAAAATGGCCTCTTAAAAGTCAAGCGCAGACTGCCTTCTGGGTGGGTCAGAGGTGAGTTGAACACAATGTCATCCATACATGTCCTTTAAATCTCTTTGCTGAGGGCTTACCATCTCTCTGTTCACAATTGGAAGATAGCATTCCAGCCATGGCATATTTATCTTTGTAAAAGCTGCTTCTGCTCCCTTGGCTAAGTTTGGAAGGAGCTCCATAGAACCCACTTCAAATCAAAGTTGATTTTCATTGCAATGGGAAAAGGATCTCAAAGCCAAACCCTACGTAAGGTTTGCAACAGTGCAATGTCTCAGCTGGCAGCTGTGATAATAGAGAGGTCAGTTTTCCCCTTACGTGTTATACATGCAAAATACACAAAGGGAACAAATGCCAACAAATTTCCTACAAGCATCCAGAGACATATTAAATCAGGTCAGTACTAGGTTGTTATATATTATCATGCTGTCAGTCAGTCCAAGCTCCTACATATTCTGGGATGCATTCAGTATGCTAACTTTTTTGTGTAGTACGTGATAATTAGTTCTTTGGTATAAACAGTTCACTCTTGCAGTTCTGCCAAAGTTGCTTCTAAGAGCTTGATATTAAACCAATTTTTCATTTTTCATGATTTCATTGAAAATAGTTGTTAGTCAACTAACAAGCAAAAGCCAAGTATTTCTAAGAGAATGCTGTCAAGGAAACAATGTTACTGACAGTCTAATTTTATTTCATGTTAATTACCAATCCAGCTAAAGCAGATTCATTGGGGGTGGATAACTACCCTTTCTAGTCATTATAATACTCATAACAGAACTAGTAATTTGACTGGGTTCATGCATTATGCTAAGTGACAAATCACATTATGATTTGCAGGGCTCATCTGTCCAAGTCCTCTTCATGGATCCTGGGTGCTCTGCTTGTGGATTTGTGACATTTTGTAGACTCAAGTTTCTATTTCAACCCTTCTGTCTATAATTGTTATAATATTAATCTATAGGAGCCAACGTTGTCAGTAGCAGCTGCAGAAAAGAAAGAGCTGACAACAAAGCCATTTCATCCACAGATGGATTTCCACCAATTCTGTACAACCACAGTGCTATATTTGAAACCATGGAAGAGTCTCGTCAAAGGCATCTTTCGATGAAGAAAGTCTTGTGCCATGGAATTACTAGCTCATCATGGGGAGGTTAATTATGTATAGAATTGCTACCCCCCCCCTTTTTTTTCAGGAGTTCAAGATGTCACTAAACAATAGCACTGTTCACAAGATTCTCTTAGCTATTTCGTAAGTTCTTGTTGCCATACTACTGAACTCCTGAACAGCACCAGGGTAAAGTAATTTTGAAGAAACTGTTTTTTTTAAGTTGGAGACTAGTCATGCCACAAAAAAAGAATAAAAGGGAATCAGATCCATTATGCTCCTAGCCAAAAGGCTTTGTACTAAACATTAGATGCTGATGAGTATAATGGATTTAGTCATTTCCCTTTACCCAGAATGTACTGTTTGTTCTAACTACAAAGAAGCAAAATAAAATTACTTTTCCCTACTCTAGTCCAAAAGTGCCGGAATTTTAGGCGAACAAAACACAGTGCAGAATCAAGTGTTCATAAGAATGCAATAATCATTCTCACAATTTATTAGGTAAAAAGAATCACATAGTGCAAAAGTAAAAAAATACATTCATGATTCAAACTGCAGCAAATGTTAATCAAGTTCAAGCTATAACAGTTAAAAAGTAAAGCAGAGCAGAATATTCAACAAAAGGATAAATATCTTAGGTATGAAAAGATGACACTTTAGACACTGAAATTGATTTTAATTGTCATCATTAGGAGGTAAATGAAAAACCAGATGTACACTTTCCCCTGGCTGAACATTTACTAGGTGTGCTTCTTTGATTGTGTCATCATATGAAGATGTGTTGATTATGTATGAGCCAGGTGACACTTCAATGAGGATTTCCTGCAATGAACAACAACCAAGATAACCCTTCAATTTTAAAACACAAGAACAAACTTCTGTATCAGGAGGATATTATTCCTAACAAAGAAATGAATTAAGTTTAGTAGCATTGCGTGAAAAAGAATTTATTGATCAATGTATCTGAGCTGAAATATATTTTGTAACAGTTCATCAGAGATTAAGGCAGTAATTTTCCTAGCACTGTTGAGCTTTCAGTCCCAAAGCTAGTATGTTATATCCCAATCCGCTGTGTCACTGGGGTACCCATAAAGATTACATGTTTTTTTCAATAAATCTTTCAATCTGTATGTTTTATAGCATGATATTCAATACCTTGCAAGTAGACCTTTGTTCAAGCAACACAAGATTTGCTCCGTCTCTGCTCTTGATTTTGAAAATTTGTCTCAATGTGTGTGTTTTGTCTGTGTGCAAATGAAAACTAATGTACCTGCAACTTTATCAACAAATATAAACTGGTAATGAACTATTCAGAAAGTGCAAAATTCACTAGCCTTAACAATCTAGCTCTCAGTGATTCTAGTCACTGGGATGAGTGGGTGCTTCATCACTGGAGGTTTTCAAAAAAAGATTGGACAATCGCTTGTCTGGAATGCTATAAGGACTCCTGCCTTGGGCAGAGGGTTGACCTCCAGGCTTCCTTCTATAGTCCTATAATTCTATGACTCTAGTCCACATGCCTAAGTGCAAGGAACATTAGGAAATATGATTCAGCAATATCCAGATGGCCACAGATTCCCCAGCCCTATCACATAATCTAATGCAACTTGATACTTGCTTCTGATACAGATGGCTGAGCTGGAACTAAAGCAGTTGGTTCGGTTTTGTGACATTCAGGCTTTTCCACTACTGGAATATTTTGCTTTTCCACTACTGGAATATTTTGCTTTTCCACTGTTGGAGCATTTTTCTTTTCCTAGAGAGAACACATTATAGGTTTTCAAGTCTGGAAGTGACTACGTTCAGGCTATATAATCAGCCATCATCTTGCCCAAATCATAAACAACACTTTGCAGGAGTAAATGCCAGAAGGTATCAAGGACAGCCATCAAGAACTTTACAAAAACAATGCACACAACAATATCTCCCCGACCTCCTTCATAATTTCTAGAAAGAAAAAATGTGGCATCATATGATGGAAGGCCCAATGGCTCATTCACCCAATTCTAGTTTTTAAAATCCTGGCTAAAGAGAATGCATGGAAGGTTTCATTGCCCTTGAAAACAAAATTGTGCCTTTAAGGAAAGCAACATTCAGGACACTTACCTCATCTTCAAATGCTCTTAGCAAGTTTTTAGATGCTTCCCTGCTGTGATAGCGAAAAATATGTTCAATTTCATTCTCCTCAAACTGAAATGGTGGTACTGAACAGTAGTAATTCTGGAGGAAAGTTGTTGATGAAAAAGGGATTACTAAACCCACTTTGTGTACATGAAACAATTTAAAGTACAAAGCAACCCTCCTCATTCACCCCTCCCTTTAAATCCATGTTGTTATTTTAATGCTCAAAGCCAGACTTGTCCTATTGGGACCTGATGAGCAACAGTCTCCTTGCAAAATGCTCTGCTTCCACATTCTGCCTTCAGAAGAGCAGATGAAAAAGAATCTTGTTTATTTATTTACCAAATTTATATGCTGCCCATCTTGCCAAAGTGACTCTAAGCTGAAAGCTACATTCATCCTGTAACAAGATGCTTGCATTCTACTCTTTGGAACTGGATTGTTCTTCCTGAAATGGGAACAATGATCCACTGTCTCTGGACTGCATATATATTAATACTGAATACACATATATGTAGTTCAAAATGCTGGAATAATGGAACTGGTAGGAAATGCAACTAAAACCAGCTACTGTACATTGATGGCCTTAAAAATAAAGAGCCTGAAACTGTATGTATTTGCTCAACTTTTCTGAAGGCGAAGTGAATAGGATAACCAAAATTAAAGACGAGTTCTTGGCTCTTGTGTTTAACATGAAATAATATATGATGTAAAATAAAATATATTTATATCCTGCACTTTCTTCCAAGCAATGGATTTTCTAGTACAACTAGTAGAAGTGTACACAAATGAAACAAAAGTTTGGCATCAAGAAAAAAGGGATTGTGTTATTCCACAAGTGATAGTTTTAACATAATATTCTGATTAAGTAATTGTACATGTTACTGGGTTGCTCATACTAGATTCTCAAAGGGATCAGTCAAGTCATCAGTCTTTTCAGCATATAGTAATTCAGAGATCTGCTCTGAAGGGTTGAAGAATGTTTGGGACAAGATGGAAAATGCTGCAGAAGCTAGAGGTGAAATAAGTAAAAACAACTTTTGCCTTCCCTATTTCAAGGGCCTCTCCTGGGTCTCAGCCTTTCACCGAGAAAAGGCCCAGCCTAAATGTAGCCCACAGAAAGATCATAGAAGAACCCCTTTATGTCAGAATTGCATTTTGCCTCTTTATAGAACTGATTACCTCACACACTGCAGAGATACAAGCCAAGTGTTCAGCAACTGCAGCAAAAGCAGCTTCAAGAGAAACAGCAGCCTCTCCCTGTTGTCAAAAACAAAATGTTACTATGAAAAGTACATGCAGAGGCACATGATGAAAAGAAAAAGTAACATGTGATGATATAGAAACAGCCTTCCAAAATATGAGACCAATTACATATGGCTTTATACCTGGCCCATCATTAATATATAGGTTTACATACAGATAATTGATATGCTAAGCATATGTCTGTTTTATTCAAGTTTTCTGCCTCCTCTAAACCCCGTCCTTAGCTACATGGCCAGAATGATGTGATTATTTACTGAGAAGAGGGACTGCATGGAAAGTAGCAGATAGCACAAAATTCAGAGAGTCCATGAGAATGTCTCCTGTATGGACGAATCTCTGAGATATTTAGAATAGCAACAACACTTAGAAAGAAAATAGCCCAAATCCTTTTGCAATGAATCTAACGGTAGTCTTGAATGGTATTCCTACTGATAATCTTTAATTTAATGAGTACATCTGGGAGTCAGGAACAGTCTGTAGTGTGATGCATCAGGCATCTATCAGTTCCACATATGGCTGAAATCAATTCTTATGGTGTCCCCCAAACCTAGTTAAAAAATGAAAAGGTATCCTATGCACCCATAGTATACCCCTAACTCTTGAGGCAAATGTAAAAATTCACACAAAATATTTTAAATCAGAAACAGTATTCATTTCTATCATTGAAATGTTTTAGCTGCTTCTCGTGACACTTTTTAAACCAAAACAAACTACTAACATTGCTCACTCTGAGACATACCATTTTCTTTCTTTATATAAGAAAAGATCCAATTTGGTCTGGTGGTTAAGGCACCAGACTAGAAACCAGGAGACTGTGAGTTCTAGTCCTGCTTTAGGCATTCAAACCAGCTGGGTGATTTTGAGTTAGTTACTTTCTCCAAGCCCAACTCAACCTCACAGAACTGCTGCTGTGGAGAAAATAGGAGGAGGATGGACTATTAGATGTGCTTGCTGCTTTGAGTTGTTTATAAAAATAATAAAGGTGGGCTGTCAAACAAGCAAACATAAACCTTGCCTGCAGGGCAAAGAACTGGAATCCTGGCACAAGGCTTATTGGTTAAAACTAACCAACTCTTACCCGAAAGGTCCTGCTTTGATGATGAGAAGGCAGGTACCAGTACAATTTCCGTTTTTTTGCTCGCTCCAGAACTTGCTGAGAAAGTGTTGCTGTACGCTGCATGCGATGGTTCACATTTAGTGCCTGGAATGCCATTCCTTGAATTTAAGCCTTAAAAAGCCAGCAAAGTTGCTCAGTCAGTCAAGAACAGCAGTGCTGGAGAAAAGACGAGGAGACAAGGGAGAACTGCATTGCCTAGCTAGCCAACTCTTTGACTCCGTCTCTCCCTCCACCAGTTTTCCAGTACAAATGTTATTTAACCTCACTTGCAAGGATAGATTTCCCACTCTTTCATTTCCCATCTTCAAACTCTCTGCTCAAGCCAGCCTTCTCTCAATACAAGTACTTCCCTTTACAAAAGATCACAAAGCTATCAAGGCAAGGAGAAAAGCTCACTTTTCTTATACTTCAGACACACAAAATTCACTATGATTCTAAAAATGTTGGTGCAAAAATGACCTGGTTTGGCACTTGCCGAGGCCTGCTGGTTTACACAACTTTTCTTCACCATTCCTGTTTGCTCACCTTTTCCCCCCTGCATAGGAAGGGAGAACCACACCAGCAAGAAAGAAAAGTTGAATCTGCCACTTGGCCTCTCCCCACTGCTAAGCAAATCAGCCAAAGGGACAAGGAGGAAGAGAGCTATTAATCATAGCCAGTTTAAGGCTACTTTGTACTTTTGCTACTTGATATAAACCAGCTGTGATTCAAAGACACAGCCCCATGGGAGTCCATTTTCAATTAACCACAGTTTAATACTATTTATGACCTCTAAACTGAGCCCTAGTTAATTAGGTGTAATTAATACTCTATCCAGACAGGATCAGAACACCAAGCTGCTGTTTCTATTGTCTTTGTCCTTTTTTGATGATGAAAATATAATACAGTTTGCATTTTATCACTGCATCATGTATGATACATTACTGCCAGCCAACAGTGGTTGGTAAATTGTGATTTATACTTTAGTACTGCATAAGTCAACCATGATTTATTCAGTAAGCCACAGCTGAAATAACCTATGGCTTAGTTGGTACATCTGAATCAGGCCTAAAAAGGGACAGAGTTAACTGTTAATCAAATTTGAAATACACTCTAGTTTAAACATTTGCTTTAGGTTTTGACCCGAAGTACATTTTGCTTGGAAGCATCCCCATTAAAATCAGAAGAATACTTTTTTCAGATATGTAACATGTTACACTTTTTTCCACATTATATCTTCTGGAGGAGAATCTTTTGCTACCAGTTTTGACCTTTGGAATACTATTATGTGTTACCAACGCATTACACTGCTAGAATTGAAAGAGTTACAGAGCATCTCTGTTATGAGTACAGCTGAATTTCTCAAAAGAAACACTGAAACTGTCTCCTTATTTCAGACATCCAAGACTTGCACCTGTTATTTTGAAAAGTGACTAAGTCCTACAAATATAGGACAGGGTAGGAGCTCATAAGGGACGCGGTGGCTCAGTGGGTTAGGACGCTGAGCTTGTCGATCAGAAGGTCGGCAGTTTGGCGGGTCGAATCCCGAGTGCCGTGTAACAGAGTGAGTGCCTGTTACTCGTCCCAGCTTCTGCCAACCTAGCAGTTCGAAAGCACGTAAAAATGCAAGTAGAAAAATAGGGACCACTACGGGGAAGATAACAGCGTTCCGTGCGCCTTTGGCGTCTAGTCATGCCGGCCACATGGCCACGGAGACATCCTCGGACAAGCGCTGGCTCTTCGGCTTTGAAACAGAGATGAGCACCGGCCCCTAGAGTTGGAAACGACTAGCACGCATGTGTGGGAGAACCTTTACCTTTACCTTTAGGCAGTGCTTTTTTTGTAAAAGAAAAAGGTGCCGGAACTCACACGTCATACAACCTGCCTTGCCTACCCTACAAGGTTCCATCCAAAAAAGGTGCCGGAACTCCGTTCTGAGCGTTCTATGACAAAAAAGCCCTGCCTTTAGGAGCTCATATGTTTAGACAGTTACATGCAGATGTTATAATGCAACTTTTGGAACTTTACAAGAATGCCGATTAACTAGAAAAAGAATGCAGCTAGTTCTTACCATTATAAAAAACTGACAATATGTAAACCTATCCTAAGAGTCAACCTCTCTGGGAAACCCAGCATACAACATGTTACAATGTAAGATACGGAAAGACAATTATGGGTAAGAATCAAATTAATTGGCAAACTTCTCCTAAAGGAGGAACTGCTTTCTTCATTGTAGAGGGTCCAGATAAGCAATTTCCCACCCCCAAAGTAATTACTGTTGGTTAATTGTAATCTACTCAAAGGACACTAAGGTGGATTAGACCTTATTAAACGACCTTCGCTCAAAAGGCACACATTCGCCATCTGCTGGCAGCCTGAAGAACCTACCGCCTATAGGCTCCACTGAGTCAGCACCGCTAGGCAGGAGCTGTGAAGTGCAGCAAAAGCAAAGGAACGGAAACGAGGGACAGAACGCTTTATCTCCTCCACAAAGCCACTTTTCACAGGAAATGCTTGCTTGGCCATTCAAATGACCGCTATGGAATAAGAACTATATGACGTCACCAGGGAAACGGCTAATTTTTCTCAAAAATTCTAAGGAAACCCATTGCTTCTCATAGCCTGGCCCAGGGAGGGAGGGAGGGAGGGAGGGGCGGTCACTTCGCGGAACAGCCATTCGTTGCGTCCCGGCCCGCTTTCTTCCTTTCGGAAGCCGGGCTGCTCTAAACCAGGGGTCTTCAAACTTGGCCCTTTTATGACTTGTGGACTTCAACTCCCAGAATTCCTCAGCCAGCTTTGCTGGCTGAGGAATTCTGGGAGTTGAAGTCCACAAGTCATAAAAGGGCCAAGTTTGAAGACCCCTGCTCTAAACTGTGTCGGGGAGCAATTCTCCTTTCTTTGAATTCAGGGGATTGGCCCGCGTGATTGACGTGGCAAGAGAAGGCGAGGATCATCCAGTGCTACTGTTTTATGTCAGAGGGGCTTCGGGCTGGAATGCAGAGACGGGACTTACCTATTGTGTATGGTAGAAGATACTTAGGAAGCCACGTGTCTAGGGCTGATTTCTTGAATTGGTTTGGCCAGGCCGAGCGAAGTAATGGCCCAGCCGGACAACGCGGATGCACTTTGCAATTCTCTGGTTAGAGACTAATACGATATCCTCGCATTTACAGTGCACCTTCTGCTATTCTGTGCATATTTAGGCGGAAGTCATGCATCCTTGCTCGTTCACTTCGTAGTGAGCACGTGTTCCTGCGGCTTCGTTGCCATCCTCCAAAAGGCAGGGAGGGAGCGGAGAAACGTTCCTCCAGGAACAAACAGAAAAGCCTTAGGGTTTCATTCGAGGAAGCCCGAAGAAAAGTAGGACAATAATTAGAAGCCTTTCCTATCGGTTCCTGAGATAACGTTAGTGTCAAAAATTAGCTACTGCAGATCTGGATGTGCTTTCGAAAGAGCAAATGCCCCGGAGGGAATTCGTTTTAAAATTGGACCGTGAATCTCAACACTAAGCACATCTAAGCAAGTATATTGTAAAATGGGTGCTTAACAGAATTGCTGTCTGCCCACTTTAATTATTAAATGGTTTAATATGTGAGGGAGCCGGGCTGCAAAATCCGCTCGACCAGTAGGTGGCAGAAAGATACAAAAAAATCTTTTCCTGCCACCTGGTCGTCTGGAGTTTTTTTTTTTTTGAACGGGGTTACCGTACTGTAAAGTGGCTCTAAAAATGTCATCGGCAAATGGTGACATTTAGCACAGTATAGTAATTTGCTGGTAGATTTAGCAATGTGGGAGCTCAGTTATTGTAATTTCTGTTAAATCACCCTTTCTACTAAGGCTGTCTGCACAAACAAGTCATCATCTACAAACTGCAATTCTTCGGTTCACACAATTTGTCCTGCCAGAAACAAAATGCGTTTGAGCTTAGCCTGATGAAGTTATATTATTTGCATTAACCTCTCCAGTTTTTTTTTTAAAGTTGGCTTTGGGATGAGAGCTAATTTAAAATCCATTTCCCCGTGGACTCTGGCTCAGTTCACATATCATCGTTCTTGGCTTTTAGCCTAGTGTGTCGTAGCCAGTTGTTATTTATTTAGTAAAATAAGAGGCATGAGAAAGCCAGTGTGGTGTAAGAGTTAAGATGTTGGACTGGCACTGGGGACTTTTGATTCACCCATAGTTACATAGAAGTTCACTGTGTGACTTTGGGCAAGTCACTCCTTGTCTCTGCCCAGTCTATCTCACAGGGTGGTGTTGGAGGAAAAATGAAATAGGTAGGGTTAATGTATTTCCCTGGAACAAAAAGGTGGGATACAAATCTAACAAACCAAAGCTTAGGTCAGGCATGTTCAACCTTGGCAACTTTAAGACCTGTGAACTTCAACTCCCAAAATTCCTCAGCCAACCATGCTGGCTGAGGAATTCTGGGAGTTGAAGTTCACAATGTTGCCAAAGTTGGAAACTCTTGATTTAGGATGATGTTTCAAGCAAATATGTTATTCTCCCTTTTACTATCTGTTCAGCTTTTGTGTTGAGGTTTTCTTGGCCAAAAGCCAAAAGATTACGTATTTGCATCTGGGTAGAGAGGAAAGAAATAGTTGAAAATAATTAAGCAACATTTCTGGCAAAAAGAAAATTGGCCAGGATCACTTTTGAATATGACATTGTCATCTCTATTCTGAAAAGGTGGTGGTAGCCCTCCGCTTACGCTCTTTTCCTTACTGATTCTGGATCTTTTAGAATTTTTTTAATTTATTTGCATCCCACCTTTATTATTTTTATAAATAACTCAAGACAGTGAACATATTTCCTTTCTGTAGATGAGCCAGGTGTCAAGTGTAGACTTCCCTTTGGGTTTTAGGACCTAAGAATTGAGCTATACTTGAAGCTGAAAGGCTATGCTAACATAAAGCATTTAAGGGAATGGAAGATCCGTTTGTTAACTGTTCCGGTGTTTATACTATAAGGATTTTAAATATTTGTTTAGATACAACCAGGGTCAAACCCAGTTAATCTCTTTGCTTAATCCCAAATTGACACCACCACCCCTCACCTGAGACAAAGTCCCCCTATATGCCCAGCTAAACCAAAGGAAAAAAGCCTCCTCACCAACTCACAGCATAGCTTGAGGGCAGCCCTAACAAGGGAGCTGCAACTTAGAGAAACCCCAACATTCCATCTTCTTTCCAGTTGATGACCTCAACATTCCATCTCCTTAACAACTATAGTTTTGCTGTCCTCCTGAAAGGCCCATTATGCCTAACTGTAGAACTTACTTCAGGTACACTATCAATGACCTGCTCACTTCCCCAAACTGGCCAGCAAATCAGATCCCTAGGATTTCCCACCTTGTAGCTCTTCTATAATAATCTTTGCTTTCCCTTTATTTTTTCTGTCTTGTAAAATAGGCACCAAAGGATCCTTGCAATAAACATGGTTCTTTTCTGTGTTGTGCTCCTTCTTCAAACTCGATCCGTGGCAAAACTGAGCTCCAGAAAGAGGACAGTAACTGAGTTTACTCTTGGTTCATCGCCACTTTGTTTTAATTTTCTGCATATTGCCAATAAACACCTCAACCTTTGCCTTACTAACAATTTTTTCACTAATTGTTTGAAGTCATAATGTGGTTTATTTGGTTTAGCATAATGCATATAATCAACCAATTGTGGTTTGTAAAGCATGTTTACAAGATAGTACAATGTGTGAATGTAGTTTTAACATAGAAGCATTTCAAAACAATGTTGGTTCATTAGAAAAATTACTGTGTGTAAATATATTGAGAGTAGAGTAGCAAACTATAAGGCAAGGAAACTTTAATCATTTAGAAAGTTGTTTAAACTTGAATCACATCTGTAACTTCTATCCCTGCTCTCAAGGGGTATTAATGCATGTCAGAATTTTTTAAAAAATGTTAATGCACCGGACTTCCGGTGGCGACGCGACGTCGAAAGACAGCCGTTTTCGGGCTGCCCGCTCCGCAGCTGTGTTTTTCCATCGTAAACAGCGCCGATCAGCTGTTTAGATGGATTTGAAGCCCCCTCCTCGGGAGAAGAGGAGGGGGTGAGGCCCCAGGTAGGGGTTGAGCTCTCCGGGGCCGCCTGAGCTGAGAGCTTGGGCGGCTGAAGGATGAGCCCCCCCGAAGCCTGGGTTGCTCCGAGCTGCGCAGCGCCTCTGCTCTGGGATTCTTGGAGCAGAGCCAGGCGTTAGCAACCACCCCTGCCAAAAGGAAATACTTTTGATTATCAAAATGCAGGCAGAGCGGTACAGGAGGTCAAGGTGAAGTGGACTCTTTATTTTTACTCTCTAGCTCAATGGATTTTATAGCTTTAAAGTGAAAGTGCGTAATAAGTGAAAGTGGGGGAAGATGGCGGCTAAAACTTCTAAAGCTCTTCGGAATGCGGGGTCTTCCCTGGTGCAAGAGACCTCACTGCAAGCTTTGCTTCCTCCTGCATCTCCCTCGGTATTGACGCTTAAGGATTTACAAGACGCTCTTGGAAAGCATGCACAACTGATGTCTGATATGATGGATGAAAAGTTGAAAAAGCTGGAGGAGAAAATGGAGGAGAAAATGGAGAATTTGGAGAGGAAGATGGAAGAGAAGCTGAGAGCAATGAGGGTGGACATCTTGTCTAAGGTTGAATCCGTAGCTGAATGTGTGCTACAGCTGGATATAAAAGTGGAGGATCTCAGTCAAAAGAACTCTATATTAGAAGCAAAGGTATTAGAAAATGAAAATATAAGGGATAAAATGGACGAAGAATTGAGCCTTGTTCAGTATAATCAGATGCAGTATGCTATTAGAATTAGGGGTTTAAAGGAGAATGGTAAAGAAGATTTAAAGCAGCTGATTTCTGAGGCTCTGGAAGGGGTATTGGGCCAGCCAGCATCTGAAATTGAGGGAAATATGGACAAAGTTTTTCGTGTAAATTCATGGATTGCAAGACAGAGGAAGTTACCCAGAGATGTGGTGGTCTATTTTACAAAGAGAGTAATTAGAGATGAAGTCATTCAAGCTGCTTATGATACTAATTTGGTAGTGGCTGAGCAAGAAGTTTTGGTTTTAAAAGAGATCCCTCCGAAGATCCTAAGGAGAAGGAAAGATTTTGCATTTCTAGTACAGGAACTTAAGAAACGTGATATTAAGTTCAGATGGGAGATTCCAGTTGGGTTGGTGGCGACGCACGAAGGTAAAAGACATCGTTTGGTTACTGTGGCTCAGGCACGTGATTTTTATAGTAATGTGTTAAAAGCAACCCCCCTATCATTTTTGGAAGCTGCAAAAGGATACGGTGTGGGAAAGCTTCAAGATGTTGCAGATAGACAGACAGAGGACAATGGTGTTGGAGGGGATCAAGTCACAGTCTCATCGGTTGCTGCAGGAGGCCAGAAGATGACGCGTGCCGCCCTAAGAAGAGCGAGACGAGAGCAAGAGCAAGACCAGCAGAAATTTATGGAATCTTCAAAGTGTGCTTACAGTGAAGATGTAGGAGGAGAGCGGTCTAAAGAAGTTTTGGGGGTCATGACAGAGGTGCTCCAAAAGTTTTGGGGCGTTAAGATTGCTGATTAAATTTTTAGATTAGAATGTCAATGGAGTAAAATTATTATAGAGGAGAAAGAAAGTTTTTTTTCCTCTTTTTTAATATTTTACACAATTTAAGATTGATGTTATTTGCTTGCTAGAAAAGTATATTAGGGTTATGGACTTAAAGTATGTGTTGAACTAAGAATGGGTATGTAAGCTCCTAATTAACAACAAGTTGTCTTAGAGATTGCCTAAATCTTTTTTTTATATACTCTTTTTATTTGAACTTTTATTTGAACTTAAGGATGATTTGGAACTGTGAGACATTTGGCGTGATACATGCAAGAACTATTTTTGATTATAGTTTAGTTTGGTCGGAGATTATTAAGATTAACAGAGATAAGCGCTTTTGGTGCGTAACTGAGAATCTGTTTGGAAATTAGAGAAAGGTGGGAGAATGCAAATAGCAGGTGAAAGTTTTTTTTTCTTTTCCTTTTTTTTTTTGAAATTAATATGAATAAGGACTGGGATTAAGAAAATTTATTTTGAGTAAAGATCTTTTTCTGTTTTCCTCTTTTTCTTTTCTACTTTATTTGTAATATTAATATTGTTTGTACTCATTTTATATGAGCTAGAGAGAGATAGAATTTATAGTTTATTGTTGATAACATAGGGGTGTTTATGTTTGTTTTTTGATTTTATGCCCTGTATTTAGCTCTGGGAAGTCGGGGGGCGGGGGGAGGAGGGAGTGGGGGAGAGGGATAGGGGTGGGGGAGGGGGGGATTAAAGTCAAAATGTATTGTAAAACTTTTTAAATAAAAAAAAAATGTTAACGCACCATGTTTGGTAACCAGGGATGGCCTACTTATTTATTTTTAGCTCTGGATTGGAACTTCAACTTTGCTTATGCATATATTGCTATAATGGCATATTTGAATATTTTTGAACAATATTATATTTAGCTGAAGATTATTCAGGAACTATTGAACAATATTCAAAGCTATATAGGTAGTCCTTAACTTATAACCATTCATTTAGTGACCATTCAAAGGTAAAACAGCACTGAAAAAGTGAACATTTTTCACATTTAACTGTTGCAGCATCCCTGTGGTCAAATGATGAAAATTTGGGCGCTTGAAAATGGGCATGTATTTATGACGATTGCAGTGTCCCAGGGTCATGTGATCAGCTTTTGTGACCTTCTGACAGGCAAAGTCAATGGGGAAGCCAGATTCATTTAACAACTGTGTTACTAAGTTAAAAAACTGTGGGTGATTCACTTAACAACTGTAGCAAGAAAGGTCATAAAATGGGACAAAACTCAACTATTTTGCTTAGCAACAGATATTTTGGGTTCAAATTGTAGTCATAAGTTGAGGACTATCTATGCCTGGTAACTCTGTTACTATGCCCGGTAATCTATGCCTGGTAACTTTAAATAGTTTTACTTAGCAAGCTAACAGCATCTTTGGACTGTTAATAACATTTCTGCCTCACCTTGCAAAGACTTGCATCCATATGCAAGAATCCACATTATGAACATTTGTTATTCACACTTTGAGTGGCATCTTTGTCTGCCGTTGCTTGTTTAACAGCAGACATCCTTACAGCCTCTGCTCTCAAAGCTGTTATTTGAGTATACAAAGCTGTTTGTTGGATTGACATGACATTATTTTGCCACCCAAAACAATTATTCTCTTTAAAGCAGATACAGGTGATCAGACCCCTTAGCAATTAAGAAGCAGAATCAGGCTTCTACATAGAGAGTGCCACAGGAGGCACAGAAATACTGCTTCAAAGAAAATGTCTCAAGTTAAAAACACATCTAAACCTACCATATAGAGCACAGGTCTGCAACCTGCGGCTCCAGAACCGCATGCGGCTCTTTCAGCCGTCTCCTGCAGCTCCCAGTCCTCTGCCATGTGCAGTCCAAAAAAAAAAAAGTGGGACTAAAAAAGTTCAACCAATCAATTCAAATATGCAGGGTAGGTGCATATCTCACCTTGGTTCCACTCTTCAGTCAAACCCTGTTCTGCACATGCGCGCATGTACGCACATGCACACACAATTTTTGCGGCTCCCAGTTTTTCCTTTTGTGAGGGAACCAGTTCCGAGTGGCTCTTTCACTGTTTCAGGTTGCTGACCCCTGATATAGAGTATTAACTAAGTAAAAGGGGAGAGGAAGAACAACTTATCCTATCTTCAACTGGCACATCGACAGAATGAAAAGGTAAGTGAAGGCTTATCTAAACAAATCACATAATTAGTCAAATTGTCTGCTTTTGCATATGAGACCCAGGGCCTATCACCACCACAGAATTAAAATCTGTCCTCATGTCTAATTCCCCTCCTGTCTTTGTTGCCTCTTTCCCCAATCACTGCAGGTCACTTAACTTCCTTTAAAGGACACAAAGCCTAGCATATTTATATCTCTTGAGATTGGCCTTGGATTATGGGAAAATACTGCTTTAACACTGGTATAGCTAAGGATGATTTAAGGCAGTCTCACTCAGAGATGAGATAAAGACAAAATCATGTTAAAAGGGCATAATTGTGCTATCAACTGAACTGAAGAAACTTCCTGGATGAGAAGCAAAACATTTTCAAGAAAGTCCAGTTGCCTTTTGGAAAAGCACCTTCGGGACAACCATGAGCTGAATGATTTGAGAATCTCCATAATTGAGCTACGGTTAGGTGTGAGCAGATCGTGCTAAAACAAGCAAACCACACAGTGGTTTTAGCATGATACATATACTTAGCAATTATTCATTGCTTCTGTTCTAGGTGCATAGGCTCCCTACATGATGCAGAATTTTCAGTTGTTGAGTTTCTAATCACAAAGTCTAAACCTGGAAGAACAAGGTCCCATTTTAGATGATTCTCAGGACATAGAGAGTGGGGAGAGCAAATGGATGCATCAAACATCAGGATCATGTGGGGGGGAAAAAGGTAACAGGTGAAGCAAAAAAGATTTTAAGCCTGCTCAAGCCACCATAGTAATTTTATATTTTATTCAGTGGAAGAGGATTAATTTGAAGGGAATAGTTTGTTTAACTCCTCACCCTAAATTATACATCATGGTTCACAAATAGCAGCTGAATTCAGATGCTAACCAAATAAGCCATGTTATGCCTGAGTGTGCTGTGTGAACCAAATACAAAAGGAATTTAGTGACTTGCAGCTGTAATCATGCCCTTCTGTAAGTACACTTAGACATAATGTAACTTGTTTAATTGGGGCTTAGTATGTCATGTGAACTATAGTTTGTAAACTGTGCCCAGAGAATGGCTGATGAAAATTTCAGATATAAGAAACAATACAATATTTATATCTCTTCTGTGGTTTGGCTGGATAGTTTGGAATTCTGCAGAGGAATAAAGAATGAATTCAAGGTCTTCTGGTAAATGTGGTGTATTGCACAATTTAATCTTAATTCATTTTCAAAGTAGCTTCACTTGTCACAAATTTGTACAATTTGTATAAAAGTTAAAACCACAATAGTTGGTTTACAGTAGTGATAGATTGGGCAAGAAATATTGTCCAGATTACATTTTGCAGGACATAGTATTTTCTGATAAAGATTCCCAGGTAGAATTGGTCATAGATCACTCCTGCATTAACAACTGACATCTGCATGTTATATTGCCCCTCACTCTTCCTTCCCCTTCAGGCTGCTGCTCAGTTGCTCCTGTTATCTAGTAGTTCATTCTCAACTGTAGTTTTGTGCTTTCACCGCAACTCATCAGATATTGATCCATCTCAAAGCCTAAACAGGGCTCTTCAAACTTGGCCCTTTTATGACTTCTGGACTTCAACTCCCAGAATTCCTCAGCCAGGCACACTGGCTAAGGAATTCTGGTAGTTGAAGTCCGCAAGTCATAAAAGGGCCGAGTTTGAAGAGCCCTGGCCTAAAGGTAAAAGTAAAGGTTCCCCCGCACGTGCGTGCTAGTTGTTTCCAACTCTAGGGGCTGGTGCTCATCTCCGTTTCAAAGCCGAAGAGCCAGCGCTTGTCCGAGGACGTCTGTGGTCATGTGGCTGACATGACTAGACGCCAAAGGAGCATGGAACGCTGTTACCTTCCCACCGTAGTGGTCCCTATTTTTCTACTTGTGTTTTTATGTGCTTTTGAACTGCTAGGTTGGCACAAGCTGGGACGAGTAACAGGCACTCTGTTACGCGGCACTCGGGATTCGACCCGCCAAACTGCCGACCTGATCGACAAGCTCAGCATCCTAACCCACTGAGCCACCGCCTAAAGGAAGCCTTTTTGCAAGTGAACCAGATTGAAACTTCCCTTTTATATTGGAGTCAACCCTACAGTGGGTTGATGGAAACAGAAATGGGGAACATGTATTGTTATTGTTACTGGGTTTTCCCCTGGGTTAAATCTATGAAAATTGGATCACCTGGGGTCTCATAATATTTCAGCGTCCTAATATTTCAAAAGTATAGAATATGTCCCAATTTCTGTTTATACTGTATTATCATCATGTCTGAATTGCTTCATTAAACAGCAAGCAGCTGTTTGCCAGAGATTTATCCTATAATAAACAGCCATTTCCTGTCTCGCTTGAGAGAAGAGAAATATGATCAAGCATGATGGTAATTTTCTCAGTGCAAGGCCATATTGAAATGGTTGCTGAAATAGAATTTGAATTGGAGCACCTGATATTAGATACAAAACCTGTAATATTTCCTATAATGAAAATACTTGAGCACCTTACAGTACTGGAATTTTATTTCTGAAAAACCTCTGACTTCTATTTTTCCACAACCTAGTCTTGCAGCCTAGCCTTTTCATTTTTTTAAATATACTGCATTTAAGTTTTGTTTCTATATCTGATATGTTCCTTCAGGTCCACCATGTCCAGCCTGGTACTTTCCAGATATGTTCACTTGGAGATATATTTATTTTTTTTCAGTAGTATGCATATCAGTTTAAAAAACAATAAAGACAAAAACAAAGATCTGTATGATGTAAAAGGTAAAGGTTCCCCCGCACATGCGTGCTAGTCGTTTCCAACTCTAGGGGCCGGTGCTCATCTCCGTTTCAAAGCCGAAGAGTCAGCGTTTGTCTGAGGACATCTCCGTGGTCATGTGGCCGGCATGACTAGACGCCAAAGGCGCACGGAACGCTGTTACCTTCCCAGCGTAGTGGTCCCTATTTTTCTACTTGCATTTTTACTTGCTTTCGAACTGCTAGGTTGGCAGAAGCTGGGATGAGTAACAGGCGCTCACTCTGTTATGCGGCACTCGGGATTTGACCCGCCAAACTGCCGACCTTCTGATCGACAAGCTCAGCGTCCTAACCCACTGAGCCACCGTGTCCCTCTATGTATGATGTGGTCCCATCTATTTTATGGCAGCCCCTAAATCAGAGGTCCCAAACCTTTTGGGCACCAGGGACCAGTGCTGTGGAGAAAGGTTTTCCGTGTGCTGCCTGCATCCTGTGGATGGGGCTTTCCTTGTTTGTCCGGACTGGTTGCTGGCATGCTGCGGCTCGGTATTGGTCCACAGATCAGGAGTTGGAGACCCCTGCCCTAAATCATTCTTGATAATCTCGTAACAGTATATAGGTTTTGATGTTTCCTTGTAAGTTCTCTTGTAAATATGAATTTGAGCCCTACCTTTTAGCTTTGGAGCATAACAAGGTCATACAATTACCTGCTAGGATGAAAGGTAAATATGACTAAGCTGATCCTGACTCCTGCTGAATTTACATATTCAGTTTTCATTACAATATTACAAATGCCATTTGTTCTTCTTTCACTCCCCCCCACCCCCGTCTAATCTAATCTAGTTTTTAATCCTAGAATTCCCAGGTGATTCCCAGCCAAGTACTAACTGGGACCAACTCTGCTTGGCTTCTAAGGCCAGTCCAAGTCAGCTACATGCTGTCACCTGTCTAGCCAAGTCATAAATGTTGGAAATGTTTCTGAGCTCCAGCTGTTCTTGCTAAGAAATAAAAGCAAGTCTATTATGAGATAAATGATATATCATTAATCATTGTTGGCTTTTAAATATGAAAAAGATACAGTTGCTTCAGAAGCCAAGGCAGGCAGGATATTTTGAAGTGAATATAAATACTATGTGGAAAGCATCCAGTCTGTATTGGGTTGCATGAATTCAAGCAATGTGAGATGATTTTCTTCTTTTCCAACAGCATCCAAGGGCAGCCTCAGGATTTTATTTATTTATATTTCACATTTCTGAATTGCCCATCCCCTTTTAAAGATGGGGTGTATAAAATTTGATAAGCTTTATTACTCATGATCTTGGAATGACTGGCAGTGATTGGAAGAGACCTTAAACCAGTATTTCTCAACCTTAGCAACCTTTAAGTCTGGACTTCCAGCTCCTAGAATTCCTTAGACAGCCATAGGCCATTGTTGAATAGTTATTATAGGTAAGGTTTTTTCCCCCATTGGTGTCCAATGTAAACCTATATCCGTGAAATTTAATCTCTTTCATTTATTGTCTTGTCCCATTGTTGGTGGATATACTTAATTGCTATTAAACTTTGATCATGTGAAGTAAGGTTTTTAAAAAAATTAATGTGTCCGTACATTAATTTGCTTCAAGTTTTAAAAATGATTGCCAGGATAATCTGAAATTGCAATAAAATATGACTAATTTTTCACAGCTTCTTTTGCTTTTTATCTGACTTGAAGGATATTTTTATGTTAGCTACTCATCTATGAGATTCTATGGTAGAGGAATAGTTTATTACCAGAATTACCTGGGAAACTACAGTATTCTCTTCTGATGATTCTTTCCATAGGTGCTGGCTAAAGCTGCCCAATGCAGTTTTTCCTTCTTTTTTAAAAAACAAAACTAAACTTGGCATACATCTAAAATTAACTCCAACTTTGTTAATGTATAATAACAGTATAATTTATCTTTTGTCTTTAACCTACCAACGGGATTGGTGTATTTCATCAAAGAATGATTACAGTAACTGTAGATTTTCTCTAGTGAGGAATCTGCCATTTTTTGCTCGCTTATTTTTTTCTGGAAACAAAAGTAGGAAATAAAACCATCAAGCACCAGACAGAGAGAGATTAAGGTAAATATCTGCAGGTGTTTCCCACAGCTTGTGTTGCTCAGCCTTAGGAACTCTTAAGAGTGTGGACTCCAATTTCCAAAATTCTGGGAATTGAAGCCCACAATCTTAAGGAGTTGTTGAGGGTGAGAAACACTGGTCTAGAGACTAATCGTCCAAATGTATTGATGGTGGTTGAAACTGTATGTACTATAGTTACTATTGAGCTGCTGTTCCCAGGAATCCAAGCCATTATAAAGAGAAGAGTTCAGTAACTTTTGTAGTCAGATATTCCCCACCCTGATTTATGACTTGCATGACATGTGGTCAAGCTTTTATCACTTTCCATTTGTCTCCTTCCTGACATGCTTAAGAGATCTGGGAATCCATGCTAAAAATGTTTTTGAGTGGTCCTAATAAATATTGCCTTAAAATAGCTATATAAAATCAGTTAATCTCAGTATGAATGGCTATCACGCATGTGCAGAACAGGGTTTGACTGAAGAGTGGAGCCAAGGCGAGATATGCACCTACCCTGCATATTTGAATTGATTGGTTGAACTTTTTTAGTCCCACTTTTTTTTTTTTGGACTGCACATGGCAGAGGACTGGGAGCCGCAGGAGACGGCTGAAAGAGCCACATGCGGCTCCGGAGCCGTGGGTTGCAGACCTGTGGTCTAAGGTCTATCAACAGACACTTCTGTTACTGAAAGTCATGACATTTTTGTTAGGCTTCGTAACTTCGTAACACCTCTACTCCGCGAGCTGCATTGGCTCCCGGTTGCCCTCTGGGTGAGATTCAAGGTGCTGGTGATGACCTATAAAGCCCTAAATGGCTTGGGTTCGGGATATCTGAGGGAACACCTGCTGCCGGCATCAAGCTCCCTTCGTCCAGTGCGCTCCCACAGGGAGGGTCTTCTCAGGGTGCCACCGGTAAGAGATTGCCGGCGGACGACACCCAGGGATAGGGCCTTCTCAGTGGGGGCGCCTGCCCTTTGGAACCAGCTGCCAGTGGAGCTTAGGACTGCCCCCGACCTCCTTTCATTCCGCCGGGACCTGAAGACCTGGCTCTTCGAGCTCTCTGGCCCAGGCTGAGAATTTTAATTTTAATTTTAATTTTAACTGGGGTTTTATTTATTCAGGGACAGATATAATTTTTTTAAATTTGTTTTTAACTTTTGTATTTTTGTTTTTAATCACCCTGTAAACCGCCCTGAGTCCTTCGGGAAAGGGCGGTATATAAATGTAATAAAATAAATAAATAAATAAATAAAGCCAAGGTGTCTGTAATATAGCTGGCATCTAGCCTTGGTGGAGCAGTGGGCTAATGCCTCCTTAAGTAACCCCAGCTGCCTGCAATTAGTGCAGGTTCGAGTCCCACCAGGCTCAAGGTTGACTCAGCCTTCCATCCTTCCGAGGTCGGTAAAATGAGGACCCAGATTGTTGGGGGCAATAAGCTGACTTTGTAATAATGCCGCTTTTGGGGGGGGGGGCGAAAGCCCTAATAAGCAGGCATATACATAGAATGAAGGCTATTGCTAAGCACATTTGATTTGTGCTTCTTAGATTGTAAGCCGCCCTGAGTCTTCGGAGAAGGGCGGGATATAAATGGGATTAAAATAAATAAATAAATAAATAAATATCTTTATGTAGCAGTATTGTGCTGAGGATCAGCATGACTGAGGATGCTAGGATGCCTGCCCATTTTAAAACAAAATTGACTAAGGCCCTAGGTCTAAAGAAACAGAAAACCAGTTTTTGCTTTGTATTATTGTGCCCTTTGTCTGGACTATTTTAGAACATGGCCAAGACATTTCATAGTATGGTTATGGGTGGTTTTATTTTTCCCCTTGTTCTTTGGCTCAGATCAGACATTGTGGTATGTAAACCACTTATTATTTCCAATTATGAGTGAATTCACTATGACGGTTCGTTGCATCAGTCCATTACTAAACTAAGGTAATCCGGGTGTTAAATAATGGTTAAAAGTTGATCAGAGTGTGCATGTGTGTGTGTGTGTCTGTTCAGAAAATAGAATCCACAGAAACCGCTAAGTATTATATGCGGGATCGTGGGAAGTTAACACCCTCTTCAAACGGAGAATACTTTGGAGCAGAAAAGGATCCTTCAAAACTGCCCCCAGACCAATCCCTCGCAAACTCTTCTGGTTTTCATTCATAAGAAGACCTCCGCGCCTTTTTTTACAAAAAGAAAAAAAAAACTTATCGGAACCAGATGCTGCTCGTCAGGGAATTAATTAGGAGCGGTGTGTGTGTGTGTGTGTGCGTGTGGGTGGGTGCTGCCCATTACTTCTGCAGCTTTTTATAAAACCAGAAGGATGCCGATTTCCTTCGAGGCGGATGGAAAGCCGCTTCTGTGCACCAGTTGTGACCCTGCCGGAGGAGGCGCGCGCAAAGGAAGCGCTCGAAAAAGACGCGGAGAAGGGGAGCGAGCGGTCCGTCCCACTTTTTTTTGGTGGGGGGGGGATTAGGGGGAGGGGGGAGAGGGTGGCGGCGGCCCGGAGATGTCAATGGCTCCCTCCCCCCCCCCTGCGCAGCCTGGCCCGCGCCGTACTCCACAGCGCTGGCTGCAGCGGGCTGGTCCGGTCAGGCGGCCGCAGAAGCCAACTCGCCTCAGAGAGCAGGTTTCTTTGTTGGCAGCCAGCGGGACGGCGGTGGCTGATTCCCATTAATCTCCCGCACTGGCCCCCGCCGTCTCCGTTTCCTGCCTTTGCATATTTCTCTGTCTCCTCGCTCCCCTCCCCCTCTAGCTTCTCCAGCAAAAGCGAGCGAGAGACGGAGAGACCGGGGGAAATCTGCATCTGGCCAGGGAAGCGGTGAGGAGGGAGGCGTCCAGCGAGAGTTGCTGCCGCAGCTGGAAACCCGCGTCTTGCCTTCTCTCAGCCGCGGGGCGGGAACCGCCTAGGTAAGGAGGGTGTGTTTGCGCGCGCGTGTGTACGTGTGAGTGAGTGAGTGAGTGAGAGAGAGGGGCAGAAAGTGAGGAGAAGGGTGGGGCGGGAAGATGAGGAGGCCGCCTGGCTGGGAGCCGGCAAGGACAATGGGTTTCTTAGGAGTGAAGAGAAAATCGCCGGCGGAGTTTGAGAGCGCGCGTGTGTGTGTGTTAGGAAAGGTTTCAGTCGTCTCTGGTTTGGACTCGTGGCTCGCGGCGTCGTGGGAACGTTGCCTCGCTTTTTGGAGTTGGGTGGCTGGTTTGGAGTTGCTGAAACGATTTCCCGCTCATCGCTTTCTTTGGGGGAAAAATCTCAATGCGGCTTTGAGATACGACGGCAGGGACTGCGCCGCTCTTCTCTTTCTCTCCCCCTTCCCTGCCTTGGACTTGCGGCGTCCCGTCTCGGTGGGTAGGTGGCGCTTCGACCTCGTAGCTCTGCCTAGGCCAGGGGTCGGCAACCTCGGCTCTTTTATGACTCGTGGACTACAACTCCCAGAATTCCTGAGCCAGCTATGCTGGCTCAGGAATTCTGGGAGTTGAAGTCCACGAGTCATAAAAGAGCCGAGGTTGCCGACCCCTGGCCTAGGCGCGTCCTATGGCTGCGGAATCGTAGGCAGTTTTTTTTTCCCCCCATCGCGTCTCCCGTGTTAACTGAGTTGCGACTTCGTGAATTAACCCAGTTGCCCAAGTTCACTTCTATGCCGTTTGTACCCAGAGCGGGAGTATCTCCAATGGCTCTCTAGTCTTTGGCTGTAGAGTAGTCTTCAAAGATCTCTAGCAAAGTCCTCGAGACCACCCACCACCTCTTCCTCTGGAAGAGCTCTCCCAAATTGAACTATTATATCCCTTCAGATATAGGAAGAATATTTCCAGGCTTCCTGCCCCCACCCCACCTT
Source organism: Vipera berus (assembly GCF_964194415.1). Lineage (NCBI taxonomy): Eukaryota > Metazoa > Chordata > Lepidosauria > Squamata > Viperidae > Vipera > Vipera berus. Next base: position 101,063,639 of record NC_138202.1, read on the forward strand.
TTCTTCTCCAGGCTAAACACCCCACTTCCTTCAACTTTGATAAGAGTAGTGTCGGTGGAGGTCATTGTATCATCCTCCTACTGTTTTTTGTTTTTTGTTTTTCTTCACACACCAGACTTTGGCTGAGGTTGCTGGAGAGCCTAATATGATTACACTAATTTAACCTTTCTTCTGAAAGGATTACACCACATGTCTATGGTCTATAATGGTCTGGTGGAGAAAGGTCTGGTGGAACTAGGAAGAGATAAAAACTCTTCCTGGATTCATAATGCAATGAAAAAGCAGAATGCACTTAGTGATCATGAGGGAAATTAGATGTCATGGTTGGAATATGGATAGTATCCAAGTACTTGCCTTATGTGCTCTAAGGAGTAACCTAATAAAAAAGCACAAATTGTAATGGATAAATTCTGTTTTCAGACCTCCATGTTACTGAGAAGTCTTTTGGATACTTAGTATCATTGAAGCACATCTGAACAAGAATAGCAATATTTGGAAATAGAATGCGTGTAGATGACCTCAATCAGTTCTTTCATAATGGATTCCCATTTTGATTTCCTTTAGTGAGTAGCAGACTAATGCTGTAGTGACTGTTCATTAGGATCCATGTCATTAGATAAAGTACACATAGTCTTTGTAGAAGTTGGAATAAACTCTCGCCCTGCCCATTCTCAGGAGGTTAGCAGAGTCCAGGACTCGAATTTCTTTATTATTGAACTGAAACTGCAGTTCTGCAGAGCTTTAGGGCAGTCTATTCTCTATTGGTGGAAACTCTCTCCTCAGCCCATTTCCAGGTTCCTCTTGGTAGATGTAGTGTCATTGGCTTTGAAGGATGATACCAGATTGTCTTCACACAAGGTGGGATGGAAGCATCCAAATCTTGGTGTATTTTTCCTTCAGGTTCCCAAAATTACTTAACTTTCTCCAGATATGTTAGTTTACAATCCTTAGAATTGACAGGTTAGGAAAGGACCAGCTTGGAGATGATTGCAGTAACCCAATAGTGGTGCTTGTCCTACCCCTGTAGAGCAACAACAACAACAATAAAGCTGGAAGGGACCTTGGAGGTCATCTAGTCCAACCCCTTGCTCACGCAGGAAACCCTATACCATTTCAGACAAATGGCTGTCTAGTCTTGGAATCTCTTGGATTCAAGGATGAGGAAACTAGTGGTGTGATTCACAGAATGGAAAGAAGAATCGGTTCTTCAGCTCCTCCTTGGAAGTCTTCAGTATTAAATAACACTCCATGTTTGTACTATTAAACAAGGCTTCATTTTTCTGTAAGGCATTTAGAAAAAGAATTGCTGGTTCTAATCTGAATTCTGTATTGCAAAGCAGTTAAAAACCAGAATGGAACATGTGGATTGCTAACAAATACAGATGGAGGAAAAAATCCAGGACCTTGTTTTAAAAAGCATGTTTGCTGGAATGAACAGATGGTAAAAATGTGCAAAAGGAATCATGGCTAGCTGAAAAGTTAAAATTTTATTTATTTATTTTTATTAAAAATGATATAAGATGAAAGGACTAATACCAGGGCAAAACATTAGATGTGAAGGACTACAATTACATCAAAATTTAGCCTGGTTATATTAAACATGAATGATGGGTGTTGTAGTCAAACATTTCTGGAAGGTACCCAGTTATAAAAAGGGGATTTTTTTGCCTTTTGTTCATTTCTGGATATTTGGAGACATTTTGGACTAAAATTCATTTCTATTTGCTGAATCAAGATATGTGCGGCAAATGGCACTTTGGGGGACTGAGATAGAACAGCTAATTTTTACTAGAAAATTAGCGTAGAACTCTTGATCAGATTGGAGACTCACTATTCACTTTAAATTTGCTGAAATATATATAATCTGGCACTGCTGGTATATATAATTTTTTTGTGATTAGAGGAACAATATTCATGAATCATGCAATAGGATAATACATTTTTATAAGAGAGAGATCTAACTTGGACATTAGAAGATACCATGCATATTTGCAAATTTTAATTTCCTGCTGTCTGTTCAAATTCCCTATTTTTCAGGGTAGATTAGATCAAAGAGGTGCTTGCCAAAGAGTCAGCAAGCATAAAATTATTCTGATTCTTTGGCATCATGTTATCAGAACTGATTTAGTCTGTGAACATTATGAGACCAGGTTTAGATAGGAAAGCTAATCCCAGTTGCATGCCTGGTAGAATTCAAAGCCTTTCTGGATTATCAGGAACTTTCTTATTTACCTGCCTTGCTTCACCCATCCCCACGGTGGGTGGCGATGCCCTTTCTTGAAGGTTATACATTTAGTTTTTTGCCATAACACATTGAACCAGTTTAAAAAAAATTATGCAGACTACCATCTGAAATCGGCTTCAGTGTTTTCTAGGGTCTCCTATATCATCTTACCATTCATTCAGGTATTTTGACAACAATCTTCTCAATAGAAAAAGGCTGATTTGTGAGAATTGGGAGCTCTGAGGGACATGAGGGGGGGTCTTTCATAGCCAATATAGAAAGCCTAGTGCAGGGGTAAGCAACCTTGGCTCTTTTATGACTCGTGGACTTCAACTCCCAGAATTCCTGAGCCAGCACAGCTGGCTCAGGAATTCTGGGAGTTGAAGTTCACGAGTCATAAAAGAGTCAAGGTTGCCTACCCCTGGCCTAGTGAATGGGAGAGGCATTATCCTCTGTCACCATGACAGCCATCCTCATGTCCTCCAGATGTTTTGACTGCTGTGCTGAACACCAGATGGCTGGAGATTTGAGTTACAATTCATAATATCTGAAGTAGAGATGGATTACCATCCACGAATTACCTGTAGCATGGCTATGTATGTACTAAACTGCAAAATAAGTTGATCAGCACTGACACCCACAAAACAAAGGGGACAGATTTGTATATGCTAATGCATTTGTGTAGCTGTCTTTTTGTAGTAATTAATATAAATTTAAATAGAAATGCATGGAATCCCACTACAGTCAGCTAAGCCACCTAGGCATTGGTTCAGTAGATGGGTACCAGACTTGGACTGGACAAACTCAACAGCAGAGGTCTTTAGACACTTCACTGACATTGAAGCTGATGCTCCAAGCCATATGGCAAGTCTGCCATAAATTAAGTACGTGGTAACCAAAGTGTCAGACTTTGGCTTTATTTTTTATTCTCTATGGGACCATCTCCCAGGGCTTGGACACAGACTGTTTCTATAGCATTAATGGAAAATTGGTATTGTTTTTCTTTTAAAAGCAATAGCTTTGCAAATGTATCTTTTAAAGGAAGTATATAACCCTTTATTACTCATTGCCATTGTGTAATGCATTGATGGTAATACACCTTGGCAAGTCATTCTGTGCTGAGGAGCTAGGCCAAAAGCCTGGAACTGGATGATTTTATACACTGTATTGTTTTTAATTTGTGTTCTGTAAACATTAATAGCCTTCTGGGAAAAGTCACCAAGGAGGTTGGACTTTCTCATTTAATTACTGGTGAAACAAATGTTACCATTAAAATACAGCTGAGTGGGATCTGCAGGATTGGAATGGTTGAAATGTAGCTCAGAAATGTAAGCTATTTTAAGACTTAGCTCCAGTTTATCCAATAGCCTGTTGGTTACAAAAAACAAAAAAACCCTCTGTGTTAAGACTGTGAGGTTCAAAAGAGCATGTGAAGCAGAAGCACTTGCATAAGTGGTATTGTTTTTGCTGCTTTTATCCCCAAACTATTACATTCTGGATAATAAAGAGATGGACAATTCCTGTGATATGTTCTGGCTGTATATTCCGGACTTTAATTATGGGAGAACAGTAGGTCCCATGACATTATAGAGATAGTGATGATGATGATTTCATAGTAAAGGCTATCCTTTTGCTTCCTGGGGTATAGTCCTTATTTACAGAGGGACCCCTTTGACAGTTCAGTCTTTCCCACTTGTGAGACAGATTACAAGTGTGTTATCCATGAACAATTACAATGATCACAGAAGTGTTTGTTGAGACTTTGAGAGAGCCTGAAAAATGTTGATGTTTCTGAGTTCAATTGTTGATGCTATTAAAGTCCCTCCCCCATGGTTACTTCTCTAACCAATAGTGTCCTCGATGGTTGGTATGCTCTAGTATTATTTTGTCCTTGTTTTGAATCCAGATGTGGAACTTGTGCCTGTTAATTCTTTTGTACAAAGTTTGTCCCATTTGTCCTTTGCAGTATCCAGAGGAACATTGCTGGCAGATGATGGCTTGTGGGGTTCTTGGTGCTCTCTGAACTTTGTTGTTTTCTTACAGATGTTTCATAATGGTGTATCTCACATTAGAGAAAGACCATATGAGGGCATCTCTAATTGTGTGTGTGTGTGTTGTTGGAGCCTGTCATTGTGCTGCTAGTGTAGATATGGAGGCAAAGTAGGTATCTGGGTTTGTTGCAAGATCTGATTCCCATTTTAGTATCACTGAACTATTGTTTCTTGTTCTTTGTGAAAATCTTAAGAATTGGTGATTGTATTTAGGTATGAGCATACCACTCAGTACCTGAGAAGATACACTGTGTCATTGTCCAGTCTGGGCTGTAAGATATTAATACTGTAATTGTAACTTATTAATAATGTGGTTTAATGGATTAAGCTGTGTGCTGTAGGTAATTGATAATGTTCTTTTTTAGTTGTTTGATTTCCAGGGAAGAGTTATAAAAAAGACAATCTGGCTCTGTTGATTTCTCTGTCGATCTTCCTGGGTGGGTAGTTCAGTCTCTTGAATGCCAGGTTGAATCTGTTGAGCATGGATCAGAACAAATGAAGTGCAGCATGGAGCTCGCTATAGTTGACAATGGGTAGTGTGCTTTGTATGGAAGCATGTAGATAAGCTGACAATAGCATCAATGGATCTCAAGTAAAGAGTCCATAATATGCCAAAATCTATAAGGCTGATCTACAACATTTTCTCAACTGTTATTCCTGGAAACTCTTCTCCATTCACTGATGATTTTTGCTTTCCCACCCTGGTGACTCATTACTGGGACTCTGATGTCCACCTAACGTCTGAAGTCTGACATAAGTCTGCTATTAAAAACAAAAAATAAAAATAATTCTACATTTGAGTAATCATGTTTTAGCATCATGTTAGACTTTTTCGTTGAGTTTCATACCCAAAATACTGTAATGAATAGGAAGTTCCAGTTCATCGTGGGAGGAAATCCTTGTTGAGCTGTCCGACCATTCATTTTAAAAATATTATAGAATAACTTTTTTGTTATGAAAAGCTTCCTAGCCTTAGGGTAGGGGTCCCCAACCCCCGGTCTGTGGACCGGTACCGGGCCATGGCATGCCAGCAACCGTTCAGCACAAACAAGCAAAGCCCCACCCGCGGGATGCAGGCAACACACAAAATCACACACCCTCCTTACTTGTTTTGGTCCGCGGAAAAACCTCTCTCCACAGAACCGGTCCCTGGTGCCCAAAAGATTGGGGACCTCTGCCTTAGTGAAATAGAGAACTACAATTACTCTTACTACAGTTATAATTCCTAGGATTTTAGGGACAAAATCAAAAAGTCCTTTATGGATCCAAAGAAAGTAGAATTATCCCTTGTGTCCCTTTCTTTACTTGGTGGTTCCATGTGGGCTGGCAGGGTAATGATGGAAAAGTCTAGGGAACTGAATGCAAATATTTGTGTTCTGTTCTTAACTTCAGTCATTCAGCTTGTAAACACACACTGGGTTGTTAGTAAATGTCTTGCCAAGGTCTATGGTATTTTTGTTCCAAGAGTCTAGCTCAGGCCTTGGGAGGAATGGCTGAATATCTTGCCACTTTCTCGGCTACCTAAAAGCATGAATATGAACTTCGATATAAATAAAATTGTGCTGAAGGGTGGAATGAGGACAGAGAGAAGAATCAACTGAACCAGTTTGGCTAGAACAGACAGTGATTATGTTCCATAAACCTGCTTGTGTCCTTGCTAAGACCTTAGCTTTGAGAATGAAATTGTATCCCACCCCGACCCCCAGTGTGTGAAAGCCATAATGTATATTAGCTAATACAGTATTGCATTTGAAGATGAAAGAGTAGGGTTAGGTTAGGGTTAGGGTGTGAATGCAGACTAAAAAAAACACATGATTGAGATGACTCATCTCTTTTCTTAGGGGTGGCCACCATCTTGTTTTGTCTAGCAAGCATTGCCATTCACAGGGAACTGCCATTCACAGGGAACTGCCATTCCATTACAGTAGACAGTGTATTTTAACTTTGCAAAGTTTAAAGCATCAGTTTTATTCATAAAATCCTTCATTTCCCACCCACCTACCCACAACATAAACAAGATTGGAAGATGAAGCCAGACAGCTGTTGGTGGATGCTGATCAAATCAAAATACTGCAACTGGGACATAATCCCATTGTCTAGGACAGGCATATCCAACCTGTTGCTGCATGCGGCCCTGGACAGCTAGTAATGCAACCCCACAAGATTATAAATATAACATTATGTGATTTATATACACTAACTATATTATGTATTTTATGTGTGGCCCAAGACAATGCTTCTTCACTCAATGCGTCCCAGGCAAGCCAAAGGTTTGGACACCCATGGTGTAGGAATCTTTAGTCTAACCACAGCTAGTTTTTTGTTTCCAACCATACGCCTCTGCAGCTCTTTTGTTCTTGTTTCTCAGAGGTTAGAAAGGCCTATAATTTGGGGAACAGAAGGAGTGTGAAAGACCTTTTAGCTGTCCTGGTGCTGGGAAACTCAATTGTACAACGATAGCCCTTGTGGAAGCTGCTTCTGTTCTCAGTTCTGGCTGAAAAGAGCAAAATCTCTCACTTAGACTCTAATGCTGTATCTCAAGAGCTGCACCCAGTCTCAGGTATACCTACTCAGAAATAATCCTCCCTATGCTCAGTAATAAGTGCGGTTTCAAATCAGCTTTGACTGAAGAAAACATTACAACTCTATAAGGGTTTAATTATGTTGGCATTGTGCTTTTTTAACCCAATGGGGAAAACTTCCTGGCAAATCCACACCTGTCTTCAGGCAAGGACTGGTGTAAGTTTTAGTCTGAAGCTGCATACGGTAAATTGGCTGTAAGTGACTTACACCAGTCCTTGCCTGAAGTCAGGTGGATTTGCCAGGAAGTTTTTCCCAGTACGGCTGACCTCCAAAAACAGAAGGAGTTGGGAAGAAAGCAACAATGAAGAAACATGAAATTAGGATACAACAAAATAAAACAAGTCCTGATATAGAAGGAAACAATATTACTCTTTGTTGAAAAGAAAAAAAGAACTTCATGTTCCACTGAAATTACCAGGGAAACTTGTTATTAGAATAATCTATGCATTTGTCTAATTTTCTTGCCTCTTTGCCACTGTTTTTCCATTACATTTTCCATCCTTTTGTTAAGTAGGAGAGTACCTAGCGATCTCTTTGCAAATGTGGGAAGAATAATGCTATAGTGGGACATCATAAAAGAATTTGCCACTGGGAAGTTAGGAAATGCTGGGAATGCAATTCTCTGCATTTCCAGGGTGGCCCTGTTTTTCCCGTGATCATATGGTTCTCATCCTTAATTAACTACTTCCTGCAATGATTTCTTAGGTTATGTTCTTCTATTAATGACTCAATGAGTAGACTGCATTGAAACCAGCAGAACTTACTATCATCCTGTGTTAAAACTCTTTTTTAAAAAAGTTACTTTTTTGCTCTCATTGATTACTATAATAAGCAATCAGTAGATGTTCTGGTTATCTGATTAATTCAGAGTGTGAAATTGATTATTCCTAGGAGAAATCAATAGGACCTATGTCCAGTCCTTAACTGTATTTATTAGGATGTAAGTTAAGCTTTTGTCCAGAGTTGCAGGTATACTGAATTATTTTTTACAATCCTGAGGTTCTGTACTTAAAACAATAACATGCATACTTAATATTAAGAAGATACTAAGACATTTCCTGTTAAAAATGTCAGATGCAGGAGTTGTGTAATGTGAAGGATGGGAAAGGGGGTGGAGATAACATTGTCCTCAATAGATTATGTCATGTCTGTTGTAAGGCCTGAACATAGTGATTTGAGTGGGTGTATACCTGAAGATATTAAATCCCTAATGTGCCATCATTCTGTTGCAATTCCCCTTGTAGCTCATTGTGAAAAAGCAAAGACTAGAGAGAGCAAAGATCAGACTCTGAATGGAAGTACCTGAGAACCAGTAGGAATGATAAAACAAGTAAGGAATGATGAATGGCAAGTGGGGAAAAGTTAAGCGAACAGAGTTTAAAAAGAGGAATAGTGGAGTATCTTGGTGGAGCTCATGGTTGGATCACTGAGTGGAAACACTCCACACTACAACCATTTGTTGAGAATCTATTGCAATAAGGAGCCCTGGTGGCACAGTGGTTAGAATGCAGTATTGCACACTAACTCACTGCTCACTGCCAGAGTTCAATTCTTAGAATAGAATAGAGCTTGAAGGGACCTTGGAGGTCTTCTAGTCCAGCCCCCTGCTCAAGCAGGAGGACCTATATCATCTCAGACACGGCTCAAGGTTGACTCAACCTTCCATCCTTCTGAGGTCTGTAAAAGGACCCATATTGTTGGGGGCAATATGCTGACACTGTAAATCACTTAGGGCTATGTGGAAGTTGCAATTTTTCTCTTAATTGGAGGTTAAAATATAAGAAGCAATGCGCAAATATCTTGTTGAGAGCCAAAAGAATAGAAGCTGATTCTTCGGGGAAGCCTAATTCTGGAGATTTATCTGATTACAATGCTTTGGCATTATTTAATAACCAGAGGATATTGAATGTCCAGCAACAGACATGGAATTCTCTTGTAGGCTGCCAAAATTGACAACCAGTTATAATACCGGTATGTACTTTTCTGCTACATGGGCATGAACAAATATGTTAATCTTGGTATATTGTCCAAACTACACAATATTTAAAACTGAACGATTCTTTGTACATGTTGTGATATCGGCAAAATCTGTTTTGGTATTCGTTTTTTCATTTGAGTTGTGAAGTTCTGGAAAAGCAGCCTCTTCCTAGGTTTCAAAGAGGGAAGCTAGAACAGTAGGAAAATGGAAAGAACAGAAAGGAAAGAGGAGAGAGAAAGTGGGTGATATGATAGCGCAGTGGTTAGAATGCAGTATTGCAGGCTAACTCTGCCCACAGCTAGGAGTTTGATCCTGACTGGATTAAAGTTGACTCAGCTTTCCATCTTTCTAAGGTCAGTAAAATGGAGGTCCAGATTGTTGGGACAATATGCTGACTCTGTAAACTGCCCAGAGAGGGCTGTAAAGCACTATAGGATGGTATTTAAATCTAAGTGCTATTTATATTAACTCCATCCATTTTTAGATTTGGTGTTTTCTAGCTTTGGACTAACTGACATGCTATGCATTCCACAGAACTATCTATCTGCATAATTAAGTCCCACTACATTCAGTGGAATTCCTTCTTTGGTAAGTGTACACAAGACCTTTAAAACTACTTTTATATTTATTTTATTTATTTATTTTAATTCCATTTATATCCCGCCCTTCTCCGAAGACTCAGGGCGGCTTACAAGCTTAGCAGTATTTGCTTTCTTAAAGATTAAATCTGCTAAAATCAACTAGCTTGAGTAAACTTTACTTGATTTTCATGTGTTTTGGAAAAAATCCTGATATTTCAGGGTTCTTCAGTGAAGATTTCAAATATTTGAAATGTGATGCCAGCATAGCAATCGTTCTGGGTATATGGTTGAATAAGACATAGATTCAGAAGTTAATTTTTCTTCTCATTTCACCAAGCTGTGTGTGTTATCATGATTTAGTAAGTTAAGAAATCTATATGCCTACAAAATTGCTTTCATATTCCATAATGATATGAAAGGTATTATAGGCAAAACATCTTGCCTGCATATGCCTCAAGAGACTAAGTAATTTTGAGATGGGTTTATCATGATTGCACAGCATACTTTTATATTGACTTTGGATGTTTAAAGCCTCAATAATATCAGATATTAAATGTACAAAACTACTTTTCTTAGTGTTACCTACTTTAAGGTACTCTTCTATTGCATGTATTTTAGATTACCTATCTAGTCATCTATTGAGCATTTTCTCCATGAATCGTGGTTGTTCCATCTTTTATAACAGAGGGCAGCACTTGTCCTGTTTGTGGCATGCCAGAATCTGCACACCAAAAATAAAAATTTTAAAAAGTAGGGAGAATCAAAGTGAAACTGTAATTGAATCTCTAATTTTAATTTAATTACTGTTAAATTAATATAATTGCTCCTCTGTATTTAACATTTTTTTTGCCTGTTACATTAATTATTAAGGGACGCGGTGGCTCAGTGGGTTAGGACGCTGAGCTTGTCAATCAGAAGATCGGCAGTTTGGCAGGTCAAATCCCGAGTGCCGCATAGCAGAGTGAGCGCCTGTTACTCGTCCCAGCTTCTGCCAACCTAGCAGTTCGAAAGCATGTAAAAATGCAAGTAGAAAAATAGGGACCACTACGGTGGGAAGGTAACAGCGTTCCGTGCGCCTTTGGCATCTAGTCATGCCAGCCACATGACCACGGAGACGTCCTTGGACAAGCGCTGGCTCTTCGGCTTTGAAACGGAGATGAGCACTAGCACGCATGTGCGGGGGAACCTTTACCTTTACCTTACATTAATTATTACACTATAGACTGTTTGGGGTTACTACTAGGGCTGAAGGGCACAAGTTGTACCACACAGATATAATTTTGTAAGTTACAGTGTATTTATTTTAAATGTGAAGAATCCAAAGTTATTGTGTCTGGTACATAATTTTCAGTTCTATGTATTTTTCTACCTGTAAATTACAAAAATATTCTGAAATCCAACTTTAGCAGTAATTCCTGATTAATTAGATAACTTCTACAGTGAATTCCTCCTTGCTGAAGTTTGGTTATTTTGCACCAAGCTTCTCCAGGGAATCCCTAATGGAAAATGAGACACATTACTATATGTGCTTATTTGCTTTTTGTGTATTTTCTCTTTCGCTTTTCTTTCTTATTGTTGTATCTGCTGGCTAAAGAGGATAATAAGATTGAATGGAATCATTTTGAAATAATTTGCCCTTTTTATGAATTGTTTTAGTAATTTCAGTTTATTTAAAACAGCAGCCAAGCCTTATCAAGCAACATTCTTTCTACTGCTCAATATGAGCCATATCCAAGGTCACCCTCCTTGTAGAAAAAAAGAAGGCAAGAATGGCAGAATGTTATGATAATATTATCATATCTGATTGTTCTCCCATGTTCCTCTCTCTTTTTTTTAATGTTCCAAATTCCCACGGTCAGAATTTTCATCTTGCCTTGATTCAATGTTAGTAACAGAAATACTAGGAAGATCTTTTTCATTTAGCAAAGCAAGTTAATGACTAGGCTCACCTTTATGGTGTTCACAGTTTTTTCAGGGTATAGAAGAGATAATACTTAAATAGGACATGGATATCATTTTTTAATCTTGGGGGTTCTGATATGACAAATAATTAGGATGAGACATTTCATGGATAATACTGCCGGGACCTTGCAAATGTGTTATTTTCCTCTTTTATGTCATTTGGTTATCTGTGCTAATAACAGTGAAAGCTTTCCCCCCAAACAGCTGAGTTTTATTTCTTGCCAATAGGGAGGACCATCTGGACTCTTACTGGGTGAAAGCCCAAATTGGCCCACCTCACAGTTTCCTGCTATAGTACAAAACACTGGCTTGTTGTGGAACCCAAATTCAGTGTTCCTGGTAGATCTTCACCAGCCTGCTGCATAGGAAAAGGGGTCTAAAGAATAGAAACATAAAATGTTAACAAGGATTTTTGGTTTTTCCCCCCCTTGAAGATAAGAAGGGGACAAAATGCTGGTTAGCTGAGGGCATCCTTATACTCCCAGTTTCTGCTGGGGTTGGAACACCCCCAGCCAGTATAATCTGGGCTTTGTATTGCAACTGAAAAGATTTGTGGTAGAAAAATGTCATAATCTGGGAGTGCCTTAAATGTAGCTTGTCTTTGCAGCAGAACTTACATAGAAGACTATAAACTTCAAATTGGCAATGTTGCTTTTTCTCCAACTACTATCTCTCTTTTTTTGCTGAATGCCATCTCAGTCTCTGACTCAAGTCTACAAAAGCCTTTCCCTTCATTTTTTTCTCAGAGAATGCTTGAGGAGGTAGCAGTCAGATGGGCGAAAATAGGCTGAGAAAAAATATCTTGTCTTCTCTGTTTAAGCATTGTAAGGCCAAAGTAGACAAGACTGGACCCTATCCCATTTGCTTAATAAATCAATACAATATTACAGGTCATTCTCGACTTACGCCCTCAACTGAACCCAAAATTTTTGTTGTTAAGCAAGACATTTGTAAAGTACATTTTGCCCCATTTTACAGGCTTTCTTGTCACAGTTGTTAAGTGAAGCACTGCAGTCTTTAAATTAACACCATGGCTGTTAAGTGAGTCTGGGCTTCTCCATTGACTTTGCTTGCCAGAAGGTTGCAAAAGATGATCACATGACCCTAGGACACTGCCACGGTCATAAGTATGAGTCAGTTGCCAAGTGTCTGACTTTTGATCATGTGACCAAGGGGTTGTTGCAACAATTGTAAGTGTGAAAAAGAGTCATAAATGACTTTTTTCATTTCGATTGTAATTTGGAATGGGCACTAAACGAACTGTTGCAAGTCAAGGACATACCTGTATTTATTAAATTTATATCACCCATCTTGCAGTTCAAGGCAAATATATACCGGTAATATAAACATATATAATACTGAAGGTAGCATTTGGCCAACAATGCTCGCAGATGACTGGGGTTCTTGTTCTGTGGTGACTTTATTTAATACAGTTTTTTAAAACTCCTTGTTGATGTTGATCATTGCAGCTTGTGACAAGGAAATGAAATCCATATGTGATATATGAATAAAGAAGTATTTCCTGTTATGTAGCTCACGCTGGCCACTGCTCTTCACTGAATGAGTGTCTGTTATGAATGTAACAAAAATTTTACCTCTCTTCAGTTTCTCTGTAGAGTACAACATTTTAAGCACGTTCCGGAGTTCAGTGGAGCTTACTGCAAGGTAAATGGATATGGGATTACAGACTTCAAGTGTAAATGTGCCCACACTCTCTGGGAATAATTCCCACTGAATTTGGTGAGGCTCCCTCTTCTAGTATGCATGTGTCTATATCGTTTTGATATGAGGCAGGAACCGCAAATGATCTGCCTTGAAATGCATTAACTTAGTGACCTATTTGACTGATAAGGAAACAACATCAGAGAAGTCTTCTGTTTGGATTTCAGCCAGACTTATGCATCACTTGCCACTAAACCTTTGGGCTAACCTACGGGAAATGGGAAAAATGCAATCAACAAATTTGAATAATTCAACTTTGGCATTTGACCAAAAATTCTGGTAAAAGAAGACGAGATCAACCAAAATGCTGATTGCATCTATCACGTCTGGTAAGTTAGACTTGTGGCTTACCAAGGAAGCTGTTAAATAGCAGGAATGCAGACAGTGTTAAATTTAAACTAATATCAGATTGTAACTGCATGCTGTTGCTTTATGACCTGCGGATTTGAAGTGTTGCTTTTGGGGGTGGGGGTGGGATTTTTTTATTTACAAAACAGCATTTCTGACTTTTTTTTATTAACAAAACAGCATTTCTGATATGCAGAATGATTATGCAGCAGGAATGAAACATACACACACACACACACACACACTTCCTAACAATCCAAAGAATGAAAAAAAAATCAGAAAAGATGGATGGAGGGAAGAAAAACAGTTGAATCTCAGGGAAAATGGTCCAAATGAAAATTGGTGGTAGATCAGCTTTAATGTAGGAATAAAGGAATTTTTGGATTTTGAAAAAAAAAACTATTTGGGAAGTGAAAAGTGTGTGTAGAAATAAAACCTTCTCCTGTTCTGGGATTTGCCTTCCACTTCTACCTTATTTTGTACTTGAATTTCCATCCCTTCCAAATTAGTACGGAAAACTGGGAAAAAAATGGAAAGTTAATTGTGAAGAGTTTCTCTTAATCAGGGCTCCTTGTAGCACTTTAGTTCTGATTGGGTACTGTAACATCAGGAACTGGAAACTTGACAACATACACCTAGTGAAGGGGGGGAAAAATTGTATGTATTGCACGAGGTCATAGCACTTTGCTTTAAATAGTAAAACTACCTGAACTAAAATGCCAGCCCAATAAGTACAGTAATCAGTTCTGATAAAATAAACTTACACAGATTATGACAGTGGATAATAGATCCTATCCTTTGGTAACAGAGGAGAGGCTCTGAAGGCTATCGGTTGAAGGATTTCCAGTGAATGTGTCAGAGCAGGTCATGCAGCCTCCCTTGCTGAAGCCCAGACTTGAAAGAAACTCGCCTCAAACACAAGATCCAGAGAAGGATCTGCTGTGCATTGCCAGAACATTTTCATTTTTGCAAGAATCCACTGGTATTGGGGTTTTATGACAGCCTGTGAAGCCAAGCAGCTGCTCCAGAAGATGCCAGAGGGGACTTTTCTGGTACAGGATAGTACTCATCCCAGCTACCTGTTCACACTCTCCGTAAAGACCACTCGAGGTCCTGCCAATATACGCATTGAATATGTTGATAGCAAGTTCCGATTAGATACCAATTCTTTCTTCAAACCTTGGGTTTTGGTCTTTCCAGATGTGGTTAGTCTGATCCAACATTATGTTCTTTCTTGTACTACGGAGAGCAAAGGGGATGCTCTTTACCTGTTTCCTGTATGTTTGTCTTCTCCACCCAAGGAGATGAGAGCACCAGCAGTATATCTGAAGCTCATCCAGCCACTGAGCCACAAGGATGTTCCCCCCAGCCTGCAGCACCTCTGCCGACTACAAATTAATCGATGCACTGGAAAAACAAACCAGCTGCCTCTACCAAAGAGAACGAAGGACTATTTAAAGCAGTACCCTTTTCAGCTTTAAAAACACTTGTCAGTCTGCCTGGGTCAAGCAACCGAAGTAACACTGAAAACATTGGATTTAATTCTGGCAACAGAATGGCTTTGATCCACTGATGGAGTTGTGTTCTTAAGTGGGCACAGTAAATAAATTGCCAACAGAAGAGATTGTTTTTCCCATCTTCTCCCTTATTTTTCTCAGTTACCTAATTTCATTCTTATGCCATGGAGGAAGCAGTATGCTCAAACACACAACTTCAAGGCCAAAAGCTCAAAGCATTTCTCTTTTTTTCTCTGATTAGCTTTGCAGAACTACTTTCGGCACATGCAGACTATTGAATTGTGGAATCACAATTGCATCAAGAACATTGAAGCCTCAGAACTGTATTATTTATTTCCATGGTAGTTACTCTTCCCCCCCACTACATTTGAGTACCTATAGAGTACCCTTCTTTTCCTTTTACATGGGCTCAAACCATAGCTGTGTGACTTGCAGTAGTTCATTATGGATTTGAATGAAGTCTTCTGTCCATTGGCTACTCTATCATTTATCTTGATGTATTCATAGTCAAATATAAATAGGTTGGAAGTGTATAAAAGTTTGATTCCAGTTACAATCAACATTCAGACTAATTTCTGTTAGGTTAACAAAAAGATAACTTGCTTCTTTCCAAGTTTATTGAACTTGGATCAGTAGGCCCCCTTTTTTCTCCCTCTTTGAAGAGAATATTCCTACTTTGAATTAATTAGATCCAAATGATTTGTTGTTCAAATTACCCAGTGAAGATGCCTACATATCTGTCATGTGAAGCATAGCATTTTCCTTGGAGAAATGGTCACATCCAGAGTTTAGTATAAAATTCATTTCTATAGTGTGTGTTTAAATTTGTTTGGGAGAGAAAACTTGGGAAACAGGCTATTTTTCTCTTATTACCATGTTGGAGTCAACCCATTACCTGAATGTTAACTCACATTAGTGCTGTTCCAGCACAAAGAAGCTTCAGAGAGAACACAATACCAGTACATTCTTTATCATCAGTTTTGCTTGTGAGAACTTGCCCATGTTGATTCTGATACTTGTCGAATGGGACAGAGAAGATAGCAGGAATGAAGTATCTCTCCAGCTTCCATCTTTCCCCCAATTGCTGTAATGCATCTTATATTTATTAGGTAGGGAGCTAAAATAATGCAGCATTGGCTATACAAGAGTAAGGAAGAATTCTTGGCATTAATTCTGCCTTCTGCTTCTTCCTCTGTTTTCTGTCAACAATAGCTGAGGATGGAGAATTTCTGTTAAAAGATTGTCATTCATATATGTCAAAATCCTCAGGAAACTTATACATATTTACATGTTTTTATAGTTCAACAGTTAATACCTGTGTTACATGTATGCGCTACAGGAAGGGATCAAATCCTAGGGCAGTCTTTTCTAACATAGCATCCTTAGGATGGGGACTATAACATCCTAAATTCTAATTGACTTTGCTGATGGACAGTTCTGAATAGTATAATCCCAGCACATCTGATGCTGCCCTAGATACACCTTTAAGCAAAAGGTGCAATCTGCTCCATAGCAATCCAACATGCTTGGTATATCTAGTCAGTGTCCATTTCTTCTCAGGTTTTTTTCCAGGATTTGTTGTACTTCTAGTTTTATTTTGGATACGGTACTTTGATAACTGACAATGTATGTGTGATATCTGCTTTATTGATTAGATTGCTGTCTGTTTCTGGAACAAGGGTAAATGAATGGGAGATTATCTATTAAAACAAACACAATATATAATGTAATTTAATTTAATTTATTAATATTTCTATACCGCCCTTCTCCCGAAGGACTCAGGGCGGTGTACAGGGCAAGAATAAAACACAGAATTACAAAAGTTAAAAAGTAATTAAATACATGCCCATTAAAAATACAGTTAATACATAATAAAAAACCAATATTTCTGAGAGTCATGGGTGTAAGAAATAGTCCAAGTAAAAAATGTTTGTTTTCCCCCCATTTAGCTTATCGTTTCTGGTTTTACCATTGATAAATTTGCATTGCTTATAGCTTTCCCCAATTTGTTTCCTAGCAGTTAGTGACATGGAATAAGACGAAGACCTGGTTCTGCTGTTAATATTTTCCAGCTACATTGCCAAGCTGTGGATAATGATCTTTCCTTAAACACATGGGACTGCAA
Source organism: Vipera berus (assembly GCF_964194415.1). NCBI lineage: Eukaryota > Metazoa > Chordata > Lepidosauria > Squamata > Viperidae > Vipera > Vipera berus. The sequence continues at coordinate 101,080,730 of NC_138202.1, forward strand.
TTCAGAGATAAACACTTCCAATTAATGTTCCACTTCCCAGAAAGTTGTTTCTTAGAGGGCAAAATCATTAAACCTCCACCCTGGTTCTGATTTAGATGCCCACTTTGGGTGATGCTGCAGTGGCCAAGAGGCTTTTACTTTTAAGCATGTGATAGGATTTAATAGGTCTGAAACAGCTAATGTCTTGCTAGGTTAGATGACAAGGGATACAGGAATGGGAGGGCAGCTGAGGAATTGCTAGAAAGGATAGTTCTTCCTTATTTGGAAACAAACCTGAAAAATCCAGCTTCTGTTCCTATTTTTTTTAAAAATCTTTTTTTAAAATAAAAATTGAGGGTATGGTTGCATAAAGAGAGACCCACTGCTTCACATACCCCATCAAACAATTTCTACAAGATGCTAAGACTTAAATGAAGATTTATAAACTACAATGATTGGCCTTTCACAGTATGCTATAAAAAGAAATTACATTATAGCACAGCGCATTGTGAACTAGGGTAGTGTCTGCACAAAGAAGCTTAAAGCCAAACAGAGGGATAAGCAAGATCCAAGAAATAAATTGCATAAAAGTACCAATTCATTATGTAGAAATTGAAGTAAGGAGACTATCTTCCCAAGTTCACAGTTGCCTTGAATTCACCCAGCAAGTTCTTTTTTCCATTCTCCCAAGAATTTTGGATGATAGATCTTCTCATTATGATTTGAGGAACAGTTGTGATTATAGGAATGAAATTAGAGAAGAAACTGTTGGAAGGTCAGCTTGGAGATAACAAGAAACCTGTTATGGATCTCTTTTCTCTGGAGGAGAATGTTGTCTTCACCTATTGGACTGGTCCTTGAAAACAATTGTCAATTTTTTTGTCATTTTCAGGCTTTGAAAATTTGACCATGAAAAATTTGATGTTGTCAACTGTATAAGTTCCTTCTGACTATAAGGGTTAAATTTAGCCTTTATCATGCTTAGGTAGACCTGTTGACTAACATATCTCAGTTTACCTACCTAGGGCTACCATACACGTGCTACAAACCCTTAGGTAGCCACTAGATAGCAGGGAAGAGATACAGAAAATTCTGTCTTCGTTGTTTTCTAGTGTTCACTAGATATTTATGATACTTGCCTGCTACAGTGAAAGTCTTAATTAAAATGTGCACACAAAGATCATTATACAATGAAAACTAATAAGAAAGAAGGTAGAATTAAAATGTCACAATTTAGAATACAAACAATAGCAATAATCATAACACTCTTATCAACAACCATAGATGGCATTATTTTATCCTGTGAATACACCTCAGAAAAATTCCATTTTCAGCGATTGCTGAAGGGCCATCAATGATGAGAGTAGTCTAAGAGAATGGGCAGTGATCTCCAGGGAACCACCCCAGAAAAACAGCATCTCTGGGCCTCAGTCCTGCTTGCTTCATGGAAATCGGGAACAATTAGTAGGATCTTCTAAGAAGATTGAATCAGATGGGTTGATCCTTCTTGAAGTAGGCAGCCATAAAGATATGCATCAAGTATATAATGCATCAAAGGCCAATGCAGGGCTCGTATCACTGTGGCAATGGGTTAATGGAGATGAGTGCCAGCAACATACCACTGTAGACCACTGCATTTTGCATCTGCTAAAAGTTTTGAGTTAAAAGTCAGTTCAATACAGAGTACTTTGAAATAGCCTTAACAGTATGGGAATAAGGATTAGCATTGCTAGATCCTCCTGCTCTGGAATGATATTCAAAAGTAGGCGTGTTCACTTTATGTGGACACTAAAGTTATGTTGTGATATAGTGGTACTGATTCTATTTTAATAGTTGCATCTTTAGTTTTATAAACCACTGATTTTTTTATGGAATTGATACATAAACACTGTAAATTAATAAATGGGTTAAAAAAACTTGCTTACAAAAAGTCTAGTGGCATGCTCCATCTGTAGGTTGAGGGAAGATGCTGCTGATAAATTCCAGTCTCCTCAAAGTGGAAAAATTACAAGAATGTAAAAACAAACAAACCACAACCTTCAATATTTTCTATTCTTATGTACTGTAAGTAATGTATCCATATTTTGGGAACTAATGCTCTTCTGGAAAATGGATTTTATAGAAAAAAATGAGTCATAATACAGCTTAGGTAGTCACCTCAAAAAAAGCAAAACACCTCCTTTTTGAACACATGTATGTTCATTGTATGGAAAGAATGGTTTCCCATGCTTAAAGAAGGCATTAGTGTTTTCTTCCTAGTCATTTGTGAGGTAATATGAACAGGAATAACGTCCCTGGGATCACACAGAAACCTCTGTATTCTCATGTGAAGGTTATTCCTAAACCAACGAGAGGTTTAAGGGTAGGGACAGGGAGGGGTTTGAGTCTCGTGCTCTTACAGAAGTCTCTTTCTGCAATGATACTGCACTGTGAGGAACAATAAAGAGCTTTATCAACCACCTGATCTCAGACTGAGAAAGCAATTCTGAATAAACCAGACAGCTGTATGAAAATTTTTCACTTTTTCGGCATTTACCCAGATCTGTTCCATTGGAGCTGGTAAAGAGAACATTTAGCTGTCCTTGATGTGAAATTAGCCAGCTGAGGAATTCATATTTTGGTTTAAGTCCAAACTTAATCTCAAAGAGGTTTGTTTTAACAAAGTTAACTGGATTTATGCTTAGCTGCTTTCAACAGAGAATGTAATATGTCTGAATGCTGCAAGCAATGAAGGCTTCTATTCTGGAATGGAGTATACTTCCTGTTTGCTCCATCTGCTGCTGATTTAGGATAATTGAAAAAATTTTCAGCCCTCTTATGGAATCCAAAGAGAATATTCTCCTCCTGGAATTTAATCTCTAGGGAAATCATGAACCCAGTCTTCAAAAAAATCTTTTAAAGATCACTCTGCTAAATGATCTTTCCCCACCAATGTTATTAAAACGTTACCTTTGTTTCTTGCTGAAGTTGCATAGACTTTCTTCCTCAGCACATTCACCAATCATCATATTCCTCTTAATGGAAATCCACAGGAAGCATTCAGGAGAGTGGGTTAAACATATGCAAAAAGAAAAAAAAGTAATACTGATACAGCTTCAGAATACCACAGATCAGAAGAATGCATTTCCTCTCCAGTAAATAATTACAACCACTACTTCATTTTACCCCAAAACATATAATGAAGCCTCTGGCCCATCTGCTTCAACATTCTTTATTACACTTTGGGGAACTAGGATGCTTAAAAATATAAAGAGCAATAGTCTTTCAGTGTTTGTCCCTAGTAGTCTAAATCAGAGGTCCCGAACCTTGGCAACTTTAAGACTTGTGGACTTCAACTTCCAGAATTCCTCAGCCAGCTGGCTGAGGAATTCTGGAAGTTGAAGTCCACAAGTCTTAAAGTTGCCAAGGTTGAAGACCTCTGGTCTAAATAAGGTAAGTGGCCTACAGTTCAGGAGGTAATATGGTGTTTTCAAGATTAGTAGCTGCTGATAACTTTGATTCTCCATGAATTTGTCCAGCCTCTCTTAAGGGTGCCTAAATTGAAGTTCTTCATGGCATGTGATAGTCAATTTAATGCTTCTGGAAAGAAATAAGTCTTGAAAATTGGTCCTAAATCTCCCAACATTTAGTTTTATTAGATGGCCCTTAGTTTTTACATGAAAGGAGTAGTTTATAATGTCATTATAATGTCATTATGGCAGCAAGAATAAACCCATCAAGAGTAGGACTGTTTGTTGCTGAACAAACTTCAGTAACAAATGAGAGTTTCTAAGCAGGAAAAATTGCATGCATCTTAAGGGATTTATCAGAGAGAAAAATACATTTTATGGAAAGGGAAAATATTTTTTTTCAGTAACTGGTGAGTATACATTTGTTCTTTGAGAGCAATGACTTCAATAAACACTTATATTTCATTTGGTCTTTTGCTATGGTATTCCCCTTAGGACCAACATATTTTTGTAATCCATCAGTCCATCTTGTAGGAGGTAATTCAGGTGGGCATGTGGACAACTATAAAGCCACAATCATGTCACTTTTTATAATTACCTGTTATTAGATAAATACAGGTAGTCCTTGACTTATGTAGTTCATTTAGTGACTGTTCAAAATTACAATGGCACAGAAAAAAGTGATTTATCACTGTTTTTCACACGACTGTTGCGACATTCCCATGGTTACGTGATCAAAATTCAGATGCTTGGCAACTGATTCATTTAGGACAGTTGCAGTGCCCAGGATCATGTGATCACCTTTTATGACCTGACAAGCAAAGTCAGTGGGGAAGCGAGATTCGTTTAACAACCGTGTTAATGTATCATCTGTGCTGAGTCACTTAACAGCTGTGGCAAGAAACATTGCAGAATGGGGCAAAACTCACTTAACAAATGTTGCGCTTAGCAACAGAAAATTTGGGCTCAGTTGTTATTGTAAGTCGACTACCTGTATAAAATGTCCACGGCCCACTTATATTTCTGTTTAATGCCATTTTGTGGCATCTTTGAAGTTGCACTGTCACTGATTCACCTAATTTCTAATTCAATCTCTGAATGAGATCTTCAGCACTGATCTTTCCATGGCACGCTGTGACTCTTTTCTGCACCATGTTTCTATAGGTTTCACACTTCACATGTACTTTGGTGGCTTACTTTGCATCATTCTATGAGTGTCAGTGTAGAACAGGGGTGTCAAACTCACAATGTCACGTGACGTGACTTTTTTTCCATTGCCGGCAATGCAGTGGGTGCGGTTTTGACATGATGCATCCGGCCTGTGGGCCGGCGTTTCACACCCCTGGTGTAGAACATGGTCTTCCAATGTATTATTCCATCATATGGAGGTTGAAAACTGGCCCTTGCTATATATTCTCTGAGTGTCCAATAGACTCCCAAAAGAATGTTTTTCATGAATTAATTATATTTTAACACAATGCAATTATTTAATATTCTTTGAAATTCCAGCTTACTGATTCATGAAAATAAGGTATTCCAATGAACTGCAAGTTGCTTATATTTATCCTGTATGAACCTTTGAGCTGTAGCTGCAAAATGACTTCCAATATTTTGGAAGTTTTAAAATGTTTAATAGTAGTAATATAGGTAGTGCTTGTGACTCCCTCATTTAGCAACCGGTTTCAATTAGGAAGGTGATGAAAAAGTGATATTGCAACCAGCCTTTGCATTTATGACCTTTAGATGCCTATAAAGCAAAGGAAAGCTGAAGTAAGATAGTAAATACAACACAGTTTCACTTAGTGGCTGCTTCATTTAATGACTGAATTGTCAGTCCCAATTGTAGTCCCTGAACAAGGCCTATCTGTGGTAATAATAGTTTAAGAGTTTCAGACAGAGCTAATGTGCCTGGTCCAAATAGTAAAGTCAGAAAGTACCCTGAATAAATATATTATTGAATATACTCAGCAGCCTTATGCAGTCACTATTGTTTTTTCAAAACATTGTTTTAAAAGACAGAGTAATCAGTATGCTAAAATCCTTTTTTTCCCTTTGAGCACCAGACGGATTTACCAGAAATGTTCAGGGGTGGGTTACCTCATAATGCCAATCTCTACATGAGAAAAAGACCAAATTTGAACCTTCTCAAGATATTCTTTATGTGTCCTGCAATTTTTAATGCAAGAAACATGTATGCATGATCAGAAGCAAAACAAAGCATAGTTTATAAGCTGTGTTTCCGAATCTCCGCAATGTTAAGAGTTGTGGATTTTATTTCTCAGAATTCCCCAGGGCTGGCTGGTGAATTCTGGAAATTGTAGGACACTCTTATTAATGTTTCTAAGGTTGCAATTTTAAAGATATACTTTAAACTCTACAATTCCTAGCCACACAGTATGAATAGGATTAGATCAGATATACCTGCACCTCTATTTTTATGGCACCATGTCTGTTTTTTAGCACTCTGACTCCAGAGTTCTTCATGGATAGACTAGACCAGAAGTTCTGAACCTGTGGTCCCTAGAGAGGCCACGATGTCATCACAAGGGTTCTGCGAAGGCTTGAAGAAATGTTATGATATAAATCTCAATGGTCCATGGGCATGGTCCCTGGTCACAAAAGGTACACAAAGAAGGTCCATTGTGAAGAAAAGGTTGAGAAACACTGGACCAGAAGATGTAGAGTTTCTTCAATCCAAAGCAATGGAAAGGGAAATTCTTTTCAGAATTCTAATTCTGTTAAAGTGGATAGTAGCACAAGTGTCTTTCCCAAATGTTACGGTGTTCTAAGTGAAAACTTTTTTAAAAGAAGCATTAGTTCTAGACTCAACTAGTTGAAAATTACTGAATAGCTGACCTGTTTCCATTAATAAATCATTTACCAAAATGCCTTTGCCTCTCTCCATAACTCTTCAGTTTGCCTCCTTCCCCATATTTGTTGTTTAGTTTCTGTCAGCTATTCAAGTTGTCTTGCTATGAACTGTAACAAATCAATACGTTGTATATTTTAGAGCAAGGAGGGAGCAATCTTTTAGCGACTAGGAGTGATAAGAGTCACTGTGGCTTGGGCAGTAATGTTATTTCATTAACCAGTTAAAAGGTAAAGATAAAGGTTCCCCCGCACATGCGTGCTAGTCGTTTCCAACTCTAGGGGCTGGTGCTCATCTCCGTTTCAAAGCCGAAGAGCCAGCACTTGTCCGAGGACGTCTCCGTGGTCATGTGGCCGGCATGACTAGATGCCAAAGGCACATGGAACGCTGTTACCTTCCCACCGTAGTGGTCCCTATTTTTCTACTTGCATTTTTACGTGCTTTTGAACTGCTAGGTTGGCAGAAGCTGGACCAAGTAACAGGCGCTCACTCTGCTACGCGGCACTCGGGATTCCACCTGCCAAACTGCCGATCTTCTGATCAACAAGCTCAGCGTCCTAACCCACTGAGCCACCACGTCCCATTAACCAGTTAATCAGCTTCATATGAATGCACTGCAGTCCAATGTAATAGTACCTTGCTTTCCAGTCTGGACCTTTTTTTGGTTGATGAAAGTCTCCAGAAAGATGACAGGAGACAGAGTCAGAATGGTGACAAGAACAGCTTTGAGGAGGTGATGGTGTTGTGCCTCGTCCTTGAGAAGTCTTCTTTGAGGGAAAGATTGTTAAGAAAGTGATGGTGGTGCAACAGTTCAGGATCTTGAGGCAAATGAATTATTTTGAATGGCTTCAGACAATACTGATCATACTTGTGGAAGAGTGAAACCTTGCAGGTGTTGCTTGATTTCACATCAGTCCTTGAAACCATCTATATGGTAGCCTTCTAGGGAGGGTTTGGTCTGGGGACTACTCTTCTGCAGTGGTTCGTGTCAATGGTGATAGTGGGGAGAAATCAGGACCGAGGTTCCTCAGTTATGGATGCTGCAGGGCTTTGAGCTCTCCCTACTCTTATTCAACATCTGAGTGAAGTAACTGGGTGAAGTAATCCACTGACAAATCATCCACTGACACAGTCATCTTTACATCTTGCCCTGATCAAGTGATGTCAAGGTGTTCCTTTAGGATATAAGTGTCTGGATTGGGAAGAATAGGTTGAAACTTAATTCCAAGCAAGGTGAAGTAGCTTTGGATACATTAGCCATCTCATTCTGAAGAAATACTCTCTCACAAAACTTGTCTCATAATTTGAGAGTCCTGGACTCACAACATCTGCTTGGTAAGTAAATAGCAGCTGTGCTCAAGAAGAAGTTTAACCAGCTTAATTCCTGTGGTTACCTTAGCTCCTGAGGTTCCTTGGCAGTCAATAGTGAGGGACACCATAGGGTGACATGAGGAAAGTGTTGTGGGTTTGAAAGAGTAAAAATGCCTCTGCAAAAATGTCTCTTGAGTCAATTGCTGGTTTTCAGTTGGTCCGACTACTTTTCATGACAGATGGCAACACAGAAGAGATTTTGCTTATCTAGAAGTGACAAATGCATCAGATTGTATTTTCTCAAAACTAGGTTCCTAAAAGAATAAACTTTGGCTCAGCACACTTAAGTATAACATTCTTGAAACGTGGGAGATTGAGAGTATCAAAACAAGACTTTTATTCTATCTTCTATGCCATTTCTCCTACTTTTATTTAATTTGAGTTTGTTTCTCTCCCTTGCTGTAACTAAGCTACGGTGCTATGTCTGCTTTATTTATTTATCCATCGTATTTTGAAACTGCCTGACTCCGTTAATGATTCTGGACATCTTACCAACTTCAGCTACCATTTCCCACTACCTATTCTGAGAAAAAAAAATGCATTTTGGGAAAATGATAGATTTTTTTTTTGCTCAAATGCCACTTTCTTGGCTTCCAAACCAGCTAAATTGATCAGTGAAGGAGAATATTTGTAGCTCAGGGTTGAAAGGAGGGGTCCTGGGTGCTCTCTGGGTTTGCTTGTTTTCTTGCAGACATTTCATTACCCAAACCAAGTAACATCATCAGTGCTGGTTGACCAGTCATATAGGAGTACGAGACTGATGTAACAGGATACAAAGCTTCAGTGGGAACCACAATCCACTACTGGTTTGGGACAATCTCCCAAATTCGGAAAACACTTAATTCCTCCTGGTTTGGTGAGAATGTCCTCTGCCAGCTGATACCAGAGAGAATGATTGATACAAACTTGAAAGGTGCTATTGCTATGGTTGTAAATGTTCTGATAACACTTTCTACAGCAGTCCAGGGATAATGCACCAGAGAATGTCACGTGCTAGCTTGAACAGAAAGCTAGAATATTGATTCAAACAGAGGCAGGGCCCTGAAAGCTGCTTTATATAGATAGCTCTAGGTGCTGACATGGCTTGATTAGGGCCATTGTTGACTTCTTCTTTGAAACTCCTTTGCTGATCCCTTTTGCTCAACCCTTCATATCTGTTGGTATGTTCTTCAGTTTGGGATTTTTTGCCAGATCTAACCCTTATTATCTGAACAGAGTCTTACCAGCTCAGGTGCATTGTTTCTTGAAACTGCTGCAGGTACTTAATTGCTTAATTGTAAGCTGACTGTCTGGTCTGCCTCTTCAGCCTCTAACTCAGAAGATTCACATGAGACCATCAGTGGCAATGCCTTTTTTACATTACAAGTTCAACAATTGCTCTGCCTTACAAATGCAAAGTTGGATTGGACTATCTTGCTGGAATTGTATTACAAAAAACAGGGTATTTTGAAATGACACATCTGTTGCCTCAGTAGTCTAATTGACTCAGCTTGTCTTGACAAAGCAGAGCAAGGCTGTGCAAATGCTTCAGATTTGATTTATCAGTCAAGGAAGCTAAAAAATGAAATTAGTGATGGTAGATAAATGGTGGGCTGGGAAGCTTGTAAGATTCATTATGGAAGCTGAAATCTAAAATATTTGAGCTGGTCTCAACTTTGACTAGAGAGGATTTCTCTGATATGATGCCTCTTTAGACCCAACAAACACCAGTGAGGAATCACAGTGGAAGCTAAGAAGATCTTAGATGAGTGAAGATGACTCAGTTTGATTAACATCACTAGACAGGAGGTGGAAGTGAGTCAGTTGCGGCTGTACAGACAAGCACTGTATTTTTCAAGAGCATGATTGGAAGAGATAGAAAACTGGATTGTTCTCTGAACCTCCAGTGGTAAAGAGGTTTTCCCTGAATTCTTAATAATTATTCATAAATATTTTCATATGTTATATTAGTAACATATAACAGCAATCCATGCTATTACAATAAAAACTATACACTTTACAGCGATTAATAGACAATCCAGTGAGGGTCCACAATAGCTGGCTTTGCACATCACACTAAGGCAGGCATGTCAAACTTGGGACGTCACGTGACGTCGCACAATGTATTGTGACTTTTTCCCCGTTGGGGTGGGCGCGGTTTTGGGATGATGCATCTGGTCTGCAGGCCGGCACTTTGACATGCCTGCACTAAGGCATAGTAAAATCTATTTGGTTTACTGTGTGGTGTATCAACCCAACCACTATGTACAATAAATCATGGGTTTTGACTTAGTGCATTACTGCACTGTTTTACCTGCTCAGTTGTTTATTCAACAACTCATGGTTAAACAATCCATGGACTGGTGTGATGTATCAGCCTGTTTAATGGGCTTGCAAGGCTGGGTGAGCAGGATGGGCACAAGGCTGCTGGAAGCCTTCAGTAGGGCCGAGACAGACAGCTTCCTGCCTGGAAGCAAAGAACCAGGTGGCCCATTCTTGTATCCCATCTGCAATGCCCTTGAATAAATAGCACTCTCCATAGAACCAAAGGCAGCATGCTGTTTATAGGATGTAGTATGGACCATATAGCAATAGCACTTATATACCGCTTCACAGTGCTTTACAGCCTATTCTAAGTGGTTTACAGAGCCAGCATATTGCCCCCAACAAGTTTGGTCCTCATTTTACTGACTTCAGAAGGCTAAGTCAACCTCCTGACTGTGGGCACAGCCTGCAATACTGCATTCTAACCACTGCACCACCACAGCTCATAATGCACAGGTTTGCTCTAATACCTGGCTGCTGCTTGGCACATACTACCTGGTGAAACCACTTTGCCCTGATAAGCAGCTGGCACAGTGGCCACTAAAGTTATATCCATGCAATGGCATTTTGGGATCATTCCTACATTTGTAGTCTAGAACACCAAAACGTGAAGCCCAACGCTGTCCAATGGATGGAATTCCTTGTCAGATGTGTCTTTGTCCATGTATTGAGTGACCATATCTCATCTTAGTTTTTGTGTGTGTGTGTGTGTATGCTGAGTTTTATGTATTATTATATTGTGAGCTGCCCGAAGTAAGTTTGGAATCCAGTGGTGGGAAGGAGGGAGAGCCACAGGCTGCAACTGCTGAAAAGCAAAAGATGTTACAAAGGCTGCAGTTTTGCCCGTTTCAGTCTAAAAGCAAGAATAATTTCTGTTCCTTTCATTTTGAGATGGATATTTGTGTCAGGGTTTGAGTAGTTAGCTGCTAATGGAAGTCAAGTAGATTTCTGATTAATAAAGGGGACAGCAGTATTTTAGTAGCTCTGGGCATTTAACGGAGAAGTGAAATTCTAAGTGATAGCTTTCCCTGTAAGCTAAATCAATGAGATGCTGTTAGGAGATATTCAAAGGCAGTTTCAGTATTCTTTTTTTTCTTAACAAAGGATAATGTATGAAAGGTTTGGGGCGATGTGATAATATCAGAATTAATATGCAAACAGAAACATAGGCAGGAGAAAGGATCTTTTAGAACTTAGTATCTGTGCTATATTTTCATTACCACAAGGGGGAGTATGGAGCTCGCTGCTTTCCTTTCCTTGGGCAGACGTGAATCTCTTTGAGTTTCTAGGGCCTTACTGCTGAGAGCTTTCAGCATTGAAACCAATTGCCTTTAAAGGAAGTCTCCAAGCCTTTGTCTTAAAGTTTAAAAGGTTTTGATTGGCTTCTGCCATAACTCAAAGTCTTGCAGAAGTTCCCTTTGAGCTCAGTAAGATTGAAAAAGGATGCTGTATATTTCCATACTATAGCACGAGATGCTGGTATAATTGACATTTTTATTTTATAATGTGGATAGGAGGAGGCAGGGTGCCATGGTGGTTAAAGGGCCACACTGGATGACCTGTCACAGATTCTTACTTTGGATGTTGTAAAGAAAAAAGAGATATCTTTTTGAATTCTTTTGGGGGGGGGGGAAACAAAATATAAATGGAAATAGTAGTAAAACATAATTACATACTTGGGTATTGATCACACACTTCATATTGAGAGTAGTGAACAGTGCTAGTGCTAGAAAAAGAGAAAGGAAATACCTAGTTTACACCAACATAATTAGCGATATGTCTCCATAACATTACCTGTCTTTGCAATACTACATCTGTATATTGATTAATGCTGTACATAGGTTTTTGTTTTAACTTTTCAACTCTTTTTTTCTGGATCTCCTCAATCCCATCCAACCATGATACTCTAAATTTCTCTAAACATTTTATTTTATCTTTATATACTGTATTTGTTTCTCAGTTTGATCCTCGTTCATTCTGTCTAAACAGCAAATACATCTCAAAGCACTTCTTTTATACAATTCACTTGCATCTATATTTATATATTTGCATTCATAAAGTTCCAATTCATCTCCTAACCTATATTTTCTCATTTTACCAAACAAACTTTTAAAGTAATTCATTCCACTACATTCAACTTATGTTTCTTTTGACACTACGTCCCTGGAATTCCCTCCCCTGTCCAGCTGTATTCCAGAATATTCACCTGTCCCTTGGCCTGCTTGCAAGCGGCCTAAGGACCGACTCGCTGAAACCAGGACTTGCAACTTCCTGCCAGCTTCCCCATTGACTTTGATTATTGGAAGCTAGCAGGAAGTTGCAAGTCCTATTCATGTGAAGCCTTTGCTTAATGACCCACAATCCTCTCGTTGATGATGGCAACAAGGACGGCCAGGATTGTTGTTGCTAAGTGATATGGTCATGTGACATGCACTTTATGACCACATTGCTTAGTGATGGAAATTCCAATCCCAATAACAGATAATTGGTCTAATGGATAAGGCACAGGCCAGAAGACTGTGAGTTGTAGCCCCATCTTAGGCATGAAAGCCATTCACTCTTTCTCAACCCACCCCATCCCAGAGGGTTGGCTTTGTGGGAAAAATAGGAGAAATAAGGAGTCTTAGATATGCTTACCACTTGACTGACTTATAAAAATAATAAAAAAATTAAGTGAGGAGTACCTATATAGAATAAAAGAGTTGGAAGCTATCTTGGAGGTCTTCTAGTCCAACTCCCTGCTTGAACAGGAGACCCTGTACCATTTCAGGTAAATGGTTGTTCAGTCTCTTCTGAAAGCATTCTGTTCTCTTGGTTGATTGCTCTCATCATTAGGTTGATTCATTGATTCATCATTAGGTTGTTCCATTGGTTGATTGCTCTCATCCTTATATTCATCAATTTAAGACTTCTTTGCTGTCTCATTACATTGATGAATTCTGGTTGGCAAGTGGCCAGTATCATACTAGGAATGGACAGATGGGACATTCCCCCCCCCTCTTCCCGGGCTGCTGAGGCATGTTTGCAAGACAGTTTACTGATAAAGTTGTTTGTATTTGCTCTAGCTGAGATTATTTTTAAGCAGAGACAAGGGGATAAATCGGATAACATATTTGACTGTCTATCCAGCATTCTTTTGATTGTATGGACTCCAAGGATGTGACAGGATTCCTGGCAGAAGATACTCAGATGTATATCTTCATTCTGACTGGAGAGGAGGTGCAGTGGATGTTTTTTCCCCGAGGAACTAGATTGGATGAAACAAGCTAAAGTTTTATTCTAACAAGACAGAGTTGATTTTTGTCCAAAAGCCATCAGGTTTGGGCGTGGTCCCTATGCTGAATATGACCAAGATAGTTCTGCTGCTGAAAAAGCAGTCCTTAATTTGGAGGTTCTATTTGTACAACAAAAGAACTGTGTCCAGAGTCTCAACATTGGCCAATATGAGAATTATTGAACAGGAGGTGACCATTATGCATGTTCTCTTTAGCTAGATGTACTTTACCTGGGGCTGCTTTTGAAGACCACCCAGAAATTGCAACTGATACACCTCACATGCTGCTGGTGGAAAGCCATTGCAGCATTGCTTCATGTACATTGAAATGCTGCATTGGTTGCCAGTATGTTTTTGAGTACAAGTTAAAGTGCTATTTTTTTACTTATGGTATCAATCTCTATATGGCATGGGTCCATGTTATATATAGGACTGTCTTTTCCAAGTAAACTCTGCCTTCCCTATGCAATTCACTCAGAAACTGATGTTTTGAGCTCATCTCTCTCTTTGGATATTGGAGGGGCTGAGGGCTTAAAAGTAGATTTTTGAGGTGGCCCTCACTCTGGAATACTGTATATAATGGCTTTTTTTGGGAGCCCAGTTTTGTAGACCTATTCAGTCCTTGGGTATACAGTACACCAACAAGGAAGAGCCTCAAGCAAAATTCAACAAGTTGGGTTTTTTTTAAATTAATCTAGGTTCCTGAAGGAAACAACTAGAGAATGGAGGTGAAAAATGACAAAGATATACATTGTGTACCAATCTTCAAGTACTATGTATAGTATTATTTTACCTTTGTATAATAAGAATGAAAGAATTAGTAATTCTAATCATGAGCTTTCCTGGAAAAGTATGTTGTAAGCCTAAGAACTGAAGAGCTAATTCAAGTAAGTAGTTTCCTGCTCAGAATTACTGACTGAGCACACAGCACCTTGGAAATCTCAAACATTTTTACTAATCATAGGTTTAATAACATCTTCAGATTATGTGTGTGAATATATATCTACATTTCTAATTATCTTGTACTATTTTTTCCAAGGGAACATTTTAGCCTTTTAAACTGTAGTTTTGCTACACTTAAAATTTGCTTTCACAATATGTTTTACCTGCTGTATGCTGAGTATCCTGATAGAGTGGTCTGATTGTTTTATTTGAGCTTGGTCTTCAGTCTTGCTGGTTTCATGTTACTCTTGTTATCTGTCAAAGTCTTACTTGATTTGCCCTGGGTCTTAGAGTGGAAAGAGTCTTTCTCCTTCTCTTCCTCTTAGAGTAAGCCTTATACAGAGAACTAGAATCCCATATATCTCAGGAAATATAGTATCCAAGTCAGTAGCGGGTACAACTCTATGAAATGCCTAAGAAATCTAAATCAAACTAATATTAGGATTTCTTTTTCATAAAAACCGATCCATTGGTGAAGACAAATTTTAAAACTAGAAAGCTTATCAAAGGGATGCACATTTGCTGTCTACTGAGAAATAAGAAAGGGTTTGTTTTGGTCATGTCTGATGAAATGGTTTTAAGTGGCTAAATCTGACAACATTGGGACTGATTGCATGTATATCCAAGTATAGTTTCTTTCATTGATTGAACAAATGAACAAATACAACCAGGTTCAGCTAAAGCAAAGAGATGGTAACTTGAGATGAAATGTGGCTATCGTTTGTGGTACTGTACATTGAATCAAATGGATCCTGGAAGCAAGGAAAATATTTGAGAGAAATGGTTGGATCGTATTTCACAAGGTGACCTCATTCCTGAATTTCTTTTTAACTGCAGAAGGATGAAAAAATACCGGATATTTGTCTTGATGACAAGGAAGATCCTCAGACGTTAAGGGCCCTGCAAAAACACGGAGTTAAGCCATAAGGTACGTCTTACTGCAACAGTAGTTTTTTTAACCTTGAGATTCTTACTATTGTGTTTCCAATCCACGTCAAAGTTAGAAATACCAGATTTGTCGTGTCATAGGCCACATATGGTTGCACCTTCAGTGACTCAACAGCAGGCACTCCTATTTTATTGCATAATAAGTTTTGGCAATGCAGCTTGTCCCTGCCCCCTTCTGTCTACACTACATCACTTGCTGAAAACATATTATCTTTCCCAATCTGTAATAATCAATTACAGACTAGGGCTGTTGTTGTTTTTCTCCATGGTGTTTCATGACAGGAATCGGGGAAGATGGACAGATTGCATTTAAAAAGTGCTGATTCATAGATGGCTTCCAAAGCGGTGACCCTCTTTATGAGTGTATGTGTGAGAGAGAGTGCGCAGAAAGCAAGGGTGCATGTGTGTGAGAGAGGGTGAGGGAGAGTGATCTCCATGACAACTAACCCAGCCAGTCTGTGTACTCACCCTTTCTCTCTCTCTCTCTCTCTCTCTCTCTCTCTGCAATCATTTTGGATAAATTCTGCTCTGTGAAAGGACATGTGAAGGAGCTGTGGGAATCACAGCAGGTATTTCACTCCAAATCAGCGGCCCAGTCCCTCCTGTTAATAGGGCGTTTTTTTATTTTTTATTTTCTTTTTGGTCTGGGAAATATAACATCAAGCATGGCATGGAAAAGAAAGTCTGTTCTCTATCAGGTAATGAAAACTCTCCATTTTGTGTTTCTCTTGCCTCTTTCGTCTTGCATTGTTTCTGCTTCGCTCTGACTCTTTCCTGCTTAGACAGCTTAGTCTGAACGGGATGTCAGCATATGTTTTGGAAGTCCCAAGATCTTAGGAGTGATGTCATACTCAGCAGTCGGACTTTGTTAGGCAAAGAAGGAGGAAGTAGTGAGCCCCACAATCCCTGTAGGGAATGTTTGGGCTCGGTCAATTTTATACTCGGATTTCTTCCGTTTTATTATAAGATACATTCCAAACAGCAGAGAGAAGGGGAGAAATTAGGACATTTTCTGGTGCCTGGCAGTGACAGATTTAAAACCACCTCAAAGAAGATGGTCTCACTCAAAGTTTGCTGTACTTTTCTGGTGGCTGAGATACCTACAGCTGCAGTTTGAGTATTATTTGAGTATTGCATTTGATCTGTGTGAACAAAAGTCAGTGTGACAAAAAATATATATATCCAGTGTTTGTTTTATGTGTGTCTGTGTGTAGAATATGGTTCTTGAGAAGAATGTATTTTGGGGAACTGTTTTTGATCTGAGCTTGTTGCATGAGAATCTGAATTGTTGCTGGTTGATGATTTAAAATAAAGATGGCTTAAATGGATTTCCCATGGAGGTAAAGCAGAAGTATAATTTTAACAGAGTATTCCACAACGTTCAGTGAGAATGTTCTTATTATTTGTTTTTGCAGTTTTGTTTATTTTGGTTTGTCTAGTAGGACTTGTTCCTTAATAAAGGGTGAGTGCTTTTTTCTTTTCTTTTAGGCAGAGTGCAACAAGGATTTTCAACCCCTTTTATGGTAAATTCCTTATGTGTGCAGATGTAAGCAGAGGTTTAAGAAAATTCAGTTTAGATGAGCAATTAAAGATTTAAAAGAAATGCCTCAGGCTGTGATTTTATAATAGGTACCTCCAGAGGAAAGAACAGTCAGCTAATGTATAATAAACCCAGACAACCTGTTGTTCGAACAAACCCATGCTATCTAATATACAACCAAATACACTAGATTGACAGTAATAATTTAGAATTCTTGAAGCTATAATGGATGATCAACTAAGAACTATACTCATTATTTACATTCTTATCATTGTATGAATATGGTACATTTATACTCCATGCCTAAGTTTCTCTCCTCCTCATTTTCTAATATCCTAAATGACATTGCCACCCCATCGCCTTTTTACTTTGTCCAAAGCAAGGACTGCAAAATGTAAAACTAATCCAGACATGCAAAGTGGTCGCCATCCAGCAGGATACTTTTTAAAATGATGTTGGCTCCAGGTTTTCCTCTTGCTTCTATGTAGAAATGTTAGGAATAATGAAATTTGGATAACCGAGGCTATCCAAGCAATAGGGGTGAGTAAGGGTATAGGTGAAGCTTGCTGAAATTTAACAGACCAAAGTTCTGTTAACTGATTGTTATACTTCTGTAACCAGTAAGTCTCCTCCATGCATTCAGATCAAGCCTTTGACATGGGGAGTGGCCTGCAAGATTTTAGCTTTCTTTTTGCGTTGCTCAAACAGAGGGCCCTTTGTGTTCCTCTGCACAATGAAAGACACTTCTGATTGGGGCTGGTGGGCCTGCCAGCATAATGTCAAATTAGGATGGCCTATTTCTCCTTTCTGCAAGTTGATTAAAAATAATAGTAAGGTTCACAAATTAAGTAGCTTTTTTTTCATTTGTTGCTACATTCATTATAGCACTATCATGGCTGGCTCATAAAAAAAGAAAGCCACAACATCCATCTTTTGATCTGCCTAGGTTAAATGAAAGAGGCAAGAATGGAATGTTGCATGATATAGTTTTGACATAGTGTGTACACAATGGTTTATCATTGCCCATAGCAAGGCCCTGTTTTGTTGTATTAGGTAACATTTAGGTTGCAACCTTAGAGGTAAACTCCACAGAATTCAATGGGTCTTGTTTTGGGAAGGACATGCAGAAGATTGGAGCACAATTTCTTCCTTCCCCTTATATGTTTTATACATAACTCAAGGCGGTGACCATTCCTAATAGTCTTTCCTCCTCCAATTTTCCCCAAAACAGCAACCCTACAAGGTGGGTTGGACTGAGAGAAAGTAGTCACTAGTCAGTGCAAGGTCACCCAGTTGGCTCGTATGCCTAAGACAGACTAGAACTCACAGTCTTTTGGCTTCTAGCCTGGTACCATAACCACTAGACCAAACTGTCTCTTTAAAAACTTCAAAACTTTAACATTTACAGTATATATTTTTTCTGTTCTATAATACAAAATAATAGCTTTAATCATATGTAACTGATTTGAGATCAGTGTTGAGGCATTTATGTTGCTTTCTCATGAACTAATGAGTAAGAAGATTGTAATCCTGGCCTTTTGAAGTTTTAGTCAGATATACAGTATATATAGGTGCCAAATGCTTGAAGGCATGTCTGAAAATGTGTCTGGATGACTCTGGATTCTTGCATGTATATGCATCCGGAGGATGATGCAAATGCAGAGTATTATTCTTGAAGTTGTTTCAAGCCACTGACACCAAATACTTAAAAGGTCTGTACTGTCAATTATATGTTATACCAAGTGGACACCATAGCACAGCAGTGACAGGTTTAAATCATTTTACACTCGATATGAAACACTCCCAACAATCTTACAAAAAAAGTTAAGTGAAACTGGGATGCAGAAATCAGAACCCTTCCTTCCATGTACCTTTATTGTCTTTTCTCTTAAGCAACTTCAGAATACAAGAAAGGAGAGCTGGAAAGATACATTGAATACAGGAGACTATTGGTTAAAGCAGTGTTTCTCAATCTTGGCAACTTGACTACCAATTCCCACGACGGGGAAAGGCAGCAGGCGGATAGACAGGGGGCCATATCGTTACCGGGAGGGCCGTCTCCGCTGTCTTCAAGCGGTGAGGCGCTCCGACCCTCTGGTTCTTCCCCGAGGTCCCGGGAGCGGGGATGTGCAGCCTCCTGAGCTCCGGCTGGTGTACCTGAATGCCAGGTCCGTGGTTAATAAAGCTCCCCTCGTTAGGGATTTAGTTGAGGGTGAGCATGCGGACCTGGCTTGCATCACGGAGACTTGGTTGGGCCCAGAGGGTGGGGTCCCTTTGGTTGACCTCTGCCCACCAGGTTTCCGGGTGCTACACCGGCCACGAGCTCAAGGTAGGGGTGGGGGAGTGGCGGTTACCATTAGGGAGACCTTATGTCCGCGGGAGGCCACCGTTTCTCAGATAGTCGGGTGTGAGTCTCTCTTCATGAGATTTGGTCCTGGGGCGCAGTTGGGCTTGCTGCTGGTGTACATTTCGCCTAGTTTCACAGCGGCAGCCCTGCCCGAGCTGCTCGATATCCTCTCGGGTTTGGTGGTTGAGTTTCCCAAACTTATAGTTTTGGGAGACTTCAATCTACCATCCCTGGGAGGTTCATCTGAGCTAGCTCGGGAGTTCATGGCTTCCATGGCGGCCATGGACCTGACGCAAGTAATTTCAGAGCCAACTCATGAGGGAGGCCACACCCTTGACCTGATTTTTTTATCTAGACGGTGGTTGGATGATCTAGGTGGGGGCTCTCCATTTATTATGCCCCTGTCATGGACCGATCATCATCTCCTGCGGCTGGTCTTCCGCTTTGCCACCCCCCGCCGTGGGGGTACGGAGCCAATTAGATGGTACCGCCCCAGACGCTTAATGGATCCTGATAGATTCCAAGCGGCGCTGGGGTCCCCACCTGCCTCCACTGCTCACAGCTCGGCTGATGCCTTAGTGGAAGCCTGGGGAAGGGCAGCCACTGAGGCACTTGACCGGGTTGTACCCTTGCGGCCCCTGACCCGGCGCAGATCCCAGCGAGCTCCATGGTTTTCCGCGGAGCTCCGGGAGATGAAGCGCCGGAAACGGGGCCTAGAGAGCTGCTGGAGGTCTAGCCGATCCGAACCCGACCGGTTGCGGTTAAGAACCTATATTAGGTCTTATCTCGCAGCGATGAGGGTGGCGAGGTGTAATTACTTCTCCACCCTCATCGCGTCCGCAGATAATCGCCCGGCCGCCTTGTTTAGGGTGACTCGCTCACTTCTCAATCAGGAGGTGAGGGAGGATCCCTTGCAAGGTCGTGCCGAGGAATTTAGTCATCATCTGTCGGATAAAATCGCTCGGATTCGGACCGGTTTGGACTCCAGCTGGGCAGAGTCAGGCGATCAGGACACGGGCGGTCTTGTCAATGTTATCTGGGAAGAGTTTGATTCTGTGACCCCTGATGAAGTGGACAGGATTATGGGGAGGCTGAGCTCCTCCACATGTTTGTTGGACCCGTGCCCTTCCTGGCTGGTTTATGCAGCTAGGGAGAGGACACGAGGCTGGCTCCAGGCGGTTATATCTGCTTCTTTGAGTGAGGGTTATTTCCCCACCGTCTTGAAGGAGGCGGTGGTGAGACCTCTCCTCAAGAAGCCTGCCCTGGACCCAGCCGTTTTGAACAACTTTCGTCCAGTCTCCAACCTTCGCTTTCTTGCGAAGGTTGTTGAGAGTGTGGTGGCGCATCAGCTCCCTCTGGTCCTGGATGAAGCGGATTATCTGGACCCCTACCAATCGGGTTTCAGGCCCGGGTACAGCACGGAGACGGCATTGGTCGCTCTGGTGAATGATCTCTGGAGGGCGCGGGATAGGGGACATTCCTCTGTCCTAGTCCTATTAGACCTCTCAGCGGCTTTCGATACCATCGACCATGGTATCTTGCTGCGGCGTCTCAGGGGATTGGGAGTGGGAGGCACAGTTCTTCAGTGGTTCTCCTCCTATCTCCTGGGACGCTCGGAGTCGGTGTTGGCAGGGGGGCAGAGATCGGCCCCTAGGTCTCTCGTTTGTGGAGTTCCTCAGGGGTCGGTTCTCTCGCCTCTCCTGTTCAACATCTATATGAAACCGCTGGGTGAGATCATTCGTGGTTTTGGAGTTGGGTATCATCAGTATGCCGATGATACCCAACTTTTCTTTTCGACCCCAAACCACCCCAGTGATGCCCTCGCCGTGATGTCCCGTTGCCTGGAGGCGGTTCGGGTCTGGATGGGGAGGAACAGACTTCAGCTCAACCCTGACAAGACTGAGTGGCTGTGCATTCCGGCATCCCGGGACATTCCAAATGTTCCATCTCTTTCTATGGGGGGTGAGCTCTTACCCCCCGTGGATAGGGCTCGCAACTTGGGAGTCCTTCTAGATTCACGGCTTACTTTGGAAGAGCATATAGTGGCCGTGACTAGGGGGGCTTTCGCCCAGGTTCGCCTGGTGCGCCAGTTGCGGCCCTATCTGAACCGGGATGCCCTGTGTACAGTCACTCATGCGCTCGTGACCTCTCGCCTTGACTACTGTAATGCTCTCTACATGGGGCTTCCCTTGAAGACCACTCGGAGGCTCCAACTGGTACAGAATGCGGCCGCGAGAGTTGTCTTGGGAGTTTCCCGGTACTCCCATGTTACACCTTTGCTCCGCGAGCTGCATTGGTTACCAGTTGTCTTTCGGGTGAGGTTCAAGGTGTTGGTCACGATCTTTAAGGCCCTACATGGCATGGGTCCGGGTTACCTCAGGGACCACCTGCTGCCGGCATCGACTCCCCTCCGCCCTGTGCGTTCCCACAGAGAGGGCCTCCTCAGGGTGCCGCCAGTCAGGGAATGTCGACTGGTGGCCCCCAGGGGGAGGGCCTTCTCTGTGGGGGCTCCGGCTTTATGGAATCAATTGCCGGTGGAGCTCCGGATGGCACCAGACCTTCGAACTTTCCGTCGGGGCCTGAAGACCCATCTGTTCGAATTAGCTGGTCTGGCCTGATGGGGGATTATGGGCTTTTAATTGTTTTTAATCTGTACTTCTGTTTTAATTGGGCATGGATTTAATTCTTTTTAATTTTTGTATAGTGTTTCTTATGTATGCCCTGTGAACCGCCCTGAGTCCCACCAAGGAGAAGGGCGGTATATAAATCAAATAAACTATAACTATAACTATAACTTTAAGAGGCATGGACTTCAGCTTCCACAATTCCCCAGGCAGCCTCTGTCCATGCCTCCTAAGATTCAGAAACGCTGGGTTAAATTTTCTGGAAGCCACACCAGGATTTCCTCATCGCACAGATATTTTCCCCTGAGCCCTATTCATCTTTCCCTTAAATTTCCCCAGTATCACATGCACATGGGTATATTTGCACACAAAAACACTCAGATACATAGACGTGCTCAAAGACAAATTTTACTTCACTTTCGTTCCAGGAAATATTCATACTCTTCAAGCTTGACATATCATCGACCTTAGAAGGGTTTGATTCAATAGATAAATTTCTAAATCTTGGAATTCACCTCCAGGCTTTATTAGAGCAAGCCACTCCCTTAAAAAACTTTTAGTAGTGCTGCAACTAATGATCTACCTGCCAGCATTGTTTTCTTATCAAGATCAGGGGATGACTTCTGGACCATTTGACAAAGCCTCAGTCTAAGAAAGTCTTATGATCTGCATTCCAGCCATGGAGTGCTATGCCAATGGAATCTATTTAGCTCTCCCCAAAATCTGCCCTTTTCAAATAAATTCAATTCTTATAAAATGGTTGCAAAAATTTGGGTATAGTACAGGAAGTCCTCAAATTATGACCACAGTTGGGGCCAGAATTTCCTTTGCTAAGCAAGGCAGTTGTTAAATGAGTGACACCCAATTTTATGATCCTTTTTGCCATGGTTGTTAAGTGAATCATGTGGTTGGTAAGCAAATCGAGTTTCCCCCGTTGACTTTGCTTATTGGAAGTTGGCTGAGAAGATTGCAAATGCTGATCACATAACCTTGGGATGTTCCTACCTGTTGTAAATATATGCTGGCTGCCAAGGACCCAAATTTTGATTGCATGATTAGAGGGATGCTACAATAGTCGTAAGTGTGAGGGTTAATTGTAAGTCACTTTTTTCAGTCCCGGTTGCTAAAAGAATGGTTGTATGTTGAGGATTACCTGTACTAGGTAGACTAGGTTATTGATCTGATCCAGCAGGTAATGTTCCTTTGTATGAACATATTTTAAGGGGATAGAGCTGCTTCAGTCAGTAAGTATCCTATGCAATATTCTCCTTCTGGTAATATAGATTTGGTAAGAGTGACATGCAGCATTGTGGAAGGTAGAGATGCATTAGTTCCACCCTGAACATGAAGCAAAAAAGGCTGGAAATGTCAAAGGGTGTAGCAGTTATTTATATGCTTTACTAGATGAGTTTCAGAATTTGAGGAAAGCTCAAACAAACTTTCTCCTCTACTATCTGACTTAAACTGGAAGAGAAGGAACATTAACCTTTCCAATTCAATAATGGTTCGATAGCCTCCCCTTTGTTGGTATAATCTTATCTACTATGCTTTTAAAATGGTACAGTACAGTATGTGCTCAATCATTGTGACTTGTAAACCATATAGTGACTGAGTAGTTTTTTTTAAGTTTGACATTTTGACTTCTAATCTCAAAGGCAATGTACAGTTATTTGATCTTGGTCTCTTTGTTTTTTATGATGAAATAACCCAATGAATTCTAAGATGGCGGCACCTGGATCGGCTGCGGCTGCATTGGCTCTCGAAGGTGAAAAGTTTTGAGAGGGATATTAAGGGATATAGGAAGGTTTTAATGTGTTTGAGCAACGTGTTGGAACTAAGGTAACATACGACATACGACAGACAATCTTTTCTGGCATGGCGAGTTTCTAGCTGTTTCAGAACTGTTGGTGAGACCGTTAAAAATTGATGGCATTGTTTGAAAGTGTTCTGCCAGCAGCAAGATCTGATTGCTGGCCCAGCGACGGACTCTATTGCAAATCAGGGCTGTTTCTGAAGGAGGCAGAGGAGGAGAGGTCCTGGGACTTATGGAGCGAAGGAACTGGATGAGGCTGTCGGCAGGCCCAGAAGATGGGAAAAAGGCTTTTGGAGGAGTTGGTAGTGGTGGCGGCAATGTGCTCCAGAACGAATCAAGGCCTCTTTAAGGAAAAGGTGAAAGAGACAGGATCAGAAAAAGAAAAGGAGGCAAGGTTGTTGTGCAGGAATACAAGCTAATTTGAGGGCTAATCCACATGGAGCTCCATTTCCATCTGTCCTGTTTGCCATCATTTGCTCCCTAGAGACTAAAATGGAAGATCTGTAACTTGAGCTGGCCACGAACAAGGAGTGTATATCGGAGTTGGTGACCCTTTGAGAGCTGTATGCAATGAAATTTCATTTTGATGTATGCTGATTGGTGTGCATTCAAAGTGACAATAAAGTTGTTGTTGTTGTGAATGGTGGGGAAAAATGCATAAGATATTATAAATAAAAAGACACCCCCTCCCCTGCCCATACTGTTCTGTACCAGCCTGCTACCGGCCCTGCAGAAAAGGCAGGGACAACCCCTTTTACAAGAAGGCAAGAGGCTGGAATTACGCCTGCCAAATTTATAGCTACAAAAACAAACAAGACACGAACCAAGAAACAGGAGCTTTAAGAAACAGGAACTATCCAAGCGGTTGCCTTCAGCAAACCAGCCCTCCCACACATTCCCCTTATATAGAGTTCAGGGCGTGGCTTCTCTCTGCCTCCTTCCGAGGAGCCCCATTGCCTTCCTCTGTTTACTCCTAATTGACTGCCTCCTGCGTCGGGCGTCCTTGAACAGGGCCAGCTGTGGGTCATCTTCATCCACGCTGTCAGGCTCACACAGCTGGGTCTCCGTGGTGACCAAGTGGGAGGGGCCTGGCTGAGGGCTCTCATCAGCAAGATCTTCAACCCCCTCAGCAAGGTCTTCAACACCCCCCCCTCCTCCTCTGAGTCATCCGACCCAACTGCCGAACCCACAGGCTGACCCTGAATCACAACACATACACAGATCCCTGCTCCAAATTTAATGAGTGAGGCAGAGAGGACTGCACAATAAAAGATTTTTCTGGAAGTGTCTCTACACTAATTTTATTTATCTTGTTTAAACATAGACAGTATTCTTATACTTCATAAATATATTAAATATTTAGATAGGAAAATCCTTCTTCAATAAAGTGATTTGGAGTAGGTATCCATTCTAGTCCCATGGCCTAGATTAATAGTGGATTAACATAACAAAATACAGTAATCTGAATATACTAATATTCATTTCTTGTGCACTTTCCTTTCAAAAATACAACTAAAGTATGGTTTTAACAGTTCTTCGGAAGAGTTTTCACTTATTTGTTCTGAGTGAGGCCATACAAAATAACGTGCAGTACCGATGTATATTGAACTATAAAAATTTAAAGTCATAATGTTAATAGAAAATAATTAGAAATTTCATTTGTTAGGTTAGTGTAGTGGGAGCAGTGGGCCCATACAATCACAAGCCAACCATGTCCACAGAAGGAGTCACCTGACTCCTGAGGGCCAATAGAAAATAAAAAAGGGTTTTGTCAGGCTTCTGAACCAGAAAAGTTTCAACTTTTTTGGGAAGTTAACTGGAGTCCTGGATGAGTAGTTTACCACAGGGAAGTTTGGAAACTGAGTTGTTTGGCTGCAGTTAGCATTGCATTAGGAGGGGTTTTTTTGGGGGAATGTTTTATCTCTTTTTAACCGTGGGTTGTGTTATATGGAACCTTATCTTCTTTTGGCAAAAGTTCATTTTTGTTTCATTCCTGGAATTGACTAGTGGCTTTCTAGCATCCATTTCAGCTTGGCTGAGCTACAGACTCCCAAAGGTTTGTTTGTTTACTAGGTAGCCAGATCTAGAGATGAGGTGAAAGGGAAAAACTGGTTTATAATGGGGGGGGGGGGAAGGAAAAGCAGACAAAGAAACTTTTCTAGTCCTTTTTAATCTCTAGACAGAATTTTACCCTCAGAGGGAGGACTAGTTTGACTTGGAGGCTGCTTTCCTTATGACAGGTGGCATGGAAACATTACTTTCAAATTAGAATATGAAGTAAGATGTCATTTAAGGCCTTAGATATTATACCTTCATTGTTTGAAGTGTGTAAGATTTGTTGCAAGTTTTGCAGGCCACCCCGTTGCCATATTATAACTGAAACAACCAAAAGGACATATAAATCAAAATGAAATGGCCCACCCTAACGAATGTAGAATATATTTTTGTTTTTCTAATACTGATTGGGCAGGTTTACACATTCCTGTATTTAAGAAATTGTCTTAATACCAAGCACTATTATGGGAAAAATAAGATAACCCTCTCAACTTCAGCATCACTAAATGTGTTGCTTCCTATTTCCTGACCTTTTATATGGCATTCTCCATCTTGAGGATGTAGAGGTTGGGGAAGTTGGGAAGAGAGGTGTCAGCAATTCTGAACACCTGGGCTTGGAGAAAGCTTGTTGATAAATTAAAGCTAATAAGAACTCATTAGAAGCAGGGGGTTGTAGAGAGTGGAGGAACAGCAGGCTTGATTGCTTCTCTCCTTGTTTGCAACTGAAACTGGCCACTCAGATTGGAATGGGACTATTGAGGAACAGTGTCTACATCCCCAAGTAATTTTAGATGGGCCACAATAATATAATGGATAATGGTTTTGAATGTGGTTGAAAAATCTGAAAGGCCAGGAGAAGGAACCCTTCCTTCCATGTCCTGAAAAAAGTCTAGCTAGCATAACCAGGACCGTTCCCATCTCATGTTTGAGATCACACCGAGAAAATCTGCTTTTAGGATTCTCTATAAGTTGACTTTTCACCAACTTCTCAACAAGTTTTCCCTGCAAAGGATAGGTTGGATGGAACTTGTTTAATAAACCTCAACTCAAATAGAAGAATCTGAGTTAACATTACAAGATGCCACCCACTCACTTCACATGGCTTTGCTCAATTGGCATAGAGCATAAACAAATATAAGACATTTTAGCCTAATACAAATATAGAAAATGTACTAAGTAGGTAAATACAAACATAATACATATAAAGAAACCTGAAAGATCGGGTGCCCCGATCTTCCTGTCCCAAAATTAATGAGAAGTGTTACACTTTCAAACCCTGCCAATAGTATTATTTGCTGTTGATCACTGTTTGGAAATATCATAAACTCTAGTTTATTTGCTCCATAATCATTCTCTTTATATTCTTTTTTAATTTCAATTCTATAAGAGAGAGAGGAGTTAAAACTTTATTTTAAGAGTCTAGATAATGAGAAGAAACCCTCAAATGCCCCTTCCCTCAGAAAGTAGAAAATCTGATATTAGGCATTTAAGAGAAACCATTCAAAAGAAAAACTACAGTTCACTTTATTATTATTCCTACAGCTACAGAGCACAAGAATTTAATATGCAAGATACTGGTAATTAGTATTACAGTAAATGTCAACCTGAATAATATTTCAGGACACTTACTGAACAAAATGGTGTTGTACCTCTCTTTAACTGTAAACATTCATAATCTCCCATTTCCATTACACTTCTTACCTCAAAAGTGACATGTGAATATAACATAGGATTATGTCTTATAGTTAATTGACATTGTAGTCCTGTAATCCATAAAAATTAACAAGAGCGGACAATTCCAGAAAGAATATAATTTGAGGGAAGCTTTTTTCCTATTACTAAAGAATTGCATCTTTAAAGGCTTTGAAATATATTTTGAGGAGTGAGATAGTGATTACAAGGTGGACATACTAACATCAGATTCTGGCATATGCAGGAGAATGCACATGTTATATTTATATAACTCCCTGAGCCATGGTTTACTTAATCGTGATTTAGTGATTAATTAAAAAGGTAAAGGTTCCCCCGCACATGCGTGCTAGTCGTTTCCAACTCTAGGGGCCGGTGCTCATCTCCGTTTCAAAGCCGAAAAGCCAGCGCTTGTCCGAGGACGTCTCTGTGGTCATGTGGCCGGCATGACTAGACGCCAAAGGCGCACGGAACGCTGTTACCTTCCCACCGTAGTGGTCCCTATTTTTCTACTTGCATTTTTACATGCTTTCGAACTGCTAGGTTGGCAGAAGCTGGGACGAGTAACAGGCGCTCACTCTGTTACGCGGCACTCGGGATTCGACCCGCCAAACTGCCAACCATCTGATCGACAAGCTCAGCGTCCTAACCCACTGAGCCACCGCGTCCCTTTTCAGTGATTAATTAGCCTCATGTAATATGCTAAGCTAAAATGTGGTAGCTTGCTTGTTTGGTGTTTGGGGTGATGTGGAACCCATCATGAAGTAGGCACATAATTTCTTAAAAGCCCTAGTTTGATTACGGTCTTTGTATTTGTAAACTATAGTTCCTATTTCCAGCTCAGTTTTCTTACCTTTGGACTAAACTACGGGATTAAGAAATAACGTGTTTTCTTAAACCACTTGTCTGGATCTTCATCCTGAATTTTAAGCTGTAAGTAGGAAGATTCTTGTATCTTGCACAAGTAAAAATTAACATAATATGAAAATTGAACAAATATCATAAACTACTTTAAGCGTACTTTTGCTGCCTTTAAGCAATTCCAAAAACCAAAGAAAGCACAGAATTGGAGTCAGAGATTGTTGTGGAAGCCACCAGCTCTGTATTTAAATCTTAAGTTGTTAATTGATAAAAATAAGCACAAATTAATTGAATCAAGACAACTCAGTGAAATCAATAGAAGTTTCCAGGCGGTATGATTGTCCCTTGTTTGTACATATGTTACTCCGTCTCAGTCCAGAATTGATAGTATGAACTTTCCCTCCTGATTTTCATTTGTTGCTAGATGAATTGCAGACAACTAATGTAAATAATATTGTTATGTGGTGTCAGTAGTGGATATTTTAGTATTTCTTGGGGATTTACAACCAGCTGGGGGAAACTAATTTGCAAAACTGATGCCAAGGTCAATCAAATATTTTTCAAGTATTTAAGTTTTTGTTAAGTCAAGAGGAAAAGCTGTTCTTTATAATCCTATTTAAAGGCTTGGCCAGATAACCTGTTTAGCATGTTATTTTCCTCCTGTCCTGCAAAGTACGGTACTTTCCAGAACTCAGTTTGAAAAGTATATAACTTCCAAACGGCTATGATGATGAATTGGCTAATTTCAAGGCAAAGTAAAAGAATCCTTGGCTTACTTTTAATTTTTGACAAAATCCTGTTTGAAGTCTCAAGGTGAAGTCTGAATTACGTGTGCGTGTGTGTATATGTATGTATGTATGTATGTGTGTGTGTGTGTGTGTGTGTGTGTGTATACAGAGAGAAATGGCAGGCTCTGAGGAGAGGCAAAGAATCAATCAACTTCTTAATGCTTACACTTGAAAGTGGCTCTTTTCAGTTCCACCTTAATAGGCTAGTATGATCTAGTAACAGCACCAGATCACAATGAAGCACTGGACCTGTATAAGTGAGAGTGATGTCCTGCATTTCTAGGGTTATCACAATTAATTCTTTAATAGGTTCAATCTGAATTGACATGATTCTATCTGAAGGAGAAAGTGGTCTTTCTTACAGAAAAGTATTGGGATGTTAAACAATACCTGGGTATGTAACCTGCAAAAGTTCAAAGATAAATACCTAAGCACATTATTTCTCAATAGTATGCATACATTACCTTCCTCGCTAAAGCTGAATAGTAAACTGGTAACAAGAAAGCAAGTCCTACGGTATTTTCAAGGTTGACTAAGATTGTGTTTAGGCTTAAGCAAAGGATAAGATTATGCCCCCTTTCCCTTTTCATATAAAAAAAGCAAACCTATTAGGAGCCATGTTTTATTCAGGATGGAAGCATCCACAGCGGCAATATCTTTGGCTGGGTCTCAGAGCAGCAGGTTAATTTAGATGGGGTAAGATGTGTGGCACATGTGGATCAGTCCACCAGCAGAAGATCCAGGAGGGATGGCCAGAAGATCTGTCAATAGCAACCCTTCCAACACTTCTCAGATGAAACAGTTGCCTCATTGTGCCTAAAATTAGGGCTGCCCCTTTTTGTCTGTTCATGTAACAATGGTGGGAATGATGTGTGGCCAAATTGATTATAATAATACATACTAGAACTGAAGCTACTAAAGTTTCAGATTTTCACAGTGGGACATTTACCAAATTCTACCGCTTTCCTCTTCTTTCCAGTGATCCAACGAAGAGAGCTTCGAATGAGAAGAGTTTAGTCTCCTCCTTACCAATTAACTTAGTGATGGTAGGCCTTGTTTTTAAAGCACTAAGCATCAGTGATCCAGTGATTTTTGGTACGGCTGTTGAATTACAAGTAGTCCTTGACTTATAACCACAATTGGGAATGGAACCTCTGCCACTAAGCAATGCCGTTGTTAAGTGAGTCACACCTGATATTAGCAATAGCAGTTAGACTTATATACCGCTTCACAGTGCTTTACAGCCCTCTCTAAGCGGTTTACAGAGTCAGCATATGGCCCCCAACAACCTGGGTCCTCATTTTACCGACCTCGGAAGGATGGAAGACTGAGTCAACCTTAAGCCGGTGAGATTCGAACTGCCTAACTGCAGGCAGCTGGCAGTCAGCAGAAGTAGCCTCCAGGACTGCATTCTAACCACTGCACCCCCACGGCTCAGTGGTGCAGCCTTTTTGCCATGGTTGTTAAGAGAATCATGTGGTCGTTAAACAAATCAAGTGTTCCCCATTGACTTTGCTGGGGAGAAGCCTTCTGGGAAGGTTGCAAATGGTGATCACGTGACCCTGGGATGCTGCAGCAGTTGCAAATAATGCTGATTGCCAAGTGCCTGAATTTTGATCACATGACCATGATGTCCATAAGTGCGAGGACTGTAAGTTGTTTTTTAAAGCGCCATCATAACTTCAAACCTTTATTAAATGAACGGTCATAGGTTGAGGTTTACCTGTACAGCGGAGGAATCTAGTTTGCTCTCGTTTAAGTGATCTTAAATTTTAACAAAGAAAAAAGAGCCTTGGATCATACGGCTGTCATCT
Organism: Vipera berus; assembly: GCF_964194415.1. Classification (NCBI taxonomy): domain Eukaryota; kingdom Metazoa; phylum Chordata; class Lepidosauria; order Squamata; family Viperidae; genus Vipera; species Vipera berus. The sequence continues at coordinate 101,111,397 of NC_138202.1, forward strand.
ACTAACTGATTTCCATGAGACTAGAGAAGAAAATTGTGAGCAACACCTCATTTTTTTGGAGGGTGGGGGAAATGAAACAAGGAATTTGGTCATTTTGCATCATTTTACAGACAAATGCTATACAGTATCATAATGCAAATCGACAAGTTTGAAGTTGGACTTTCTATGGGTCATTGAGACTTGGATGTCACTGCTATTTCTTCATGAATCTTTCACAGAGCTGAACGGTTTGGCAGCTTTGTTTTTCTTCACAGTTCATTGAATCTGGCTTTTGAAGAGTCAGAATGCCCTAATCCAGGAGGTGCACTTTTAAGAAACACATACGCCTACCGTATTCACACAGAGCTTTCAGAATCAGCAAATATCTTTTTGGGACATGCAATGTATATTAATTTATGCTAAGTTGCAAGATGACTGGAGAAGGGAAAAAAACTTTTTGTGATGTATTGGATACTTTTGTTCAGAACAGAATATTATGTATTTTTTGTATCAAATATTTGCAGAATAGTATGTGACATTTTTAAATTTTGTTTAGAAAGAACGGGAAGTATTGTTGACCATTGTGAAGATCGCTTATTTGAGTAACAATGTTTTTCTTCTAGATGAAAATCAGACTGTTGCCTCTAAAATAAGGCGTTGTCATTAGAAATGTCATATGCTGGAAACTAAGATCCAGGACTTAATAGAGAAATAATACCAACGTAAAGCATGTGAGGATTATAGACAAAGTTTTTTTTAAAAGATATTCAATATATTTTCTGTTATAATTACAGATTATTTTGTTATGCAACTACTCTGTTATAATGATATTAATCTATCCTTACAGTCCCATAATGTCCTTGTCTTGAATGCATATGGGTGTCTAATGAAAGTGATTTTGAATTGATGGAACAACAATTCTGTGGATTCTGCCAAAGCTTCTGTTCGTTTGTTTTCATCTAAAGTTGTATATTGCTTTAAGGATTATAGGGCAAAGATAGTGAGTCTATTAAAATGAGTCTTTAGATTGAACTACTGCAATGTGCTCTACGTGGAGCTGCCCTTGAGGAATATTTGGAATCTTCAGCTGGTGCAGAACGCGATGACAGGGACAGTTAACATTTTGGCTGTTCGGTGCAAGTGATACTACTGTTCTGTAAGCTGCCTTGGTTTTCAGTATGTTTCCAGGATCAATGCCAGGTGTTGGTAGTCACTTGTAAAAGCCATTCATGGATTGGCACTTATGGGTTACTCATGGGACACTCTCTTCCCGGTTGTTTCTAGTCATCTTACTCGATCTAGCAGGAGAGCCTTTTCTGCCTTGATGCCTACTCTTTAAGACTATCAAACCTTCTGGAGATGGGACTGGTCCCCACCTGGACCCTGTTGGCCGTCCTCAAGGCCTTGAAAATATGTTTTTATACCCAAATCTGGGATGCGGTGGCTCAGTGGGTTAGGACGCTGAGCTTGTTGATCAGAAGATCGGCAGTTTGGCGGGTCGAATCCCGAGTGCCGCGTAGCAGAGTGAACGCCTGTTACTCGTCCCAGCTTCTGCCAACCTAGCAGTTCGAAAGCATGTAAAAATGCAAGTAGAAAAATAGGGACCACTACGGTGGGAAGGTAACAGCGTTCCGTGCGCCTTTGGCGTCTAGTCATGCCAGCCACATGACCACGGAGATGTCCTCGGACAAGCGCTGGCTCTTCGGCTTTGAAACGGAGATGAGCACCGGCCCCTAGAGTCGGAAACGACTAGCACACATGTGCGGGGGAACCTTTACCTTTACCTTACCCAAGTCTGGGGTCCCAGGTGTGTGTCACTGCCTGTATCCTGATTGTACTAACAGTTATTTTATGATTCTGGCTGCTGTGTGTTTTTATTTCTTGTAGCGTTTGCAGTTTATGAAGTTCTATTTTATTGTAAGTTACCCAGAGTTAGGAATATGAAATGATCAGTGATATAAATTGATTAAATAAATAGAAATAATAATAAGATATCACTGTGTGTTAAGCTACTCCAAGTCCAGAAGAAGGGAGTTGGATGGATATTCTCCGTTAACCTTAATCAAACATTTAAAAAAATGTAATAGATTCAAAACAGATGTGAACATTCTGTAATAGTCTCGTATATTTCTTCCAAGGAACATGGCATTTTTTTTAAAAAAAAATTGTAGCTTGCACATAAAATTTGCTGAAGATATATATCCAACGCTCTCATGCTATCAATAAATCACAAAATAGATACTTATTAGAACTTCAGGTGTCATAACAACACTGGAAAGTAAGTAGCAGATTACAAAATTTAAGACAGCTAGATCAAATTATTACAAGGTCAGTTATGTCTGAAAAAAACTTGGAAAAAGTTTGCTGGCCTAATGTCCTCCTATGAGACCCCAAATTTAGCTGCAATTAAGGAATAGTCATGACTATCCCTAAAAAAACCACCAGTAGATTCTTAGGAGGAATTTCAGAATCAATGTCTCAGTCATGTATCTTAAGTACGGTATATTTATCATTTTGTGTGAAGCTAGTTTTGTCTGCCTTTTCCTATGGAGATAGCAAGATTTCTCCTCGGGAACAACTTGATAAACGAAACCTGATATATGTCAAAACCATTTTCACTGCATTTTAGGGACTGCATTTTATTAATACATTGCATATTTCCATTTTGGAACATACACTTGCAAGTATCTGTTCCAAAATGGAAATATGCAATGTATTAATAAAATGCAGTCCCTAGGTGAATACAACATTTACATTTATTCCAGACATCTATGAATGTATACTTGTAAGATCTATATTTCAATTTTAATATGTACCATGCTGTCCAATTTCCAGTTTTACATATGAATAAGAGTGAAGTAAAGCCCATAGAAAACATTGGGACTACGGGATATAGTCACACCGTGACCTGTATGTTGATTTTTCAGTGTCATTGCAAAAAATTACTGGTGGACCAAGGTGCAGTTGAGATACACAGACTACAATCATATATGCTTTGAAGTAGAGAACAGGAGGGCATATTTTGACAGGAGATCATAAATAACTTTCACTTAGAAAAATAAGTAAAAAACAGCCACATATATAGTAGCCAGGTGATATACAAATCGCCCATTCTTTCTAATTAGTTTGCTCTCTTTGTTTCTCTTATGTTCATTATTGAGAGGGACTCATTACAGAAGCCACTTTTATTTTCTTGGTAACATTTTTATAGCCAATCTTTGACTCAACAGACTGCCTCCATAAAAGCAATGTAATGAAAATAAATGAGTACACACCAAATCATGTTTTCTCATAAGTACTGTAAATTCTATTCCTCATTAGTTAAATGAGACTTGCTGCTTGCTTAGAAAGGGAATGATCAAAATAATAAAGTGTATTAATGTTGAGTTGATGAAGTGTGGTGGCTCACGAGATTAGGATGATGGGCTGACTGTTGACAGACTTGCGTTTGAGAGTCAGTTGCTGCCGTGGGATGGGGTGAGCTCCTGTCACACACTCCAGCTCCTGCCAACCCATCAGTTCGAAAGCAGTGACCACATGTAGATAAATGTGGAACGACTTTGGTGAGGAACTTCCTGGGGATGTGAAAGGAGCCAACTGGGCATCCCCCAGGCAACTATCGCCAGCAAATCCTTCCACCACAGAAGCATTTTGGTGCCTCTGACATGGAAGTAGTAGTAGTAATGTTGAGTTGCTCCTTCTGTTTCTTGCTCTGTTAATGGTTTGATCTGTGATTTCAGGCCACTTGCTTGGCACGCTTTGCTGCCATCTTTCACTTTTAGTACATTCTTAAACCAATTTTCAACTTCATATGTATTCATTTCATAATTTGATATCTCCAACCCAACAAATGTGCAAAAATGTGAATTCCTGCTCCTCCTTAGTCGTTCCACATAATACAGTTTAAAAAATCTTGCTTTAACATTTCTCCATTTACACATCAATACATACAACTACAGCATGCTTACTTTTCTCACATTACTTCCTTTTGTTCAGGTTTTTTTTTAGAATGGTAACATTTATAGCGGTCATTTCAGTTCCTTCTTGCATAACCTCATTATCTGCTGCAAAACTTTAAGATAATCTTTCTAGCAATTATCTCACTTCAGAGCCCCAAGAATGAAATAGCAATTATTTGGTGAATATTTACTTAAAAGGCCTGTTTGCTTCAATCAAGTGGTATGTATTTAGGAGTATTCAGACATATTCATGGCAAAAGTATGTATTTATATAAATCTAAAAGAACAATTAATAATAAACCTTTATTGTCAAAGTACAACATGTGTACATTGAGATTAGCTGAGCCTCCCCCCGTGCTCTCTCCCCCGAACACACAGTGACAACAAACCCTCCATTCTACCACACCATGTGAACCAACTACACACCACACACCAGCCTCCCAAGTCAATTCTGCATACGTTCACAGAGATTATGTCCCATTTAAAAGCCTAACAGCCCATGGATAAAAGCTATTTTTCATATGCTCACTTATGATAAATGACCAAGAAAATTAATAAATGATACACAGATGATAAGATATTCTGAATATAGAAGTGACCATGGAGAATACAAAGCAATTGTAATGGAAATAAAATATAGTTTTGGATGTGGGTGAAGAGGTACCTCAACAAGGTACCTGCATCATAATCGATATTTTTTTTAAAGTGATGAAATTATTTCAGAAGAACTGTTACTTTAAGATTGTTTCCCCCCTTTTGTAAGGTTTTATAGTGTGTAGCTAGATTATGGATTTATACATTGTATATAAATCTACCTGGGCATTTTCAAAATTAAGCCTATTTGAGTTGCATATAATATTTGTATTAAAGCTGACAATAGGTATAGAATATTTTAAAAAGATGTTGAGACTCTAGAAAGAGTACAGAGAAGAGCAAGAAAGATGACCAGGGGACTGGAGGCTAAAACACATAATGAACGGTTGCTGGAATTGGGTATATCTAGTCTAATGAAGATAATAATAACAACAACAAGAAGAAGAACAACAACCAATAATAATAAAAGTTGGAAGGGACTTTGAGGTCATCTAGTCTAACCCCCTGCTCAGGCAGGAAACCCTATACCCGTGGTGACGAACTTATGGCACGCGTGCCACAGGTGGCACGCAGAGCCCTCTCTGTGGGCATACGCGCCGTCGCCCCAGTCCTGGGCCTTCAGCTGGGTTTTATAAAACCTTTTCGCTTTAGGCCTCCGCCGTGTGCAAAAAAAAAAGGTTCAATCAGTCAATCAATTTCAACTTCTCGCAGGAAAAAGATCTCGCAAAGTTGGAATTGATTGATTGAACTTTTTAGTCCCACCCAGTCTGCCGTTACCACCGCAGCCACGCCCACCCAATTGGCCACATCCAGCCAATGGGCCACGCCCACCCGACACCCGATGATACATAAGTGGGTTTTGGGTTGCAGTTTGGGCACTCAGTCTCTAAAAGGTTTGCCATCACTGTCTCTTCTTAAAAACTTCCAGTGTTGGAGCATTCACCGCTTCTGGAGGCAGGTTGTTCCATTGGTTAATTGTTCTAACTGTCAGGAAGTTTCTCCTTAGTTGTCGGTTGCTTCTCTCTTTGGTTAGTTTCCATCCGTTGCTTCTTGTCCTGCCTTCGGGTGCTTTGGAGAATAGCTTGACTCCCTCTTCTTTCTGGCAGCCCCTGAGATATTGAAACACTGCTATCATGTCCCCTCTCGCCCTTCTCTTCATTAGACTAGACCAGGGGTGTCAAACTCAATTTCATTGAGGGCCGCATCAGCATTGTGGTTGCCCTCGGGGGGCTGGGTGGGCGCGGCTGGAGTGCGTATGGCCTACTGGGTGGGCATGGCCAGCTCTACATCATTGGCATCAAGGGTGCCTATGGGGGCCTGGGCAGGAGTGGGACAGATCTGGGGGTCTCTGGCAGAAGGAGGGTCTCTGGGCCAGGGCCAAGGCAGTGGGGGCCGTTCCCTCACTGTTTCCAGGATGGCTTCAGGGGCCACATGAAACCACTTCGCGGGCCGGATCTGGCCCCCGGGCCTTGTGTTTGACATGTCTGGACTAGACATACCCAATTCCAGCAAATGTTTATGTGTTTTAGCCTCCAGTCCTCTAATCATCTTTGTTGCTCTTATCTGCACTCTTTCTAGAGTCTGAAATGGTATAGGGTTTCCTGCCTGAACAGAGGGTTGGACTAGAAGACCTCCAAGGTCCCTTCCAATTCTATTATTCTATTCTATTCTAAATCATGAGCTCCCAATTGAGAAGTACTGCATACCGTGGCGTAGACTGATGTTAGGCCTCTAAAGACAAACAAAATTGTGAATTTCATAAAGGATAACGTTAAGATTATTAACGTATTATTTTTTTCTTTCTATGCTCCTCTTCATTTATTTTATTTATTAGACTTTTATCCAGCATACTTTATAAGTAACTGAAGGTGGTGAATATACATAATACTTCTTTCTCCTCCCATTTTCAACAGCAACCCTGCGAGGTGGGTTGGGCTGAGAGAGAGAGACTCTGATCCAGAGTCACCTACCTGGTTTTCATTCCTAAGGTGGGACTAGAACTCCTAGTTGAATGAATGAACCTTTATTATCAAAGTACAACATGTGTACAGTGAGATTGGCTGAGCTTCCCTTCGTGTCTAGTCTTCTGATTTCTAGGCTGACACCTTAACCACTATGCAAAAATAGACCTTCCTCCTCTATTTCAAATTTGGAGTTACTTAAGCATTATGATTTCATTGTTATTAAGAGCTTTTCCAGTACAAAAGAAGAATGGACATTTTGATAAATTGATCATCTGCAGATCTATGGGAAACTGTTTTGATTCCGATAATAACACACAATTTAAAGTTGCTGATTGACTGCACAATTTTGCTTTTGTTTAAAGCTTTCAGGGCAAGGTTGAAATTCATTCAAGGTTAGTATAAGCTTTATTAAGATAACCTCTAAGAAAGGACTTCTGTCTGATTTGTTTGAGAGATGAGGTCTTGAACTTCTTTAAGAGGAGCTTGTTAAAAGGTTGGAAAGAAGAAATGAGAAAAACATTCATATTTAGGGGGGCGGGGAAGGAAGGCCTTTTGGGGACTCTGTTTAGATCTGTGATTGATTTGATTCTGGAGATGACATTGCAGAGGATCAAGTGCAGGAAAAACAAAAGAATCTGAAATGCAAAGGTGAAAACAGTCGATACATGTCTTTCCGGTGACTTGATGAGGCTAGCTAGTGGATTGCCAGGAATCTCTCATTGGTTCTTCCTTTCCCATTTGTGGTTGTAAGCTTTTGCCAAAAAGTATCTGAGAATTCAAACATTCTGGTTGACAGTGGGTTCTGCCTACCCAAGCATATTAGAGGGCCTTCTCCCCCCCCCCACCATTCCAGAGGGATATTTGAGTTTCCTCATTCGGCTGTGCTAGAGGCCCACCCTCCTAGTGCAGCTGGGAGGGCAGTGTCATTTGTGGATTACAGTTAAGTAATGTGGGTTTTCACATTCTCCCCTGTTAGTCTTATTTGAAAGATATTTATGTTGGCTTGGTTAGCAAGAAAATAAAACAAAGCACATTTTCTGGAACCTTTTGGTTTCTTTTTCATCTCTGTGCATATGTACCGGGAAATATTTTTAAATAGGGGACAGTCAGAATCCACTCAACATTTCTCAATCTATACATAACTTTCAGGGATCAATCCTGACCTAGATCTACAAAACAGTAAATGGGTTGTAAGCCAATGTTGCAGCAAAGTCAGCTTAACTTAGTTTCTTTTGTATTCTGTATTTTAAGATGAAGTGAACCGCACGAACAAAAGAATTTATTTTAAAGATCCTGCCCTGTCCTGTCAAAAATCTGGAAGAAAAAAAAATCTATTAAAAATGCCATTTCATGATTCTATATGCCTTTTGTTCCTATATACCTTTTTGCTTTTATTAATACTCCTTTTGCTGTTTATTAATCAAGACATTACAGAGACTCAGCTGTGTAAGTACTTAAGAGCTCTTGTTCTGTCTGATGTGATATTATAATGCAGGGTATGACAGAGAATTGGCCATTTAACAAAAATGCCTTTCATGTCATAGCCAGAGGATCACAATTCTAGCGCGCCTGGCAATAGACACAAATGAGAAGTTGTCTGAAAATGTAGATCATATTTTTATAGAATTTGCATGGTGAAAAATGTATAATGGTAAATGAAGGCAAATAAAGAGACATATTTCTTAATCTACACATAGTTTTTTTAAGTAATGAGACTTAAATGGAGTAATGTGATTTGCAGTATATATTATTCTGCATTTGTACAATAAGACCTATATTGTATATGTAGATATATCTGTCCTTAATGGTAAAGTATTTTAGAATTACATATACAGATGGTCCTTGAACCATTTGGTTGCTCCCCATTCCAAGTTACAGTCGTGCTGAACAAATGGTTAGAATTGGTCCTTCTGGTCATCCCAACACCTCTGCAATTGTGTGATGGTAATCTGAGTGCTTGGCAACCCATTCACACTTACACCCAGTTGACAAGCACCCTTTGATCATGTGTTTTCCATTTGAAACATTTCCTGCTGGCTTCCCCAGAAAGTCAGTGGGGAAGCTGACAGGGAAGGTCGCATGTCACTGGCATAAGTCTCCACCAACCATGCATCTTCCCCCACCTCTATGCATTTATGCCATGCTGGCCACTCACACAACCTCCCCAACTCTCCTTGTGCAGGGTTGCACACCTCTTTACACTCTTGTGTGCTATTACTCACCTCAGCAGCCCCTCTTCTCAACCCTCTTCCACTCCTTTGTGCACTCCCTTGTTTTCTCCCCCACCTGGCACTAGCTATTTACCCGCCTGTGGGCCTGGGATTTGAAACTTTCTGCTGGCTTCCCCACTGAGTATGGTTGTGGAAAACTGGCGAAAGGTTTTTTCACTTAATGACCATGGGATTCAGTTAACAATAGCAACTGGGAGTGCAGGGATTACCATCTCTAAACAATGGCAATTCTTTACAACCGCATCACTTAGTGACAGAAATTCTAGTCCCAATTGCAGTCATTAAATTAAGGGCTACCTGTATAAATAAGCACATCCATTCCCCTCTCTTCATTCCAGGTAACTGGCAGGAGTTAAAAATGAGGGTTATTTTTCCCCCCAATATATTCTTGGTTTGTCTTGATAAATGAAATAAAATAAGTCCTGTCACCAAACAAACCAGAAAAAGAATTCAGGCCCAGGGTTTGAATCTGATTCTAATTAAAATATTCCATTGGATTAAAATCTTTTACTGGATTAAAATCTTTCACTGGATTATATTAAATCAACATGTCTGATTTGCAAGGATCGCAGAAAAAATGGCATTTACAAATATAGTACCTCTCTCTCAAAAAGAAAAGTCTCCCTACCATCGATTACAACATCCCCCCAGAGCATAGTGACCTTGGAATAGTCTTAGTCTTAGTGTATACAATAGCTTATTGTTTCTAATTTTTTCATCCAAAACGCTTGTAAGATGATGCTTTTGCGAACTGTCTTTGCTGGCTGTTCTGCATAATAACTATTTTCTTTCATGGAAAAGACCAAGAAGTAATAATTTATGTCTTTTAAAAGAGCTCAGTTTTCATTAAAAGGAATCACATTTTTCCCTATGCTTAACCTCCAATGATTAGCTGCATTTCATTAAAATAGTGGCACTGTTGTTCCTTGTTGTTCCCTTTTTCCTTTGCACAAATGTCTCTCAGTTTATCTGCCTGAAGTTTGGCATGGATTTTCTTCATGCCATGGAGCATTTTTGCTGTAGATTTCCAGCACAATCTGCCTCAAACCAAGATGGACACTTTAAAAGTATGTATCAGTGTTGAAAATTTCTGTGGCACATTTTATCTTTTCACAGTAAGTCTTACAATTCTGCAAATGTCTCAATTTTGATTAAAAAAATACATACAAGCATTAGTCATTTATCCATTTATGTTTTTTTCCATGCTAAACAATGCAAGAACAGAGCTCAGTTTTTCCAAATCGCACTCTGGCACTGAAAACTAGTTGCAGTGGACACTTGTGTACTAATCAGCTGTGGGGTGGGAGCCCAGAGTCAAAACCTGACTCTCCAACCTGACATTCTAATGTTTAGTAATGAAGAATAGCTGAGATCCATAGTTACATAGCAGTCATGAGCGTGAGTCCTCTAAAATATATTTTGTGCCTTGCAATTACGTTTTGTCAGTTTTGGTTAATAATAAATAAAATGTGAAATGCTAATGTATAGCTAGTCCTTGTTTAGCGATCACAGTTGGACCATCAACTTGTTTGTTAAGAAGTCATTAAGTTAAATGTGAATACGCTTACAATCTTACTTACTGTTAGGTTGTTTTAAATTCAGGACATAGCACAGAAGTGTTGCTTGAGCAGGGTCTGTAAGATTGTCTGGGACACTACACATCCTCTTCACGACCTGTTTTCCCTGTTACCTTCCTGGAGAAGGCTTTGTGGTATCTGAAGCAGAACATCCAGATTCAGCTATAGTTTCATACCATACAGCATTAATCTTGTGAACTCTCAAGCTTTCTCCTTCCGTTATATATTCAAGATGGACAGTATTTAATATTTATTTGTTATGTGTATGTAGGGGTGTGGGTCTATACATATGTTGTATATAGTATGGTTAGGTGTGTGTCATGTATGTGTTCCACTTTGAGAGCGGGCAACTAAATTTCATTTTTGATGTGTGCCGTTGTGCCCACAGTAAAAAAATGACAATAAAGGTTATCTTATCTCATCTCATCTCATCTCATCAAATCTCATCTCATCTCATCTTATTAACTTAGTTCTCCTGTGCTAGTTGACTTGAAAATGACATGACAGGAATTATAAGAATACACTCCCCTTGGCAGAAAAAGAGTAAATTAGAGATCCTACATGGAGAGCAAATTTTGTTTCCTCATCAGCCAATTCCTGATGTGCATGACCATAATAATTTTAAAGAGTTGCCCAGTAATCCTCCGTCTATGGTTGCAAATGGTGTTGAAAAATCAATATTATTCTGGACAAAACTTGGCATGTTTTCTTTCAAAATATTGTTCTAGGCTTGGTTTAAAAGGCAAAAGTGAAATCTTCCTCTTTCCCAGAAACTCTGCTGCTAAAGAACAAATATAACTGCCAAGCAAATTATGCTCCAAAAAACCAAAAGGCCTTCTGTAGAAATTAAAACCTGATTTTGAGGATATAGCTTATTTGGATGGGCAGTCAGACATCTGGGAATCACTTTGCAGAGAACTTTTGGATGAAACTCTTTAAATTTCTGATTTTGCTTAAATTTGAGGAATACTTAAAAATGCTTAAAAATACTGTATATTTGCAAAGATATTGTTTTTGATAAATATACAGATATACACACATACAGTACACATGTATGCACACATACACATCAATGTGTATACACATATAAAGTCATTCTTTTCCTACTGATCATCATTTAAACATCTGTTTTAATGGAGAGGGTTATCAAAACATTCTGTGTTTTAACTGAAGAATTGTTATAGTATTTGCTGCAGTTAAATATTTGAAATTGTGTTATTTAAACTAGATGTGTTTGTGATTTAATGCTAAATATTACTGTTTGCTTTATAGTCATCCTTGCAAAGACACTATTTTAGAAAAGTAGCCAGCTAAAGTAAAACACAAGACATTTTAAGCAGGGATGTATCTGTTAAAATGTACTAATAACATTTTTAGACCACTCCAATCTATTATAGCTTTGGAGTTTACAAAATGCACAACAGAAAACGTACAAAACCTAAAAAAGTGTCTGGAGAAACATCAGCCAAAAACCAAAACACCATGCAGAGGTGAAGTCAGAACTTTTTTTTTTTAGGATTGATGGATAAACATAAAAAAGCCATGAAAGATTATTTCAGTATATGGTTATTGCTGCAAGATTACTAAAAATGCAAAAAGATGGAAAGATTTACCCTCTATGGAGTAATGGTTGGTGAAATTGACAGAACTTGATAAGATGGACAAACTGACTTGTTTGATTAGAGAAAGGACAATATATACACTTACTGGTAACTGGAAAAGCTTTACAGACTTTTTGCATAAATATGAAAAAATGAACTTGTGATTTATGGTTTTGATGATTGGACAGATTATAGAAAGAAGAGAGAGAGCGAGCATTTTGGTAACAGATTTGTTCTTTGTTCCCTTTTGCTCCTCTGAACTTAACCCCCTTAATTCTGCCTTAATTAAAGTTATTACATATTTGGCACCTGTATTGAAATAATTACAGTAGACTGCAAATAATTTCCAGTTTAAGTGATTAATATTTTCAGAATAATTGTTCTTAAAGCCAGTATGCAGTTCACTTATTGGCATGCTGAAGATGACGTACTGGGTGTTTCCAATCAATAATATAAAAGGCATTGCATTGCATTGCATTGCATTATAGTAGGAAATTAAATGGCAATTACAGTGAAATTCAGTTCTATTGTGTGATTTACTATTCATGGTAAATCCTGTTAGTCATGGTCCTTCTAAAATAATTGATTTTCTTAGATAAACAGAATTGTGTGTGTGTGTGTGTGTGTGTGTGTACATGCAAACATGCATATATGTGTATGTGTTTACACACACACACACACACACACACACACACACACACACACACACATTTGAATAGCATTCCAAATGACCTTTCATTTAGTTTTTTGCCTTGCTGGTGTCTATGGATGGAAAATGAGTAGGAAACAAGAGTATTAAAATGTTGAAAATATTGATTACAGTACTTAAGTGCATTATATAAAATTACAAAAATTATAAAATAGTAATTTTTAATTGTATAATTTCCATTGACATTATTATATATATTATTATAGTAATCACTTAAAGTAGGGGTTCTTGCAGATGGCGGGCTGGCACAAACACGTGTGCACAAGTCAACTTGCACAAGCGGCAGCCCGGCTCAACTTGTGCAAGTCAAGCTGCGTGTGCATACGTGTGCGTATCACCTGCCACTTGTGCAAATTGAGCTGGGCACAGATGCACACACGCCGGCCTACCACTCGCGCAGCCTGCTTCCCCTCTCCCCCCACCAAACTGCAAACGTTGGGGACCGCTGACTTAAAGTATATATAAACATGTATATGTATGCATCTATCTATATATACAGATTCTGCTACTTTTTTCCATTTCAGTCCAGAGAGGTTTTCAGATGTCCCTATGGTGACAGATACAGAACAACAAAAACCCAATGGAAGTTATTGATATTGCTATATTCTTAAAAGATTTATGGTAGTGTCTGTTAATTTTGGAGAGCTTCCACAGAATATTTTGTTTCATTTACATATTGTTACTTTATATCAAGTGGAGGAGCATGCAAATTCTATTTAGAATTTTTTTTTTAATTCCATTTATATCCTGCCCTTCTCCGAAGCAAGTTATGACGTTAATTTCATCATTTTAAACAGTGTATTCTAAGTGTAAACATTCTTCAAAAATTCGAACTGTCTGATTCACTGGTTGAGCAAGAAAATTTAATTTAGCAGCTATGGATTCTAAAGAATCTATGAAGTAAAGCAAACTGTCAGTCCCACTAGGTCAGATGTGTTAAACTCACGACGTCACGTGACATTGCACAATGTATCGGGACAGTTTTGCCCTTGCCGGCAATGGGGTGGGTGTGGTTTCTGGATGACGCATCCGGCCCATGGGCCAGCGGTTTGACACCCCTGCACTAGGTAGACCAGACCAGGAAATGAACTCCAGAAGAAGATATAACACTATTTTTATTGAGATTTGAGTATAATCTAATATTGCAAGTCTGATTGTTCTATATGTCTTCCTCCTTATAGTTCAGTGAATTAGGGAGACATCTCTGTCTGTGCTGCTTCCAGAAAATCTGGACTTAAAAAAATTTCACCTTGGCAATAAAGCTTGTATACAGTATCTCTGTCAAGGTCATCTTTCTTACTTACTCTCTACAATAGAATTTTATCCTGACCTAGAATATACAGTATTTGTAGAAAGGATTTTATCAGATTATTCTATAGATAAACTGACTAAAAAGGCAGCCCTATTATATAAATAATTTGCAACACTTTGGGACTACTCTAGACATGATTTTGATTTCCTGATGTTTTCTGTTTCTTGGAATTGAGGTGATTTATTTTTATCTTTATTAGAAACTCAGGGGAATATGAAACTTCTTTTGCATTACTTGTTGGCACAGGAAAGTACGTTTGCCTCATCCCATTTCTCCTGAACTCAAGCTAGTCATTACTCTTTCCCCAACCAGACTTTCAGTTTCCTCTTCCTGTCTCTCTTTGTAAGCCATGTTTAGGATTTACTGTTTCATCCTTGCAATAAATTTCTCCTAGCAATATGCTAGCAGTTTTTGGGGAAAGCGCCTGGTTGCAAATATGCCGATTTCTTATCATTTCAGCTACTCACAGTGGCTTTTAGATGAAACAATAGGATGATAGTAAAGGAAGCAGGGATCTAAGATTTCCTCTTCGGCACAATTAGACCCTATAGGTTAATAAATGATTAATGGGTTTCTAAGCACTATTCTATATAGGAGCATGAATGAAAGACTGAAATAGAACAAAAATACAGTGCAAGTGCGAATTCACACACTCATCCTAAATTTGCATTCCTGCTTATTGAAACCATGTCCATGACTAGAATTTCCTTTTCTTGTTGAAAATACATATGGTCTACTGTAGATTCAGCTGGTTTACATAGAACGTAGAATCATTTGGCTAGAAGGAACCTCTGAGGTCTTCTAGTCTATTCCCCTGTCAAGGAAGGAGGCCTTATACTAACTTTGTCCTGAAGTTTGAATGGAAACCAGTCAGAGATTGGAAGTTGCAGCTGAATTTTGTAGCATTTGGGGGATTTCTTTGAACTTGTATAAAGGTAGCTATAATGTAGGGACCTTGGGTGTCATCTAGTCCAACCCCCTGCTAAGACAGGAAACCCTAGGAGATTCTAAGTCTCTTCTTCTGTTTCCTTTCCATCTAAGGGTTGTCTTGTTTCTTGTCTCATCCTTCCTCCTCCTTGGAATATGCTCCCTCCTTCCCAGGAAACTGATGCTTCACTGCAGTCTATCATACCACCTGCCCCTTTGTGGGCACCATCCATCACATCACCTTTATGCAACATACTTGGATAGTGGATTCTAATTTTTGTTCCCTGGAGTACAAGATTGTTTCAAAGTCTGAAACTATTATCTGATCTAAGTGAAAGAATGGTATTGAAATAATATTAATTTAATCTCATTTTAAACTATTTCCTCTTTTTGTGGAATAAAGCCTTCTG
Source organism: Vipera berus (assembly GCF_964194415.1). NCBI lineage: Eukaryota > Metazoa > Chordata > Lepidosauria > Squamata > Viperidae > Vipera > Vipera berus. The sequence goes on from NC_138202.1 coordinate 101,126,660, forward strand.
CATAACATTTAAAAAGATTGTTTTTATCACAACGGAAGTCACTTGGCTTTGCTCTGTGGAAATAATTGCTTTGTGTAGCTGACTTTTGAAGCTATGGACTGCACTGCATCCTGAAAAGTTACCTTCTCCCAATATACTTGCAAATGTAACTCTGTCTAAAGACACATATACACATGCATAGTTTGTGCTTTCATTTTTGTGCACAAGTACGGGAGACTGGATTGGAGGGAAAATAAGGATTCTTACTTTTGAGATACTCAAAGTTTTAAAAAAAACCAATTCAGATCACCAGACAGGAAAATATTATTGTTTATTAACCAAGAATTATACAGCCAAAGTTTTTCTGAATTAGGAATTAGGTAGATCATTTACTGAGGATGAATATTCTAAGAACATTTCTTAATAGAAAAAAAGCAATATCTTGTTTTTAGTCAAATTATTTGTTAACGGTCCTTGAAGTATATTTTACAAACTAATAAATCAGCCATAATGTTTGTTTCCATGATAGCTATCACCATTATCATTCATACTTTTTTCCTGTCTAATCTCTAATGCTTTCTAGAAGGAGTAATTTCAAGCAATTCTATTTATTCATTGGCTATCTAAATCTTTTAACTCTTCTCAGTTGGGCATGTTTATTATTTATTTGCTCACTGGATTTGTACACTATTTTTAAAATATAGAGTACTTATGTACTCACTATTAACTTGCATGAGGACCTGAAAATAGTTGAGTTCAATGAAGTGTAGGGGAAATCCAGGAGTTTATGAAATAGATTGCAGACATTGGTCAGTTGGAGATGGACATGTAGTTTTAGAGCTTGAGTAATTTCTGTCACTGTTTTAGTGTGTAGAGCTGGAATTGAAGGATAGAAGCAAAGGTGACTGGTAGCTTTTCAGAGTTACTGTGAGCTTCAAATGATAAACTCTGTGTAAACTGTCTGACTTTCATGGAGGAAAAGTTGAGTGAAAGTATGTTTGGTGAGCTGTGTTTTAATGTGGAGAATTTTTATGCATTCATTCTCCAGCAACATACGATATACAAGAAAAAGCTAGCTGCTTTAACATTCAAATCTGTATTGATGATATATACTGTACATGTCAGTGCTTCTGACCAAATGAAACAATATATTTAAATAAAGTGTTACAGTAATTTTATTGCAACTCCAGCAATGAAGTCATTTCTAAAATGTTATTTTTATTGAAAAAGAAGTCATCTAAAAATCCAAAATTATTTTAATTCTGGTTTAACAAAAAATAAAAGATAAAAACCCTGGAAACCAGGATAGTCATTTTGTTTTTATGTGTTTCTTTGACTTTGACTCACATTCTCTGGCTATAGTAAATCAGATTCTGGAGAATGCTAGTTCATGAGATGGCTTTCTAGAATATGCAGCCTTTTCAGTCCCACATGGGGCTCACCACATGGCTGGCAAAATTAATAAGGAATTAAAGTTTACTGTATAAACCTAATCCAGGTGCCCTTTCACAAACCAAAAATCACTAACCTATATTACTTCTTAGTTTATAATACCTAGCCTGTTTGGAAGTATCTTCTCTATTATGTTCAGTTTTAAACTTAGTCTTACTGAAGCTGTTGTAGAAAGGAAAATGTGATTGAAGTCCCTTTGTCACTCTTTTTCTGACCATTTTAGATAGTTTGGTAAACATCTCTAATTCAATTACACACAATTCCAACAAGTTTCTTTGGGGTTTCATTCTTCTCTTTCCCAGGTTTCCAGGTTCCGAGAGGGCAGAAATGACCATGACTGCCAACAAGAATGCCAGTGTCACCAAGAGATCAGGAGGAAATAAGGTATCTCAGGATACTCTAGAGCGGTAAGTGTAAAATGCTCTAGTTGTTCTTGTTTAATGTTGTGTCAGTCAGTGTCCTTTATGTTTGTTTTTATAACTGATGGCTGGATTTCTCTTCCAACAATATCACAATCCTAGCAAAATTACTGCTTTTAAAAGATATTTAAATATGATTTGGTACCAGAGTTTAGGGGCAGTTCTGTCTGTTTTTGGAATCAGTGTAATTTGTCTATCGCAGCTGTTACTTTCTAACGCGGAATTAGGTGCTTCCTCTAGGATTGTACAGCGCATATCTGGCAGGTCAAGATTTGATTTCATTATGTGCTATCAGGTCAATATCAACTCCCAGCTATCACATAGATAGATCTTTTTCCATGATGATTTGTTCCTAATTTGGTCCTTCAGGGCTTCCAACGATGTACTCATTGCCACTGTAACTATCAACTTCTCTTTCTTCTGCTTTTCCCATCATTAAAGCCTTTTCTATAAGCTAAGTCTTCACAGAATGTGTCCGCAGTAGGATAAACTAGTTGCCATGGTAAATACTTGTACTCAGGTACTGAATAGAGGTACCTTAATATTGAAGAGTGAATTCAACCAAGCATATTGTTTACCTGAATATTTTCTTCTCCTCACAGTCAGCAGAAATTAAGACAAAACCTGGCAAACAAGGCAGACATCAAAATGTTGTGAAATTTGCTCATTTATAGTTCTGATGGTTATAATATTAACTGCAACCAGTCGCTGCAATCCTTTATGACTGTTGCAGTATCCTGTGGATACACAACCCACATTTGACTGCTTTGTGATTGGTATGCATTTTTGATCATCGCAGAGGTCTGTGGTCATATGATCACCATATGTGTGCTTCACACTTGATTTCCAACAAGTAGAATTAATTGATAACATGAAAGTAAAATGGAAAGTCATGGTCATATGATGTCCTGCGTAATGTCTGAACAAGGAAGTGATGTAGGCCCATCACGATCACATGATTTTCTGTTTGATGACTAAAGCACTTAGTAACAGAATTGCCAATCCCATTTGTGGTTACTAAGTGAGGATTAACTGTAAATCTTACTTGAAAGGCTTGATGACTCCAAATGCCTTTAAGAATAAGTTATAGGAACTGGACTTAGAGAGTCGGTTAAAAGAAATATGATATGAATATTAAGGTTCAATAACTCAATGTAGTGTTATATGAAAAGCATTCATGAAAACTGTTCCTTACTCTTTAATAATAAAACCAATTAAAAAACTGTTGAGAGGGGAGGAGAAACACAGTTCCAAGGTGTAATTGAAAACTGTGAGAATGGACAGCAAGTAGAGTAAGTGAAATTTATCCATTTCTCCTGACAAGCATCAAATCAGAATTGGGATTGGTAGAGCAATATCTGCTACATGTTGGGGACTTTACAAACAGATATGCCTTGGTGTACTTAGGCCTTTTCATTCATTCCTTCATAAGACTAAATGGCACATTTGATAGAGTCTTGCAACTAACCCTGGACCTCTGATAAGATATAGCAAATGTTTGTGTTACGTACATACATGCTTTTTACAGCTATTTTGAATACCTTAAAATATTATATATGAAGTGGATCTAAAGTTTATTTGAATAGAATAGAATTGAATTGAATTTGAATTTGAATTTGAATTTGAATTTGAATTGAAGGGACGTTGGAGATCTTCTAGTCCAGGCCCCTGCTCAAGCAGGAGAACCTATACCATCTCAGATAGGTGAATGTCCAGTCTCCTCTTAAAAATCTCCGGTGATGGAGTGCCCACGATTTCTGGGGTATATTAAAAGCAGGTGGAATGGCAGAGCTTGGAAATCTGCTTTTGAAGATGCTTCACCAATCAGGGAAAGTCTGATGCTAAAGAAACAATTTGGTAACAGAGGTCAGTACAGGTGAAGCTGTATAGGAAATTGTGAGATTTGTAGGAGGAAAGCACCAAGATAGACAAGTCTATAACTCATTAGGTGCCAAAGTCCTGAGAGTTGGAATCAAGCGCATCTGAAAAACATGAGAATTGGAAAATCTAATCTATATTTATTTAACCGTAGGAATATATTGAATAAACTGCAAATGGTTGATTTTTCACAACACTCTTAGCTGTTTTCCAGACATAGACAGCCTCTTTTAGACTTTAATATTATAATATTAATAAGAACAAGGGAAATGCCTACAGTAAGAAATTTAATTATTCACCAAAATCACTGATATATGATCTCAAAACATCCAATTATATGAAAGTGAATAAGTTTTTGTGTGGCTTTTCAGGCTTTTCCAGAAAGAAATATGAAACTAGAGGCTGGATGTTTGTACCCTGCTTTCTCTATATTGTTTTTATTATTAATATATAAATATATCAATTCTTTTTTTGAAGTAAAATGGAGCAGAGAGCCTGATAAGCATGCAAAGAAAATGTTTGAAAGCACACTGATCCCTTCAGACATCTTGCTTACCCTTGTATGAAAACATCATTTACAAAGCATAATTGCTCAGTTCTCACAGAATATTGTATCAAAACTGAACAAATCATTTTAATAACTTATAAGAAATCCAGTGTTTATCAACTAAGTACATAGAGATAAATTGGAGAAGGGGAAACAATGCATTTTTATATAACGGATAAAACTGAGTGGTAATCAATCACCTCTCATGTAGTGGAGATCCAGGTGTACAAGGCAATAGAAATAGAGCCAAAAAAGTAATTATATCAGTGGCCAAATAAGGAAATTTCCAGTCTTATTATGTGTCAGAATTTGAGACCAAGCTTTGTTTGAAATCTTTCGAGTGGGCCTTTTAACACAATAAATATACTGTGAAGGCAATGCAAGGAACTAAAAATAATCATCTGAAGCTCCTTTGAATCAGCTTCCTTTGAAATGAAAACAGCCAACAGTGTTCATATATCTTCCTCTCTCAATAATTCAGTTTTGGCTTTGAAATTAAATTAAAATCAAGTTTAGAATTACACTACAAAACATAATCAGTGTTCATGGCAGAAAGCTTCATGTCCTTTTAAAGATTGTATTTTTCTTGCCTTTAGCTTGTTTGAAGAGGGATATGGATGTCAATTCCATTAATGATTAGATCTTGTTCAGAGAGATCTTTGTTCCAGTTATGTTGCATCTTTCTTTTCAGATTCAAGATTTTTTAATAAAAAAATTACTGCAGAGGCAACCTTCCTTGGCCCAATACTTGTGGAGGAAAGTCAAGCTTTAAGGTTTACAGAAAGTCAACACAGTTGGGGACATTTGAATTATGGCAGGTGGGGATGGTAAGATGTTTTAGAGCAGGGGTGTCAAACTGCCGGCCCGCGGGCCAGTTTCATCATACCAAAGCTGTGCCCACCCCAAAGCCGTGCCCACCCCAATGCAAAAAGAGTCATGATATGTCGTGACACATATCATTGTTTTAGAGGGCAAGCACCATGACAGAAAAGGCAGTTCTCCTGATGACATTGTTTTATGGAGGGGATCTGGAGCATGCCCACCCTGTTGGCTCTCATGGGTTAAGTAGATTCAGTTAGAGATAAGTGGCCTTGCAAGCAACTTGATCTTGTGCCATGAAGGTCTGTATAGAGAGTAACCACTCCTTGAATTGCACCTGGAAACTGAAGTCTGCTGTTCCCCATCAGACTTTCATAACCTCCAGAACCTTGATGTCATCAAATGAGATATAAAACTGAGTATTTATTTATTCAATTTATATAGCTGCCCATTTTGCCAAACAAGAGACAGTGCACTTCAAAGCAAACCAGTCAATAAAGACCTAAAACCTGTTACAATTATTATTAAAAAGATTAAAACCATAAAAATATAAAAACCAGAGCAAGAACAAAGCAACAGGAGAGGAAGAGATGTTAATTGTTAAGTCGTGGGCTCTGGAGAGCAAGAATGACGACACGAGGCTGGGTACAGAATAACTCATACTTTTATTCTTGCTGAAACTGTACTGAAGGTTGGGCCGCAACCAGCCACAATATATAGTCTAGCCCCTAGGCGGCAGCCAGTAGGTTTGAACCCACGCTTGCCGCCTGGGGCTGACCAATTGCAGGACCTGAGATGGCCTGTCTGGGCTTCTGGAGAGCCGTTAGCTCCTCCAGCAATGCACGTGGTGTAACACCACAAGCCCAATACATAACAATCATAACAGAGCCATCTTCCTACTTCTCCTGTCCCCTGAGATCCCCGGGCCTGCTCACATAACCTGGTCTTAGGGTTGGCCCTGAGACTGAACCTGAAGTAGAGGCCTGGACCTTGATTTCAGCTCTAGCAGTAGTGCTGCCACTCAAAAAGGCCACCTCATGTTGTGTGAGTCTTGAGAACAACATAATTGCCCCCGTGATCCAGCGCTCCCCAGGACTTGCTGCACACCTCTTACCTTCAGGCTCTGCTCTTTTCTCTGTGGACAGGCTCCTGTGCCCTACCTGAGGCAGCTCCGGGTCACACAGGGCCGTCTTTTTTGAAGCAGCTTCAGAAAATGCTCTCTCATGGCTTCTGCAGCCTCCAAAAAGAAAAGCACGCCCCATTCTCTTACGATTTTTGAAGGCTTGGAGGGTCTGGAGGTTACAAGAGAGTACATCTCATTCTCACATAGTCTCTCAGAATTGCATGAGAATAGGGTATGCATTCAAGAATAGTGAATGCTGGCATGTCCTCCCAAATGTTGTCATCTCATTCAGTTAGTTAGAACAATTAATCAGTGGAACAACCTGCCTCCAGAAGCTGTGAATGCTCCAATACTGGAAGTTTTTAAGAAGAGACTGGACAGCCATTTGTCTGAAATGGTATAGGATTTCCTGTCTGAGCAGTGGGTTGAACTAGATGACCTCCAAGGTCCCTTTAGTAGTATTACTATTATTATTATTCCCACACAGCCTCTCAGAATTGCATGAGAATAGGGTATGCTTTCAAGAATAGTGAATACTGGCATGTTCCCCAAAATGTTGTCATTAATGTCAGTGTCCTTACGTTCAATTTCCATCACCTGTCTGTCATGCTGCATAGTGTATTTAGTTGGAATGAATCATACACATATTAAAGAAGGGAGCCTTTATACTTAAACAACATACTTAGACTATTAGGTATATGCAAAAAAGCCATTGTTAATGCTAGAGACTGTTGCTACAATTTGCTGCAAGTCGGGTAATTAGAGGCAGTCGTTTGATTAGCTAGATATGTTTGATTACGTAGCTAATAAATGCAGAGAAATGGTGGGGGTTGTGCTGGCCAGAGGGTTCATCTAATGCAGGGGTGTCAAACTCGTCGTGTCATGTGACGTGTCGTGATGTATTGCGATTTTTTCCCCCCTTGCTGGCGCTGGGGTGGACGTGGCTTCCTCGTGATGCATCTGGCCTGCGGGCCGGCAGTTTGACACCTAATAGATTAACTGCTAGCTCTTTCTGCTTTAAACCAGTAGAACTATGTCAGGTTCAAGTATGATTTTCAATAGAAAAGGCAATGCAGGATAAAACTTCAGTTGGTGTTTGTGTCCGAGTTGATCTTCATGAAAATGTCTACGGAGATTCTCAATCATCCAGGTCACGGTTGTCCCAAAGGTACTTTTCAAAAGGCAGCTGGACTTTCTTGGTTTTCTCCTTAGAAAAATGTTTCGCTCCTCATCCAAGAAGCTTTTTCAACTCTGATAGTCACAACTGAAGAAACTTCTTGGATGAGAAGTGAAACCTTTTTCAAAGGAAAAAAAAAACACGAAAGTCCAATTGCCTTTTGAAAAGCACCTTTGGGATTTTTGTGAAAAGTGTTCCCATTTGTCATTTGGCAACACTTTTTTGCATATAGCAGTGTTCATGATTGTACATCACATTTTGCTACACACAGAAGCAGCTTAAATATGTTGCTGGGAAAGGCAAACGCTGTACCAAAACTAAAGAATTACTTTAAAACTCAGAAAATCATAGTAGGACCATTTTGCATGGGGAGTACAAAGTTTATAATATAAGTTATAAAAATGTGTAGTTCCATAATCTGTTTTCTGACTGGTAGAATGTCAAATCTGATTCTCCCTCCAGTGTTTATGAAGGAAACTCATATTAGCCAAATGCCTGGAGAATCCAAGCATAGATGAATTGTTCTTGGGATTTGTCCTGGATTTATGTCAATACACTGATATTGGAATTAGGATTTATACCACCAAACATCTCTATAAGTTTGGAGAAGGATTCAATTGATTTTGGTCCTAGTAAGTTCTGCACAGAGAATTGGAGCCTGTGTCTGAATGAGATTATGGCAAAGAACATATGTGACTTGCAATAGCAGTACAAAATGTCTGAGGAGGCTATATATACAAATAAAGTTGGATTAGGCAGACAGCATGAAGATACTCTATTCTGAATGTGTCACCATAACGCCCTATATACAGTACTGTATGTTTCACATTGAATTGAATGGATGCATTTTCAATAAACGTTTTCAACTGACCCTACTTATTATCTGCAGTGTCATAAAGTAACTGGGTATCATTTCTATTCTTTACCTTTCTTTTACTTAGATAATTTCATGATCTCAGCCTCTACTTTACACACTGACTTTTCTTGGAAGCAAACGGGAGGCAGATAACTCAAGATAAACCTGTTCAACTACTGCAATAGATGCCTCCCACTGCACTTCATAGTCACTTCCTCTCTAGAAACAAAAGCTGATCTATCAGGATAGTCTGGGAATGTGGTCATGATTTACCCAGAGGGAAATATGAGAAAAGCAAGCAGATACAGGAAACAGAAATTGCATATTTCATTATTTTACACGATTGCTTTCTGTCATGACCTGATTAACCTCAGTCTAGTTTGTTACTAAGAATGAGCACCTTTCCTGGAGAAGGAACAGCTGTTCCTTGGAGACAACTGTTTGATTTGGTTTGGGGAGCATCTCCAATCAGAAAAACAAACATTTTTTATGTTATCAATACTCTCAAAGAGTTTTTATTTTTTCACTTTTTAAATGAAGGAAGCAGATGGAAAATAGTGTCTTTACTGAAAATTTGAGTCTTAGTTGAATCCTTGAGGAGTCCATAACTTCAGAGTTGATGGAGTTATTGTAAGTTTGAATTTGACACACCTGAGTTTACAGTTGACACCAAGAACAGAAATCTCATGTTATAACAACCTGCCATAAGTGTTTGCATGTTAATCAGATAGAGTGCTGTGATGACTGAATAGCAGGTTGAGTAGCAGTGGAAATTCTCTCCTCATTGACTTGGTTTGCAAGGGAGGAATACATGAACTGCTCCTTTCTTTGCCTTTTCACAGCTGGTTACCAGAGTGGGATTCATCATTCCTGCTGTACATTCCTGACTTTTAATTAAATTTATAATTTTCACATATATTCCTTACATCTTTCTCCTACTCCATCAGAATGTATCCGTACACATTTGAGTTTTTCCCCATTTTTAAAATCTAACACTCTTTTCCAAGAGTTTTAATCACTGGGGGCCTGGTTTGGTTTATTTGAGTAGTTTATAAAAGAAATCTGACTTCCTCAAATTACCTGTTTGATTTTTTTTCTCCTCCTTTAGCAATCATGAGAATTGCATTAGTTAAGGAATGTAGCATTGGTGGAGGAAGGACAGTTTCTCATCCTTATAATTTAGAAGGTGGGAATGAAAGAGAACAGCCAGGGATCGTTATTAACTGAGTAATAAGCAGTACAAAAAAACCCCCAGAGACTAATGAAAAGAGATAAATTGAATAAAGTATTCTTAGGGAAGCTGGAGGTGCCCGTCCACCCCCCAAACTATAAAACAGTGAAGGAATTGTGTTTATGGTCATCAAATGTCATGCCTGTTTTTAAAAATAGACACTGCAAATAAAATAAGATGCATTATCAGGCTCATACTCTTCCTTAATGTAGATGTTCTAAAAGCATAGGCAGGCAGTCCTTGCTTAATGAACAATTTGCTTAATGACTATTTGCAGTGTGCTGAAAAAAACATACTTATGGCCAGCTCTCACACTTGCAACCACCGCAGCATCCCTGCAATCACATGACTGTGTTTCAGGCACCTGGCAACCGTTGCTCATTTACCACAGTCACAGCATCCCGTGGTCATGTACTTGCTATTTGTGATCTTCCCAGCTGACTTCCAAAAAGCAAAGTGAATAGGAAAGCTGGCAGGAGGTTGCAAATTACGGTCACATTATGCCCTGCGTAAATGACTGAAACTGGAATTGCTGGAACTGCTGTTGCTGAGCAGGGGAGGTGTTTTGCTTAACGACTGCTTTGTTTAGCAAGAGAATTGCTGGTCCTAATTAGGATCACCAAGTGAGAACTACCTGTAGTAGCATACTCACATGATTTCTACAATAATCCTGTAAGGTGAGTTTGGGTAAAAATTGACAAGTGGTCCAAAATCTCCCATTGAGTTGTGGCTTAATGTGGGCTTAGATTCTGCACCCTCCTGTCTCAGTTCCATATTGTGATCGCTGTGTTGTGTTTGTTTTAAAGCGTCGCATGATTTTGGTTAATAATCTTTCACTTATATGATTTTCTTAAAACAGAAGTATCAAACATGTGCACCGCCTCAGCTTAATGGCAGATGCAAAGACTGCTTGGTGTTGTGCCAGGAGCACCACATGACAAGAGTTCTTGGTCCAGCTGCTGCAATTAAGCTGAGCTTGTGCCTTTTCCCTAGGCAGCAGGCAGGCAGCCTTGCATAGGTACTATAGCTGTCCTGCTAGAAGACCTCAAAATCTCCAAAACATATTGAATTAATTCTTCTCCCTTTGAAAAAATATTGAATTTGCCGACTCCTTCCAAAAGAAGTTTAATTTCTCTCCTTCCTCCAAAACAGTTTGAATTCATTTCTCTCCTCTCTCCAAAAGACATTTAATTTCCTTTCGCTCTCCAAAAAAAGGTTTAATTAATATCTGTATAGTTTCAGGCTACACAAAGTCCATGATAATTGTCAACTTTATAGAAACTTCATTTTTTAAAATTAATAATAATTAAAGTTTGAATAATTTCTTCAATTGCCGCACTATTGAATGGCTTCTTCCTTCATATAGCAGTATAAGAGCAAAGGATGTAGTAACAGATCCTAAAAATGCATAAAATATGTGGCTATAGGAGGAGAGATACTAAAAAGTCCATCTGTATGTAGCATGTGTGTTATGTATGTGTACACTTTGAGAGTAAGCAACTAAATTTCATTTTTAATGTGTGCCATTGTGCCCAGAGTAAAAAATTACAATAAAAGTTGTCTGTCTGTAGTATGAAGGTAAATTGGATGGTAGATGATTCTGGGACATGTTATATACAAATGACTGCTATGAAGCCCCAATATACATGTTTGTGTGTAATGGAAAAAGAGAATTCTTAAGCCATAAGTTCAAGTGTATGTGTATGTATATATATAAACAATAAAGAGTTTTAGGAAGCTATTGAGCAAACGCACAGTGATGAATGGAGTGATTTAACCTTTCTGTATTTTTCAAGTTGTTCCCTGCCTTGGGAATAGAGAAGCTACTTGGGAGGATGGATTTAATGGGAAATAGTCTGCAGGCAAAGCATTTCTCGCTTATTACTTTTCTCATCACTGCAACCTTACAAAGCAATCAACCTGTCTCCCTGAACTTTATTATGTGCCTTTGTAGCAGTGTTGAAGAAACTTTTCTTAAATCTTAACAGGTAAATAATAATAGTTTTGTCTTCTAACTTTTTAGAGATAGTAGCATCACACGTTTAATAGCTCTTGGATAAAACAGAACATTGGGATCTGTTTCCATTTGTTTTCAGGCCTATTTTGCACTGAATTAACTTTAACTTTGCTGAATGTTGATCTGGGAAATAGGCAAACAGACTGTGCTCCTATTGGACTTCTAGCTGTCACTATTACAGAGTATGGTAATCTTCCAAGCTGCCTTAAGAGAGTGAGTCTCATTTCATAATGTTTCAGACCCCAAATGATAAACAGTTTCTAGAAGATGGTAGTGGGGCTTATTTATAAATTATTTACAATTTCAGGGAAGAAAGGATTGGTTTTTTTAATCATCGTAATCATCCCGTCCAACAATCAGAATTCTCATTGTAGGAAAACATATACTGTGCCTTTTAAGAACAGAAGTGAAGGCATAATAAGTAATCAACTTTTAAATGTGCCTAGTGAACTGGTTTGCAATGTTGGACAGAGAATGCTGCAATTGATAAATGTTAATCAACTTGATTATGGCACTTCTAATACTCTTTAAAAAGATTTAAAAATCCCTCTTCGATTTTTAAGCACATTGATTTGTGCTTCTTAGATTGTAAGCCGCCCTGAGTCTTCGGAGAAGGGCGGGATATAAATGGGATTAAAAAAAAATTAACTGTTAAAACTTTTTTATAGAATAGAAATGTGTTTTAGAACTGTTTTTTTAAAAGAAAAAAGAAAAGTCATTATTTTACCCGTTTATTTGCTCATTTATTTACACAGCTAACTGGCTAAACGGTATTTGTCTTCTCACTTCCAGGTGTCAGTCAGTGTCTCCACCACCTCTTCTCTATCAACAAAGAACCCCCAAAACACATCCACTCAGTGATAGTGAGGAATCCTGCTGTTCTGGCAATTTCTCCAAAGTTTCCAATTCCAGAGTCTTCCTTAAAGATCAAGCTAAGTGGGGAATTGCCTTAAGAAGTACCTCGACTTCCCCCTCAGATACAGAACCTTCACAGCATCCACTCAAAGCTATCAGCATTGGGTGCCTGGATAAAAGGCTCTCTGTCTTCCAGGGACATGAAGAAAAGGAGGTATCCAATGAGGTTCAGGATGGTGAAGGAGTAGGCAACTGGCAGCTTAGACGGAGCTCCCTCTCCTTGGGAACAGCAGCCAGTCTACGTAACATCTCTCTCAGCCGGGTCAGTGTCCATTCACAAGCTCTTGATATCAGGCAGAAGATAACGGAATGGGAATGCCGCAAACAGCCTTCCCCTAGAATGAGCTTCTGCTTGGACAAGAGGGATGTTGGAGAGAGGTCAGGCAGTGAGAGCTGCCCTAGTATATTGCCTTCTCCCTGCAGTGAGAAGGCTTTTGAATACAAAGGCTTCCAGAGGATGAGCAGAACATTTTCTGAATGTTCCTACCCGGAAACAGAAGAGGAGGAATTTCTAGACAGAGATCCCTGCCACCGTTTTGAAAAGCGACTGAGCCGGAATGAGTCCTCCAATGCCTTTCTCAAGGGGGTTCCAAAAGAAAGCTCAGCTGTGCTAAACAGAATCCAGAAAATTGAACAGGCCTTAAAAGAACAACCTGGCCGGGGACTTCCCAAGTTGCCAAGTAGCTGCTACAATGTGGACAGAGGCAGAAAGAAATCTTTGACTTTCGGGGTTTCAGAGAGCTTGACTGAGATTGCAAATGATAGCAGAGCAGGGAACATTACTTGTGGGAGTAATCTGGAGACACCCACGGAGACTGAAAAAACTAGTAAAATGCTGCATGGGCTAACTACCAAAGTTAGTTCTTTTAGTTCTAAGCTGCTTCCAGAGAGCCTGGCAAACACAGCGGTAAATCCTGTGCCCAAGCCGAAACGCACCTTTGAGTATGAAGCTGACAAGAACCATACAAGTAAATCAAGCAACGGACTACCTCCTTCGCCAATGGCTGCTGTTCCTCCCCCTCTTCCCTCAACTCCTGCTCCCCCTGCCACACGGAGACCGAAAAAAGAGTCACGCTTTCACAGAAAATCCCCAAATAGGTAAACGTATGGAAAGCTATTGCCCTATACTCTTAAATATCGGGGAGACATTTCTGCAGAGCAAGGAACCTCTCCTTAAAGTAATACTTTTCAGATGAGAGTGAAAGCAAGCAGATTTAGGCCACCACTTTCACGCCGTAGACTTAATGGCTGTCATGCCCTGTTAACTGGGTTTTGTCAAATACAGTATGTTGTTCCAAATCACACTAGAGCGCTAGTGGCTGTAGTTGCCGGAGGGATTGACTTTTACTGCAGCAGATACGAACTGGAAAATTCTTAAATAAAGAACATCTATTTTATTATTTTTCTATAATGACTGTGAACGTGCTTTTTACAAATGGTCTTACTGCTCCTCCCTCTCAGCTTCATATTTAATCCCTTGATTAATCCTGATCCTCGTGAGTTTTCGTGGCTTAATGGCATGCAGTGAAATTTCCACATCTAAACTTAGCTATTGTACCTAGCACAAAGTCACTAATTCAGAATCTTCAGTTGTGGATATAATTGCTTATTTTGCACAATTTATTACATTTATATCCTGCCTTGTCATAAAAAAATACTTTCCTTATTTTCTGTTACACTCTGATGGAATTTCAGTGATGTAGAAAGATCTGAAATGGCCAAGATCGTGTACTGAAATCCTAGTTCAGCTATGCCAGGGGTAGGCAACCTTGGCTCTTTTATGACTCGTGGACTTCAACTCCCAGAATTCCTGAGCCAGCACAGATGGCTCAGGAATTCTGGGAGTTGAAGTCCACGAGTCATAAAAGAGGCAAAGTTGCCTACCCCTGACCTAGGGGTTGGGGCAGGGGTCACTGAGGGAGAAGGCAGAATGGCAGTGATGTGATGTGATGTGAGTGAAGATGGTAAGGAGTTTATGTATTTTCTTGGGTTTGAGCAATCTGTTGAAGATGGAGAAATTTACTTATGGAATCTGGTGGAAACTTATCCATCAGTTTCTCCCGAATGCAAGGCAAAACTCCCACAAAATATAAGGGTAAAACATTTCTGAATAGTTTGTACAATTTCATTATATAGTTGCAAGCAGCATTTTAATTGTCATGATTATTAATGAGAATAGAGCATTTCTGCTTGGCTATGCTTGCTTGTCAGACTATTATACAGAATACAGAATTTATAATCAAAGAACTTATGACAGATTGGCAGTTCCACTTGTGCAAAGTTCCTCTATTTTTGCCAACCTGGCCTACACTATAGCTAGTTGTGTTGGAACATTTTTTTTAAAAAAAATGTATATTGATGATTTTTTTGAATGGCTAATGTTGCTGGATTAAATTTCCCTGAGTGATTTAGTGCCAGTTAATTTCTAGGATGCTTCACTCTTTTTAAGTGAAGAAAAGCTTCATATAAAGCTGCATGCTTTTTTAAAAAAATTAATGGGCACAAGCATCATCATAAGTGTTTTGGTGTGTGTAATAAGAATAAGAGTCTCATTGGTAAATGGAACCTCCTGTGCAGTTCTTTGGAATCAAATTTTAGATGTATTTGGATATGTACATACAGTTCTTGTAAATTATTTTAAAGTTGGTCAGTAGCAAAGCCTGATATTCAGTTCTCTTAATAAACGAAACTGGATGTTCTTGGGTACTGTCTTGTTTTTATTAAAATGGGCACTGTCAGAACAACTTGACCAGATAAAATATTCTAGTGGGAGGAGATGCTTAAAAGAAACGATCTTGCCACTTGCTTCTGGGATTGTTTCTCATCATGCCAAAAACAAGCAAAAATAATTGTTATTTTCAAGCAGGAAGATAAGTTATGGGTAGCTTATGTACTGTATGTAGTAGACTGTGTATTGTTGAATACTAAATCTAATCACCACAAGAGAAAACTTGAAATTTAAATTTTATCTTATTTTGGAAGCGAATAGTTTGTCACGGAATATAAGACACAAATGTTTTGGAAACTCTTGACTGAAGCAATGATGGTATCTGAGAACAATTATTTGTTGCATCTTCCATTATAATGTAAGTACAATACCATTAGGGTAGGATCAAAATGAACAGAGAATTTATTTTAGTCTTGAATGACATGGGTATATTTAGATGTCTGAGGCTTTAGCCAGATAATATTGTAAGAAACAAGAGTGGACTTGTACTGGAAAGATTCTCCTGCCAGCTAGGACAGAGATCCCCAACCTTTTGGGCACCGGTTCTGTGGAGAAAGGTTTTTCTGCAGACCAGAGAGTGTGTGGTTTTGTGTGCTGTCTGCATCCCATGGATGGGATTTTGCTTGTTTGTTCGGACCGGTTGCTGGCATGCCGCGGACCGGTACCGGTCCACGGACTGGGGGGTTGGCCCCTGAGCTAGGATACGAACTGTGGTGGCAGAGTGGTTAGAAAGCAGTATTGCAGGCTAATTCTGCTGATTGACAGGGGTTTGATCCTCACCGGCTCAAGGTTGACTTAGCCTTCCATCCTTCCAAGGTCGGTAAAATGAGGACCCAGATTGTTGGGGGCAATATGCTGACTCTATAAAACCGCTTAGAGAGGACTGTAAAGCACTGTGAAGTGGTATATAAGCCTAAAATCATATTGTGGTAGTGGAGAAGCCCACAATAAAGAAATATTTCTTGTTTTTTTTAAACTAGTTTAAAGTGATGTTATAGCAAAACAATTCTAACAAAATAGACGAAAAATAGTTTGTTCAATATGATGTGGGAGAGGGCAATCATATAATTGCCTTTGTCTTTTGATTGCTTCCTTTTTTAAAAAAGTTTTAGCACTCACAGTCACAAATGATTATATTACCTTTTGTTCCCTATAGAAAATCCTTTGAATTTGAAGACGCTTCAAGCCTGCAGTCATTGTATCCTCCCTCCCCAAGTGAGAATGGTACTGACAGTCAGCACAAGTTTGGATCTAAGAGCACTTTAGAAGAGAATGCCTATGAAGATATTGTAGGTAAGGACATCTTGTGCAATGATTAATATAGCTGCTTGATGTGGAGCAGCTGTAGTGACATGGCAACTTGGGGAAATTCTTCTCTATTGTATTCAGGTGTTCAGTGAATGTGGAATGGTCAGATGCATATACATCATTTACAGTCTCGAAAGGAAGATGTTTTGATTCCCACTTTTTATAGAAAGCGGTAGATTAATATGTGAAAATGGATTCTTGCAAAATGGAATGTGAAACCTGTTCTTTTGGAATAGAATACCCCAAGAACCTGAACTAAAAATTTCAGATGCATATAAAAGAGACATATTACTTACAAAAATCAGCATGTAGTGCAATCCTGTTTAGGAGACTGACCCATCAACCAGATTTTTCCATTGGCTAACAATAATGTGTTCACTATGAGTGGACCTGTTTACTTGAAAAACTTCTCAACATGAGGTGCTCTCTCAGGGGTGGAACAATGGAGGAAGGCAGCCCCGTTCACTCTTTGTATTCTATTCTTTCAGTTTCTTTCAAGAGATTCCCACTTTTTAGGGTGGACCAATCTAGTTTGTTCTTCCCAAACCTGGATAAATGACCCAAAATTGAGTAAAAATGTTTTTTCTTTGGGTCTCACAAATCCATTACCCAATCACAACAGGGACATTTTAAAAAGGACTTTGTGATAAGGATAAGGAAGGAAGAAGTTTGGCTAGTTGAATTTAATATACAGCAACCTGGTTTAAAATACTTTGTTTGATCAGCTGCATCTCTTCTGGATTAAATAACTTTTCATAATTTCTGCATCATCTGAGGATGATTAAATCATGTTTTCAGCATATTTTTATGACTATAATATTTGGAGTTTATCAGTGCTGTTTGGGTTGAACACTAATCTTACAAGATAGATATTTGAGTAGCAAGCTCATGGGTAGCAAGTTCATGGGGAGTTACTGTCTACTGTAACTGAAATCTGGAATCTGAATTGTCATAGATTGTAATGAACAAATCCACTATTCTTCCTTAACTCGATATGCTAAACAAGATTTTGTGACCCAGCACTTGTACAAAAGTGTATTGTGATGATCTTTTGTGTACTTTTTTTAGTTCCTCATGTTTCCCTGCAAGTGCAGGGTTACTTTCTCCCCCCCAAAAAAAGATTCTGCTGTATGTAGATTCTTTGATTATGATAGGAATTGATTGACTAGCTTGTCCATCACCAAGCCTGGTGGTGTGGGCTGAGAGAGAATGACTGATTCAAAGTCACACTGCTGGTTTTCAAGCCTAAAGCAAGACTAGAACTCACAGTCTACTGGTCTCTAGCCTGGTGCTTTAACCACTATACCAATGTGGCTCTCATCTTTTGGATACTACTCATAACTTAAACTAGTTTGTTTTAACAGAAATAAAATTTAGGGGTATATGTATTGCCCCATAGAGCTTTACAGCACTCTCTTGTGGTCCTCATTTTACTGACCTCTAAAGGACAGAAGGCTGAATCAACTTTGAGCTCTGTCAAGATTGAACTCCAGGCTGTGGGCAGTTTGCTTGCAATACTGTGCTTTAACTACTTCACCACCAGGTTAAAGAACCAGAGTACAGATAGTCCTCCACTTACAACCCCAGTGCGATCTGGAATCTCAATTGTTGAGCATAACAGTCGTTAATTAAGTGAGACGCCAAATGATTACTTCACTCAACGACTGCAGTCCCAGCATTCCTAGGTGCAATTGTTAAGTGACTGCATGGGTTGTTAAGTGGAGTGCGAGAGAGAGGACTTGAGTTGCCGAGGTGTGATGAGGTGGGGAGGGGGCCCAGGCTTCCCATTTAATCCAGGAGGCCTGGGCTCTCTGCCTACCCTGCCAGGGAGAACGAACATAAGTGCCATTGCTCTGGAAGGCTCATAATTTCCCTCTGGAGGGGGAAATGCTAGTGAATAGCATTGTTCTGACTTTTCCAGAGCAGTGATGGTGTTTGCTAGTGTTTTTGCCAGATTTGAGGTCTGTTCCCCTAGCAGAAGGATATCCCCTTCCTGCATGGAGAGGAGGGGAAATCCCTCAGTGCACTGGGGGAATGAACCTCAAATCCAACCTCTCTTCTACTTGCAACCTTCCTTTCCTGCTGGCTTCCCCATTGACTTTTTAGGGAAGCTGACAGAGAAGATGGCAAATAGCAATCATGTTCACAGAACACTTGGCAACCTATTGTAAATGTGAATAGGTTGCCAAGCACCCAAAATGTGGTCACATAACTGTATGTATGAGAGAGGGAGAGAGAGCGAGAGAGCGCTGAAAGTGCTTTATGGGCTGTAAAGCATCTGTCGCAAGGTTGTCATGACTGGTTGTAAGTCAAGGATTATCTATATTATTATTAGCCCCTCCCTACCAGTCGTAAAGAATAATTAGTGACTCTTTTAAATCCTGGGAGTAAGAGAAATGTGTAATCCCTGAATTTATGTGATCAGATTATTAGTGAGCATAAGCATAAATACTGAGCATATTCTGATTTAAATAGGGAGAAAAAGGAGCATTTCTTTGTTTCTAATTGTAATGTAATAAATTATTGGTTAGGTCTCATTGAATTGGTTCCAATTTCTTATATTATGTAGAAAAAGATCCTCCAAACATACCTCTCCCCAGAGACATCCTCACTGCTTCCCCTTCTTTTACTTCCCTCAGATTCTTGATCATGATTATTTTTTCCCCTCCATTGTCAGATCATGTTACATGCACAAATCTCAGTCTTCATTTTCTTACTGAACTGAGTAAATGGTTCTTTTTATTCTGTAATCTTAGTCATTGTCTCTGACTCCATTAATGAAGACAGTGTCCGGTTTTCTTACTACTAGGAGAAGCACTGCTTTAATAGTTTCTATTTGATTTTCTGCCCCTCTCCCTTCTCTGACTCGTTTGTGTTTATTTGGCATTTCTCTTCCCATATATGGTTCTATTCTTTGAAACAGCACAAGCAAAACTTTGCTAGCATGAAGAATGAGAGCAATGCTTCAGATAGTTGTGCATTCTTATGCATTTTCTTCTTTCTGATATAGTGGTATATACCACGATCTTTTTTGTTCACTAGGTCCCAATATCTTGTTTCTGGATGCTATAAAACAATCTTGAAGTTCATTGATTGCTCTTGATCAAAATAAAAAAAGCAAATACATACGGACCATTTTAAAACGCTAGCACTAATAACACAAAGTTTAGTTCATGTATGTAATTAAACATTTTTTGACTTGCTATGAATTTATGTATTACAGTTAAGATAGTGATTTCAGAATGTCTCTACAAAATTATTCTGTAGTCAGTTAGTACTAAGGAAGTAAATTAGAGTGTGTACTTGAATATACTTGAGTCTATTATTGATGGCCTCATCATTAGTTCTGCATGTGAAAGTCAAACTGAAGCCAACATTTTCACCCAGCATGAACAGTACATCTTATTGCCTATGAGACTGTTGGCATCCTGTTAAAGTGATTAACTACATGGTAATTACTTAATGGTAAAAATAAATGAATTATGAGTGGTTTTCTCTTTGTATTAAAACCCTTCCTGACTATAGTAGTTATATCTTATTTGAAAGGACTGGGATTTAAACTTCTTTAGAGAAAACGTCCTGTTAATATTAAGCCTATAAAAGAATCTCCATTTATTTTCTGTCGGTATAACACGTTTGAAATCATTCCTCTGCATATCTTAAATTCTATATTCTTTCTCTTCATTTTCTTTAGGGAAGTTTTATTATAGCAATATGATTTGGCAACTAGGGTTGTTATTATTCCCATCCTTTTGACTCATATCCAAAGATTAATACCAAATTGTGAAAAATATTTCTACTTTGCTATATCCCAGTGCTATTTTATTGAATTGTATGTTGATAATTAGTTTAAAAATAGTACCTTAGTGGATCAGAGCACTATATTCTTTGAATTTTCTCTCTGTGCTAATCCATGAGGTCATTTAAAGCAATCCTATGATAGTTTTATTCAGAAGCAATCTCCACCAAAGTGATTTCTCTCAGGTTATCATACATAAAATGGATTTTACAATCAAAACTCATTATAATTGTAAAAAAAGCTGAGATAGGGAAAATGTTTAAGGAGAGCAAAGCAATTCTGACATTTTAAAAATACAAAGTAATGTCATATCACCTGACAGAAAGGAAAACTTTCTGAAATAAAAGTTGCTCTATCTGAAAGATGAATAAAATTCTCAATGTTAACTTTATGATAAAAACATATTTCATTTGGAACTAAGAACGATCATTCCACCAAAATATCAAAGAAACAGATTTGGGCACACAATGGGCATTCTTGACATAATCCAGCTTTCCCATAATCTACAAAAAGAGAATTTAATTGAAATTGAAAGGAAAATGGGGAAAGAGCCAATTAAATAGTGTTGCCAGTGGAAAATTCATATTCCAGATACTGAAGAATGTGAAGATACTTTTACTGTAAAATCTGTCCAGAAATCTCCACTAGTCACTGTAATTTTATTCATATTTTGTTAGATATTTAATAGTTAGATGGAGGGTTTGTTGTCACTGTGACTTGGGGGTGGGGGCACGAAGGGAGGCTCAGCCAATCTCAATGTATACATGGTTGTACTTTGGCAATAAAGGTTCATTCATTCATTAATAGCCTTATTTATTCCAATCTGAATTATTTTATAAATAATTCAAGCTGGTGAACGTACATTAGTACTCCTTCCTGCTCCTGTTTTACCCATAGGTGAGGTGGGTTAGGCTGAAACAAAGTTCAAGGTTACCCAGCTAGCTCTCATACCTAAGGTAGGACTAGAACTCTGAATCTTATGATTTCTAGGCTGAGACCACAACCACTATAACAAAACTGGCTCTTATTTGGGTTCTTTTGTCCATTTTAGCCTCTGGACTTGGTTCAGTTCTAGAGACAGACTTGGCATCATTCAACCTTTCCTAAGCTTTCCTAATTTGTTGGTTTCTATTTGTTCCCATTCTATTTATCAGAAACTATCAGAAGTACTGTGTTTCCCCAAAAATAAGACCCAGTTTTATTTTATTTTTTTGCCTCCAAAAGAGGCACCAGCTCTTATTTTCAGGGGCACCTTTTCCACAGTCTCATCTCACAGCAGCGGCACTGACAGCCCCGCCCAGCTGGCCCACTTCTTCTGTGGCTAAAGGAAATGCCTCTGCAGCTGAGAATGGAGCTCCAGATTGACTCACGCAGTGCCCCTTGGCCTGCATTTCACCATCCAGAGGCCTTCCAGAAAGGCCTCTGCAGTCAAGAACTGAGCTACGGATTGAATCCGTTCTTGTCTGCAGAGGACTTTTCGGAAGGCCTCTGATGGTGAGATGCAGGCCGGGGGGGGGGAATCCGGAGCTCTATTCTCAGCTGCAGAAGCATTTCCTGAAGGCCTTGACGATGAAATGCAGGCCGGGGAGGGCCACAGAAGAAGTGGGCTGCTGAGGCAAGGCAGGTGTTGATTCATGGAAGTCCTGGCTGCAATAGTAAGCAGGTGCGGGGTGCGTGGGGCAGCTCCACCCCCCCACACACTCCCACCCTAGCTTGATTTTTAGGCATGCGCCTCACCCCAAAACTAGGGCTTATTTCAAAGGTAGGGTTTATATTAGGTCCACCCCCCAAAATCAAGCTTGGGCTTATTTTGGGGGGTAGGTCTTACTTTCAGGGAAACAAGGTACTTAGTCTGAGTCCAGAGTTTAAATAAAAATGATGTTAGTCATATACTATTCATTAGTTTTGGAGATACTCAGTAAATGAATAGAATGAGGAAAATTCTTATGTTAAACTGATGGCTGAAAGCTGGAACAATATATATATATATATATATATATTTGCATGTCTATGTACATGACTAGATTTTGCTGAGATCTCTTTCTTAACTTTGCAGATTTTTAGTAGAAACTAATACAATGTTTGAAGGGACGCGGTGGCTCAGTGGGTTAGGACGCTGAGCTTGTCGATCAGAAGGTCGGCAGTTTGGCAGGTCGAATCCCAAGTGCCACGTAGCAGAGTGAGCGCCTGTTACTCGTCCCAGCTTCTGCCAACCTAGCAGTTTGAAAGCACGTAAAAATGCAAGTAGAAAAATAGGGACCACTCTGGTGGGAAGGTAACAGCGTTCCGTGCGCCTTTGGCATCTAGTCATGCCGGCCACATGACCACGGAGACGTCCTCGGACAAGCGCTGGCTCTTCGGCTTTGAAACGGAGATGAGCACCGGCCCCTAGAGTTGGAAACGACTAGCACGCATGTGCGGAGGAACCTTTACCTTAATACAATGTTTGCTTTTCCTATTCATATGTAAACTAACTGAGAATTGAAACTTTCTGAGGGTTTTAATTATTTGAAGCAAGCATGATTGTGTTGGTTCACAGGAAAGTAAACCAGGAATCCATAGCTCTTTAATACTAGCCAAAATATCAGAAGAGGCCTGGCAAGATTTCTGTTTCCCTCGCTCTTCTTTTATATATAACAATTGGATTTACTTATTTCAAGATTCTAAGTTGCCAAATATCTAGATAGCTATATGTTGGGTGTTGTAGAAATATTCAAATAAATAAATATCCTTTTGTTTTATTCACATTTTACTTATTTAAGAGCTGTGAAGAACTTTAAAACTTGCATGCTCTTTTGTGACTTACTAACAGTCATGATTCCGGTAAGTTATGGTTTTGGATTGTTATTAGTGGCCTTATAATGCTGTTTTTCATTGTAAAAGATTCTCATGGCATTTTAAAAGAGCAATAGAAATATGACAGGTAAACATTGTTTGGTGCAGTGGCTAAGGCATCAGGCTAGAAATTGGGAGACTTTGAGTTCTAGTCCCTCCTTAGGTATGATTCCAGCCAGGTGACCTTGGGCGAGTCCCTGTCTCTCAGATTTAGGTAGCAGGGAATGGCAAACCACTTTTAAAAATATTGCCAAGAAAACTGCAAGGATTTGTCCAGGAATTGTCACTAGTCAAAGCTGACACAGAGGCACCTCTTGCCCACCCACTCCCAATACATATACATGAGACATAAAAGGGAATATGAAGGACAAGGAGAAAAAAGCAAATCAAGGATGATTCCTTATTATTTTATAGCTGTTATAGTGGCTTACTGTGATTTTGATTAGATTTTGATGGCATTATCATGAACATCTGGAATGTAAATAGTTCAAAAACGAACCCTCCTAGGTACCAGTTGAGGTTAGGATGGGCTAAAGAGTGGGATCAAGGTTAATATGGTGAACTTTGTACTCTGCACTCTATAGATTTTTTTTTATTAGCTCACAAGTTCATATTGCTGCTTACTGTAGGATTGATGTGATGCTGTTTTAAAATATCTACACATTGTTTGAAGAACTAAGTGTTTGTTTTCTGTGAATCACCGTGTATTTAAGAACTGCTGACTGCAATCCAGCTGGAGGGGACTTGGGGTTGGCAAAGTTGGAAGTTAGAATAGCTGTGGAGGTTCTGTACAGTAAGTCTGGAGATGCACTGCTTGAGAGAGGCTTACAGTTGTCTGTCCCACTAAAAACCATGTAGCTGCATCAAATTATCGCATATCACATTACGAAGATAAGCATAGTAAGGGTGTGAGAACAGGGAGGATTTACAATAATTCCTCTTAAGCTAACACTGAGGCTAACGCTTTGTCCTTTGTCCATGTGTCACTTGTCTTGGCCTCAGTGGGCTATGGAAAAGAAAACGGCATGTAATTGTTAAATCATAGCAATTACTAGATTAGTTATAATAATATGAGAAATGGGTGGAGGAAATGAGGAAAAGGAGGGACATATCTTCTTTTTAGCCTTTATCCTAGTGCTGCAGAAGCTTTTAGGAAATGTAACTGTTTTAATAACCAATTCTATATGTTATGAAAAATATCTTTATGTACAATTTAGAGCAGTTCCCACAGACTGTTTGAGCTGTGCAAACCCATTGATTAAGCTAATTTGTTGCTTTTTAAACTTACCTTGATTTTTTTACTTAACTCTTCCACCCTCATTCTTCCCATTCACATATTTTAAAGTCTGTTTGAAGTCTAAAATTATCTCTTCAATTACTTTAGGCTCAACTTTTACCTGGTCAAAGACAGGTTCTTGTCGAATCCCGAGTGCCGCATAACAGAGTGAGCGTCTGTTACTCGTCCCAGCTTCTGCCAACCTAGCAGTTCAAAAGCACGTAAACATGCAAGTAGAAAAATAGGGACCACTATGGTGGGAAGGTAACAGCGTTCTGTGCGCCTTTGGTGTCTAGTCATGCCGGCCACATGACCACGGAGACGTCCTTGGACAAGCGCTGGCTCTTCGGCTTTGAAACGGAGATGAGCACCGGCCCCTAGAGTTGGAAACGACTAGCACGCATGTGCGGGGGAACCTTTACCTTTACCTTTACCTTATTTATTTATTTAAAATATATTTATATGGCCTCCCATTTCGTGAGTGGATCATACATAAAACCTGGCAGGTACACTCCTACACTATACTAAGCTGGGTTAATATTAGTTATTGATTTGATTAGTTGCTGTTGGCTTAGCACGTTGTGAAAACCTTGCCTGTTTTATTGGTTTAATGGTTCAGTGTATTGTGTGAGTCCATAAAATGGGTAAATTTATAAATTGATTAAAGCATGTTGCCTGAATACAACCATTCTGCCCATAGGAGACACTTACCGTATATACTTGAGTATAAGCCGAATTTTTCAGCCCACTTTTTGGGCTGAAAAATTCCACTTCGGCTTATACTCCAGTCAACAAAAAAACTTACCAAGGACTTGTGCGCGGCCGAGGCTTTGGTGCTTCCGGGATCGCACGCACCTCTCCCAAGCCACCGCCGTCCGGAGACCTGGGGAGGTTTGGGGAGGTGCGCGCGCACCTCCCCAAACCTCCCCAAACTTCGGCAGGTCTCCGGACGGCGGCGGCTTGGGAGAGGTGCGCGCGATCCTGGAAGCACCGAAGCCTCGGCCGCGCGCAAGTCCTCGGTAAGCTCCGGGCGGTCACTTGCTTCGCGTCTCCTGAGGGAAGGGGGGGCGACTGGAGCGGGCGTGTTTCCTCGCCTGCTGGGCGCCGCGATTTGCCCAGGGAACGCGCGGGCCCCGAATGGCAGCGTGGAGCGAGGAAGCGGACAGCCAGGGCTTCCCCAAGAGCCGCGGCCACACAGGGTATTCCTGTGTATTCAGGCTTGCAAAATGGCGGATCGAGCCTCTGCTGGCGGCAGAGGCTTGCAGAGTGCGGATCCAGCCTCCGCCGGTGGCGGAGGCTTGCAGAACGGCGGATCGGCTTATACTCGAGTCAATAACTTTTTCCAGTTTTGGGGGGTGAAATTGGGGGTCTCGGCTTATACTCGAGTCGGCTTATACTCAAGTATATACGGTAATTCCTAATTGAATCATTTATTCAGTTCCACCAGTATTATCTCTAGTCAACCACCTAGCAACAGGGGAAGAGGGAGAGGAGTTTCCAGTGGATCTGTAAATGTGCATCATAGTTTCATTATAAAAGTAAAGTAAAGCTTTCCCCCTATCCAATCATATATGACTCTAGGGGACAGTGCTCAGCTCCGTTTCTTAGCTGAGAGAGCCAACTTTGTCCGAAGACATTTCTGTGGTTAAATTTCATTATAGCAGTTTTGCTGGCATCTACAAATGTTTTCTTTTAGTAATCTACTATATTTCATTTGCCAATTTTTCCTGTTAATGATGTAATCTCTTTAGACCAGGGGTAGGCAACCTTGGCTCTTTTCTGACTCGTGGACTCCAACTCCCAGAATTCCTGAGCCAGCCATGCTGGCTTAGGAATTCTGGGAGTTGAAGTCCACGAGTCATAAAAGAGCCAAGGTTGCCTACCCCTGGTTTAGACAGAGAGATCTAGAAGGGAAGGGCAAATTTTGAAAAGTAGAAACTTCCATAGCACTCTGTCCCACCAAGATTTGAATGGGGGAGCATTTGGCTTTAATGTCCATTGTGATGTTCATCAAACCCTTTCTTCCTTACAACTCTCCCCTAACCATTCCACTATTGTCATCTCAGTTCCCTTTCCTTTTTTCTTACTAAGGGCAAACATACATTCTTGTTAGGAAAAAAAAGGTCTGGTTTTTTCATATCTGTATAACTTACATCTGAAGAAAGACATCTAGCAGACAGTATAGTCTCAGTCCTATAAACCAACCATTTAGGCACTGGGGACTGGCTTTGTGGAAGACAATTTTTCCATGGATTGGGGAGGGAATGGTTTCAGTTAGAGCCATGGTGACGCAGTGTTTAGAATACAGTACTAGATTCAGTACTAGATTAGTATTAGAATACAGTACTAGATTAGTACTAGAATACAGTACTAGATTAGTACTAGAATATAGTACTAATTCCCTGCTCACTCCAGGAGTTTGATTCTGGACGGCTCAAGGTTGACTCAGGCTTCCATCCTTCCAAGGTGAGTAAAATGAGGTCCCAGATTGTTGGGGGCAACATGCTGACACTGTAAACCGCTGAGAGTGGGCTGTAAAGCACTATGATGCAGTTGTGCATGTTGTTAGCTGCGAAGTTGTGTCTGACCCATCGTGACCCTATGGACAACGTTCCTCCAGGCCTTCCTGTCCTCTACCATCTTCTGGAGTCAATTTAAGCTCACGCCTACTGCTTCAGTGACTCCATCCAGCCACCTCATTCTCTGTCATCCCCTTCTTCTATTGCCCTCAATCTTTCCCAGCATTAGGCTCTTCTCCAGTGAGTCCTTCCTTCTCATTAGGTGGCCAAAGTATTTGAGTTTTAGCTTCAGGATCTGGCCTTCTAAAGAGCAGTCAGGGTCAATCTCCTCTAGGACTGACCGGTTTGATCGCCTTGCAGTCCAAGGGACTCGCAGGAGTCTTCTCCAGCACCAGAGTTCAAAGGCCTCAATTCTTTGGCGCTCAGCCTTTTTTATGGTCCAGCTTTCACTGCCATACATTGCAACTGGGAAGACCATAGCCTTGACTATACACACTTTTGTTGACAGGGTGATGTCTCTGCTTTTTAGTGTGCTGTCTAGATTTGCCATGGCTTTCCTCCCCAGGAGCAAGCGTCTTTTAATTTCTTGGCTACAGTCCCCATCTGCAGTGATCTTGGAGCCCAGGAAAATAAAATCTGTCACTACCTCCATTTCTTCCCCATCTATTTGCCAGGAATTGAGAGGGCCAGATGCCATGATCTTGGTTTTTTTAATGTTAAGTTTCAACCCAACGTTTGCACTCTCCTTCTTCACTCGCAACAAGAGGCTCTTTAGTTCTTCACTTTCTGCCATTAGAGTAGTATCATCTTCATATCTTAGGTTGTTGATATTTCTTCCAGCAATCTTAATTCCAACTTTTTATTTTTATTTTATTTATTTTAATCCCATTTA
This sequence comes from Vipera berus, assembly GCF_964194415.1. Lineage (NCBI taxonomy): Eukaryota > Metazoa > Chordata > Lepidosauria > Squamata > Viperidae > Vipera > Vipera berus. Next base: position 101,154,430 of record NC_138202.1, read on the forward strand.
TATCCCGCCCTTCTCCGAAGACTCAGGGCGGCTTACAATTTAAGCACAAACCAATGTGCTTAGCAATTCAACTAGCCCTGCCTTTCTCATGATGTGCTCTGCATATAAGTTAAATAGGCAGGGCAACAGTATACAGCCTTGCCAGACTCCTTTCCCAATTTTGAACCAATCAGTGGTTCCGTGTCCAGTTCTCACTGTTGCTTCTTGGCCCGCATATAGGTTTCTCAAGAGACAAATAAGATGGTCTGGTACGCCCATCTCTTTAAGAACTTGCCACCGTTTGTTATGATCCACACAATCAAAGGCTTTGGCATAGTCAATGAAGCAGAAGTAGATGTTTTTCTGGAACTCTCTAGCTTTCTCCATGATCCAGCGTATGTTGGCAATTTGATCTCTAGTTCCTCTGCCTCTTCGAAATCCTGCCTGTACTTCTGGTAGTTCTCGATCCACATACTGCTGGAGTCTAGCTTGTAGGATTTTAAGCATAACTTTACTAGCATGAGAAATGAGTGCAATGGTGTGATAGTTTGAACATTCTTTGGCACTGCCTTTCTTTGGAATTGGAATGTAAACTGATCTTTTCCAATCCTGTGGCCACTGTTGAGTTTTCCAAATTTGCTGGCAAATTGAGGTGTAGCACTTTTACTGCATCATCTTTTAAGATTTTGAATAGCTCAGCTGGAATACTGTCACCTCCACTAGCTTTGTTGTTGCTCAGCTTTTCTAAGGCCCACTTCACTTCACATTCTAGGATGTCTGGCTTGAGGTCAGTGACCACCTCATTGTGATTATCAGGGACGTAAAGCTCATTCTTCTATAGTTCTTTTGTGTAATTTTGCCACCTCTTCTTAATCTTTTCTGCCTCTGTTAGGTCCCTGCCATTTTGGTCCTTTATTGTGCCCATTTTTGCATTAAACGTTCTCTTCATCTCTCTAATTTTCTTGAAAAGATCTCTGGTCCTCCCTATTCTATTGTTTTCTTCTATTTCTTTGCACTGTTCATTTAAGAGGGCATTCTTATCTCTTCTAGCTATTCTCTGGAATTCTGCATTCAATTGGGCGTATCTTTCTTTTTCTCCCTTGCCTTTCTCTTCCCTCCTTTTCTCAGCTATTTGCAAAGCTTCCTCAGACAGTCATTTTGCTTTCTTGCATTTCTTTTTCTTTGGGATGGTTTTGGTTGCTACCTGTTGTACAATGTTGCGAACCTCTGTCCATAGTTCTTCAGGCACTCTGTCTATCAGATCTAATTCCTTAAATCTATTTGTCACCTCTACTGTATATTCAACAGGGATATAATTTAATTCATACCTGAGTGGCCTAGTGCTTTTCCCTACTTTCTTCAGTTTAAGCCTAAACTTTGCAATGAGAAGCTCATGGTCTGAGCCACAGTCAGCTCCTGGTCTTGTTTTTACTGACTGTATAGAGCTTCTCCATCTTTGGCTGCAGAGCACATAGTCAATCTGATTTCTGTGTTGACCATCTGGTGATGTCCATGTGTAGAGCCGTCTCTTGGGTTGTTGGAAAAGAGTGTTTGCTATGACCATCATATTCTCTTGACAAAATTCTATCAGCCTGTGCCCTGCTTCATTTTGTACTCCAAGGCCAAACTTGCCTGTTATTCCGGTTATCTTTTGGCTTCCTACTTTAGCATTCGAATCCCCCATGATGATAAGGACATCATTTTTTGGTGTTAGTTCTATAAGGTGCTGTAGGGCTTCATAGAACCGGTCAATTTCATCCTCTTCAGCACTGGTGGTTGGGGCATAGACTTGGACTACTGTGATATTGAATGGTGCCATTTCTTCTGAGGGATTCTTGCCCGCAGTAGTATACCTGATGGTCATCTGAATTAAATTCACCCATTCCTGTCCATTTTAGTTCGCTGATACCTAAGATGTTGATGATCAGTCTTGTCATCTCTTGTTTGACCACGTCCAGCTTTCCTTGATTCATGGATCTTACATTCCAGGTTCCTATGGAGAGAAAATCTTTACAGCATCGGACTTTCCTTTCACCACCAGAGACATCCACAGCTGAGCGTCCTTTCGGCTTTGGTCCAGTCGCTTCATTCTTTCTGGCGCTACTAGTACTAGCCCTCTGCTCTTCCCCAGTAGCATATTGGACGCCTTCCGACCTGAGGGGCTCATCTTCCAGCGTCATATCGTTTTGCCTTTTGGTACTGTCCATGGGGTTTTCATGGCAAAGATACTGGAGTGGGTTGCCATTTCCTTCTCCAGTGGATCACGTTTTGTCAGAATTCGCTGCTATGACCTTTCCATCTTGGGTGGCCCTGCACGGCATAGCTCATAGCTTCATTGAATTACGCAAGCCCCTTCGCCACGACAAGGCAGTAATCCATGAAGGGGTACGATGCAGTATATAAGTCTAAATGCCAGTGCTATTCAGTTTCTCTCCATCACCCACTGCTTACTTCTAGCTGTGCGGCCCGGGTTCCTAACAGGCCAGGGTCCGCTATTTGTTCCAGCGTTGGGGACCCCTGCTATAATGTATCTATTGCATTGATCATTAGTTGGAAACAGGTTCTTTGCCAATATTCAGATCCCATTTCCAATCAGACCCATCTGTCAGCAAAGTTGCAAAAGAACAAGGCTTGTTTTGTAGAATTGTTTAACGAACGGTAGTTTGGAGGACTGTAACTTTCTTCTACATCTGTAGGTTATGGGACCTTATTCCAGCATGAAGAGAGTTACCGGTTGTTTGTTTTACAATGTATTTTTGGACTTTATCTGGTTAGCTAAAACCCACCATTTCCAGGTATCATCTGTTTTCTGATTTTGTGTCTCACTGTCACTCCTGTGTCAGTATATCTGCCTTTCTAAAGAGGCTGTGAATCACTCAGCTCTGTCCCCAGCCTTATACTAGGAGCCCTGTAATAGAAACTGCCTAAGAAATAAGTTATTTATTTCCAGATCTGCTCCTTTTATGAGCGCCAAAGTAGGAGAAATTTTTTAACTGCAGCATGAAATTCCTGCTCCTAGATAAAACTGTGACGTCCTATAATATAGAAGGAATGCAGTTCTTCTCAATCCCGTTTTTCACTCTTGCCTCCTATTACTGCTTAGTTTTCCCTAGAGGCAGCTTTCCATCTGCTATGCTTCACAGCCAAAGGGATGGGACATTTTACACTCTGTCTCTGTCCTAAGGGGCTGGGTGTATTTTTCAGTGTGCTGAAGGAGCACAATGAGCATGAATAACATTAGTGCTTGAATCACACAGCACTGGGTTATAATTTTTTTCTCTGCAGCATGGTGATTGTATTACCATAGCTTCCCCCCTCTCTTCATCCCCGTGGCATAGTCATCTATCCCTCTGGATAGTTAGTCCTTCCCAACTTTACTGGGTTTCCAAAAGGCAATAAAGACTTAGCACTCTAGGAAACCTTTGTGGATATAATAGTTTAGCCTATCCTCAGGGTGACTTTCTCACTGGATGTTAATTAGAGCGGTGTGACTTTTCAAACCCTATGCTTGGCATTCTATATGCTACATAAAGTCTATGGGAATTAACAGAATAGAAGCCAAAATGCATGAGTAAGTAAATAACTGTGCATATCGACTTTTAGAATTAAAAATAGTGCTTACCTCTATGTGTCTCATAATGTACATTTTTAAATTCTTTCTTCTAACCAGCAGAATGTGTTCTGTCTCTCAGGCCCTAAAGGTGTCATCTTTATTGATATACAGCCAAACAAAATGTCCATATGATAATTTATGAATGTTTACTTCATAAAGTCTGAGAATCTTTTACAGTGCAACTCTGGAAAAGACTTTAAGGGCCAGATTCCAATTTTTATGTGGCCAGAGTTAAAGCAGATCAAGAAAGAATAAGCAAGAAAAATTGAAAATAAGCAAAGGCATCAAATGTCTCTTTGCATCCTTATTCTGAAATAAGCAAAGGACATCTCTTCAAAAAGCAGCTCTTTTATATGTCTGTATAGAAATTGTTCTTGCTAGATTTAGTTTAATTCAGAAGAACATTATATGATTACAGCTTGTGTACAGAAAATGAAATGAATAACCTCCATGTTTTATTTTTCCTGGCTTAAAGAAATAGTGCTTTCACCATCAATGAAAGTACTATTTTTTCCTATAGAATGCCTGGGTAAATTGCAGTGTGCACTGTGTAATCTCATATATACCTTATTCAAGTTTATGTCAAGTGAAGCTCATGATGCTAATTCCAAGATAAGAGAATAACAGACTGCAGCTTCTTAAAGAGAATTAAACTTATACAATCAGCTCTGATTTGTACTGCCAAGTTTCTGGAGCTTCTGAAAATATATTTTTTTTTTCATTTTCATTTTCCCCATTTCTAGCCATTGCCATATAGCAGAGAAACAAAATACCCTCTGAAAAAGACATTTATAACTTTTGCCCCATGGTGTACAATATGTATTAGAGTTTTAACAAAGGTCTCCTTTGATGAGCTTCTATTTACAATGCCAAATCCCTGTAATCATGTTTTCGTTACTATACTTGCACCTGTAATTTGACTTCCTACAAAATCAATTGTGCAACCTCAGTTTATCATCCTTATGGGTTTTTCTGGCAAGGAGGGTAGACAAAATATCAATGTAGAATATTGTACTTAGATTTATACCCCATAACGACTATGCTGTTATTAAAGCTGATTTGCTGAATAGGCAAATAAATCTCTAAACTCTGCTTGATCGAAGCTGGGTGGTGTCTCTGCTCCAGACTCTGCAAGTTCCAGTGCAGTCTATACAACTGCATTCCATCCTTCTGAGATAATCATCAAGGACTGCCAGTGGAAACATTTTGTAGTGCTGCAGCAGCAGTCCAAACCTTTTAATTAAAACAGTCCTAAAATATTGGTTTATAGAGATAAGTGATAGTATTTAACATGCATAAATCATCCAGAGACAATAGTGAGATGGCCAAGTTTACAGATGACACCAAATTATTTAGCATGGTGAAACTCAGCAATGCTTGAAGATCTCCAACATGTTTCCAGAATTTCTGAACTGGAGGAACAATGGCAATGTTTGGGATAATGGGCATCCCTTAAGGAATAAAATGGAAACGCTTTTCAGGCATCAGTTAGAAACTTTAGGCAAAAGCCATTCAGGTGACCTTTCTCTCAGAATAAAGGCAGTGGCAAACATTAAGGCAACACTGATCAAAGGCATGTTTGTGTGCATACTCAAACACATCCAACAAACAAGTTGGTTCAGCCAAAAATGGCTATCAGATTTGATAACTAGAAATGTAAGAAATGTTAATCAGTGGTTTGTTCTTAGCAACTTTATAGGCAAGTGCTCTCCATGTTAATCACTATAGAACCTCTTAATATACTTAATAATCTCGCTATACATTCTCTTCATGACCTGTTTTCCTTGTTACCTTCTGGGAGGAGGCTTCATGGTATCTGAAACAAAACATCCAGATTCAGTCACAGTTTTGTTCCATACAGCAACATCCTTGTGATCTCTTAAGTTTCCTCTTTCCGCTATGTATTCAAAATGGACAGTGATTAATATTTATATGTGTATATATATATATGTCTGTGTGTGTATTTATATATGCATAACACACACACACACACACATACACACACACACACACACACATATGAGATTTCACAGTGCAAGCTGCAATTTACCCAGGCATTCCATAGGAAAAAAAGTAGTGCTTTCATTGATGGTGAAAGCACTATTTCCTTAAGTCAGGAAAAATGAAACATGGAGGGCTACTTAAGTCTTTCATTTTCTGTACACAAGCTGTAATCATATAATGTTCATCTGAATTAAACTAAATCTAGCAAGAACAATTGTTCACCATCAATGAAAGCACTATTTTTTCCTATGGAATGCCTGGGTAAATTGCAGCTTGCACTGTGAAATCTCATATATATCTTATTCATGTTTATGCCAAGTGAGGCTCATGATGCTAATTCCGTGATAAGAGTTCAGCTTCTTAAAGAGAATTAAACTTATACAATCAGCTCTGATTTGTATATGTGTATGGGTAGATATATTCATTCTTTTGAGAACAGGCAACAGAATTTCATTTTTAATGTGGGCCGGTATGCTCACAGTAAAAAATGACAATAAAGGTTGTCTTGTCTTGTCTTAATATAGAGACAGTATTAAATTGGAACTCCATAAATTGACAAACTTGAAATGCATGGTTTAAGATTGAATTTAGTGAGGTGATAGCTCTTGAGTCCCATACCAGAGGCAACTGTTTGGTAAACAAGGGACAGACAGATGGTACAGAACTCCAAGGCTGGGTAAAATAATACTTTTGAGTATATTATAGTATTGTTGCAACTGGATACATATAAAGAAGATAATCAGGAAAAATGAAAAAGACAGAATTATTCATCCCTAAAAAGAATATTTCCCATAAGAAAATGTGTGCTAGCTGCCACTTGGAAACTGATTGTAGTAATGCCATGTTTGTAGATTTCTTGAGAGGGCGTGCATGGTTAGTTTTTGAATCCATGGCTGTTAAATTTTTTGATTATAGGTTTTCTATATATTTCTGGAATCATACAGGTACCAACATATCTCCAGTTTAGCTTGCAAACAGTCTGTGAACTTCTAAATATTCCCCAGAATTCAAGGAATGAAAATTAGTATTTTCACCTGATAGGTTACTATGTATTAACTAAGTGAAAAACATTCCAAATAATGTAGCCCATTTTTTGAAACATTGCATACCTTGAATCAGACCTAAGCCTTTTATTTTTATTGATAATTCAAGCTGTTATTGTTATATATGTTTAATGGTTCATTTTTGTTTTTATATAAATAACCCAAGAATAAGACTGAAATATAGGAGTAATGCATGCTATATGGACTGGAAATGTTTATATAAATAGTACATTTTATATAAATTTTAGCAAGTCATGTTAAAGCTTATGTAAAAAAAAAGCAGAGGTCAACAACTCTCTGCTTGGTTCGTAAATAAATGCAGTGTTTTGCTTTTTGTTTTTTTACTATTTTGATTTGGGGGGAAAAATGCCACTAGGTTAGAAAGAAATAATGAATGGGCTTAGTCGGAGCAATAACCAGATTAGAAGGCTGAATGTGTGAGAAATGTTTCACTGAAAATGCCAGTTTTGCAGATGTTATACCCTTCAATATTGGTAATAATAAAGTGGAGAAGAATTAGCTCTATCTGTTTCAGGGCTATCATAGCTGACAAATCCAAAACTAGAACATATCTGGCTTCGATAACTTTATTTTAGTGTTTTCTTTTGCAGGGAACCAATAGTTACAGCAGCTCACTTTTTAAGGTTCAGAATAGAGACATTTTTCTTTGTGTCAGAATTTCCTGCAGCTCTTTGGTGTCCTCTAATGGTCATCCAGAGTTTTGCAATCCTGATATGATACTGCAATTCTATGTGTGGTGGGTGCTTTACGCCTTATGTGCTAACTATAATCATTAATACTGGGAAAGATAATTGGGGTTAAAAAGAGATTTTCAAAAAGATGTGGTATTGCCATTACAAATGTTATGTACAATTTATATCCCATACTTATACCCAAATAGTCCAAGCGGTCATAAATAGCAGTATAATCTTCTATTCATAGGAAAGGGCAGAGAACTTTCATATTTGCAATCCAATACATACTGGAGAAGACTCCTGCGAGTCCCTTGGACTGCAAGGCGATCAAACCGGTCAGTCCTAGAGGAGATCAACCCTGACTGCTCTTTAGAAGGCCAGATCCTGAAGCTAAAACTCAAATACTTTGGCCACCTAATGAGAAGGAAGGACTCACTGGAGAAGAGCCTAATGCTGGGAAAGATTGAGGGCAAGAGAAGAAGGGGACGACAGAGAATGAGGTGGCTGGATGGAGTCACTGAAGCAGTAGGCGTGAGCTTAAATGGACTCCAGAAGATGGTAGAGGACAGGAAGGCCTGGAGGAACGTTGTCCATAGGGTCGCGATGGGTCGGACACGACTCCGCAGCTAACAACAACAACAACAACATACTCATTCTTTAGAAAATATTCACTGAGCTCAATAGCGTTTCTGAATAAAGTCTCATATGTCTGGTTCTCTTTAAAACTGTTATGTGCTTAATGTGTGTGCGCTTTAAATTCATGAACAAAGCTTGAGCTGTAGAGGCTCAGAAAGCAATCTTGTGAAATCTTTTTTTTTTTTAAATGCACTGTCTTTCATAGCCAAAATCTACTCCAAGTACTTCCAGCTGCAGTTGAAAGATGAGTCACACTGGAAGCTGAGGAGGTTTGCTATTAGCCTTTCTCTTAGTTCACATGATATTTTTTTTCTTTAACATTCCTATCTGCTTTTCTTTTCTTGAAAAAAAAATGTAAAGGAGATTCACCCAAGGAAAATCCTTATGAGGATGTGGAACTGAAAGCCCGTAATGCAGGCCGAAAATCACAACAGCTTTCTGAAAATTCCCTGGATTCTTTGCACAGGATGTGGAGTCCACAGGACAGGAAGTACACAACTCCTCCACAGGTAATAATAAATGTACTGCACAGCGTTAGGTTTTATTTGGATTGTGTGTTGTCGAGTGTGGTATTTATTTTCTTTTCGCAAAAAAGATCAGCAACGGGAGAATAGCTTGACAATTTAATCACATAAGTATATTAAACTGAGAAAGGGACATGATGAAAGAAGGACATTTAACAACTTTAATCTAAAATCTTTAAGATGTAACTTTGCTGCTCTTTTTTAAATGCTGATACAGTATTGTGAAATTGCTAATATTCTGTACATTAACTTTTTTTCAATCTTGGAATTCCCAGAAATAGTTATTGAATGCCCTCTAAAAACAAAAGACCATTGCTTGGTTTTCATTTTTTGTTTTCTATAATTTATATGCAGCCCTCTCATACTTAATGTGCACTATGAAGATGCTAAAAATAGCAACTAATAAAATCTAATTAGCTTGGGAAATAATAGAACACAGCAAAAATTTCCATAATCAGCTGCTTTACTCCTCACCCCCACAAACCCATTTTTTACTTTATAATGGCCATTCCAATCTTTATTATATTAAAATGTCTCAGTATGATATATTCCCAGATAAATTTAACAGAAAACAATGGGATGTACTGTATTTTCAAAGAAATGCCTTCAGTAACCTGGAAGAGTATGAAGCATTTAACACACAATAACCTATTGTAAAACCATTGAATATGTATCTGGCCTAACTTCTTGATTCCACTCAGTTTTATATTTCTAAATGTAAATGTACTTTAACTTTCAGCTCCTCTGAAACTGGACAAGTGTCATTCAAGAACTGAAAATGCAATTGTCTGAGGTCTGATGTTTTAAAATGTGTACTACATGTAAGGGATAGATTGAAGTATGTGAACAATTGATTCTAGCTTTCAAAATCAAAGGGTTACTTATAGCAGTTTTTCCATGAATTTATATTCAGAAAAAGGTCCCATTGAATTTGTGGCATTATTTTTCCAGGATAGCATATCTCCCATTGTAACTGGACTACTTTGTATAAGTATTTTTGTATTCCCCATAAAAGAATGTGAGGTGATAGACTAGTTTTGTTAATATTCTATTTTATTTTATGTGCATTAAAAACAGTTGCTAGTTCATAATTCATCTCTCTCAGAGATTGTTATTAAAGCATCAGCTTTTACAATCAAGCAAAAATATAGCAAAAGAGAAAAAAAAAGAGAATCGAGCTTCAACATAACAAAAAATAAAATATCTTTTAGCACATTGTTTAAACCGGGAATGTTTTTCACAGCCATCAGTTACAGCTTGTAGGTAGGGTAGGAGGAAAGCTGTGTTAGCCAAGTCAGCATATGCTTTCAGGGATAAAAGCCTTTTATTATGAAAAGGTGCTATCAGACCCTTTCTGATTTTTAGATAGACAAAAATGCTTGCTAGAGAATGCTGTAAAACAGCGGTGCCATAAGAAGAGCCTATTCAATCAGATGCAAATCCCATTAATGCAGCATGTTTATATGTAAATAAATAAATGAATGGCTTCAAAAATTCATAAGGACATAATGCCATATTATCCCCTGCTTCCTTCAGCTGATATTCCTGAACATTCTGTATCAACCCTGAGATACATACCTATCATGATATTAACTGTCTGTCTCCCTCTTCTTCAAGGGTTTGTTTCAAAGACTCTCTGAAGCAGAATCTGGAACTCTGCCCTAAAACAGCAACTTCTAATTGCTCTTTTATGCCCTATTCAATAGTGCTTCTTTATTTACTTCTTTATTTATTGCAATAGCACTTAGATTTATATACTAACCCATAGTGCTTTGCAGCCCTCACTAGGCGGTTTACGACATCAACATATTGCCCCCAACAGCCTGGATCCTCTTTTTACTGACCTTGAAAGGACGAAAGTCTGAGTCAACCTTGAGCCCATCCTTAACTATCTCTTCTCTATAAGTTAATGATAAAGAGTTTCTTTTTAAGATTTCCTCCCAGAGCTTGATTTCCAACACTTTACATCTTTGTAGTCATTTTCTGAACTTGCTTTAATTTAGCTATGCCCATTTTGAACTATGGTGCCCAGAATTGTTTACAATGCTCCATATGGATCTAATGTCAGTAGAATAGAAAGGAACTTCCCATGATATGGATTCTGCAGTCACTGCATACCAGTAAATAGTGGCATATGTATGGCACATGTAATACAATATCCCATGAGCTGCACTGGCTGCTGGTGTGTTTCTGGGTGAAATTCAAGGTGCTGGTTTTCACATTTAAAGCCCTACATGGCTTGGGACTGTCTTTTTCCAAGCGTTTCTATCCCTCCAACTTGATCCAAAAGATTGGATCAGTAGATCCCATCAGCCAGAGTGTTGACTGGCAGGAACTAGAAGATGAGTTTTCTCTGCTATAGTCTTCTGGAATATTCTCCCCTCAGAGACTAGAATGGCCCCAATCCTATTGGCCTTTCACAGTTTAAAAAACCTGGCTATGTACTCAGGCCTGGGGCTCAGAATGTGTTAAAGGCCTCATTACTTGGCTTTAGTATTAGCTGATTAATCATCACGGCTATTGTTTGTATTTTTTTTATTTTTTGGGTGTTTTTACAATTTTAATGTTTTTTAAATTGAGTTATTATTTTAAAACTAAGCCATCCGGAGTCATTTGGTTGAATTGGGTGGCTATAGAAATCAATTAATCAGTCAATCAATCAAAACTAATGCAGCAGTTTAGCAGCTGTGTCAGATTATTAACTTATATTCAACATGTTTTATTTTCTATTAATTAAGAATTCAGTCAGGCCTTCTCATTATCTTCAGTAGCTATAATTTTATTTTATTTTTCTTTGTAGCTACCTTTAAAGCCTAGCAGCCAGTCCCTACGAATTGGAAACTGGTCAGAAAGGAAAAGCCATCGCCTGCCACGTTTACCCAAGAGGCACAGCCATGATGATATGCTCTTGCTGGCCCAGCTTGGCATCCCTTCCTCTCCTTCTAGCCTGAATGATGACAGTTTGAGTACTACAAGTGAACTTCTATCTGTGCGCAGGGCTCGCAGAGTCCCAAAGGTACAGTAATGGCTACTGCTTCCTCCTCCTCCTCCTCCTCATCTCCCTGTCTCTCTCTCTCTCTCTTTCTGTCTGTCTGTCTGTCTGTCTGTCTCTCTCTCTCTCTCTCTCTCTCTGAATTATTGATTGTAAGTAAGCTCTGTGCTGTATTTGTTGGGTTATTTTACACTTTTCCTTCTCAGTTGTAGACTGAATAACTATTCCAGAATGTAAACTACCTTTCCTACTTTGAATCCAAATAACTCTCCATCAGCTGTTCAAACGACATGCCTCATATTCATTTAACCCCAAAGAGCCAGAATTTATCTGTGGCTAATTGAAAGCTAATTAGCTGGATTCACTGATCTAGTTTTTGTGTTCACGAGAGAGGCTATCTAATTAAACGTGCCATGTGAATAGGGACAATATGGCTATGCATAATAATTATTTGGATAAGTCCATAACACTAGGAAAATGGAAGGAAAGAAAAAAAAGGACAGTAAGAGAAATTGAATTGATTGGGGGGGGGTTGATTGGAAGACCTGAGGGTCCAGATTTGGGACAGATCATCCTGGAGAAGGTCTATCTTACCAACTTGCTGGCACACAATCAATCAAGCAATCTATCAGTGAAATTAAATGCTGGAAATCATTTGAAACAAGTAAGGTCAGTCTTTAGTCTACGCTACATTTTGGGTCACTTCTATATATTATGTCCCTCTATTGAATTTTGGAACACCTATTTTAGAATCTTTTTGGAATGAATTTTGAATATATGAAAATATGTTTCTCATATTTATATTTAACAATCATAACAGTTTCAAATGAAAGAGAATTTCTGCTTGATTTATGTTTGTCCTGAATTTCTGTATGCCAATGGTTCTTTGCTTCTTTTACAGCTGGTGCAGAGGATCAATTCTATCTATAGTGCAAAAAGAGGGAAAAAAAGATTGAAGAAGCTTTCAATGTCCAATATTGAAACAGCATCACTGCGAGGTATAGCACAGAAATCTTTTGGATTTATAGGAAAGTGTTGATTATCACTTACAGAAATTACTGTAATTTGTTAGGTAGTTCGGATTCCAATATTTCCTATGACAAACACAAAGTTGTAAGATTAAATGCTTGTTTCTTTGCATGTGAGGGATATATGAATAAGTTATATTTTCTGACACAAGTCCTTGATCAGTTCTTTACATACACCCAATTATTAGTGCTGGAGTAACCTGGGGAAAGCTAGTATAACTTCACAAATCTGTACTGTGTAGTGAGGAGCAGCTGTTTTTCATTGTACCTTGGAATTTGTCCACTAATTTCTGCAGTGGTAGTCCACAAGCGTGCTTATGGTGAACCAATATATTCAATTATCTATTTATTGTGTGAAACACATAAATACAATAGCAGGATTTATTAACTAGACCTTTCAGTGTGTTTTTTTAATATCTGTTAATTCTGCCTATAACTTTTATTTGAATTCTGCCTGTGTATATATGTGCCAATGTAGAAGAAATGTCAGAAACTCCAAATGAAATTTATTCCCAAGCTACATGGATGAACCTTTAGGATGAAGCTTTAATCCTGCTCATGATGGAGAGCTGTGTGGTAGTGCTGATGTAGATGTGGCTATTCCTCATAGCAGCTGGTGGTGTGGGTGTAGTTGTTTGCTTGACTCAGAGCATTTAACTAGAGTGTACACCTCTTCCTTGAACGTCTTGAAAGCTGCTTGCTGGGAATGAATCAGAGTTTGGCTACTGTGATGGCCGTTATGTTTTGTTCAAACTGGCATTTTTCATATCATTAATTGATATTACTCAGCCAATTTAAACTTTTAAATGGTTCCTCTTTACAATGTAGATGTTGCACAACTTCTTTCAATACCTAAATATTTGGATGAGAAACATCCAAGAGTTTTCTAAATGCAGCATAGACATGCTCAAGCTGTCTTTTCTTAAACACTTGCAAATCATGAATCATTTTCTACAAAGAAAAGTTTTGGCACGTGTTCATTGCAGTGCATCTTTGCTAATAGCAGAATCCTCCTGTCTTTTTCAGATGAAAACAGTGAGAGTGAGAGTGATTCAGACGATAGATTTAAAGGTGAGAAATTCGTCAATTGTTTTTCCTAATTACATTATGACCCAATGAAATTGGGTTGGGGACAAGATTAGTTTTTTTTCCCCTCAGAGAACACAGATTTTCTTTTTCTTTTTAGAATATTAAAAAGTAACCAGAACTGGTTTGATTAGAAATAGCAATGGGATAAAAGAAATGGACTCTTGTATGTTGTTTTGTATAATCGGAAACAATTGTTTGTACCTCTTTCAGTTATTTTAAAATATACTGAGTATTAAGTCACAATATTTAACTCACCTTGTGCTGCTGCTGTTTCAAAATATGCTAATCAAATACCTTTGAACTCTAGATCAAAGAGGCAAAATGCTTCCAAGAAAGCAAACCTCAGTTTTAAGGGTAGAACAGATTTTGCAAAGGATAAGAAATAATTCATTTATCTGCCAAATGGAATTCTGAGCTTCATATACATAAAACATTTTTATTTGCGAGGGTGGAGTAGGAAATAGATATATTTGAGTTAGAAATATTTGTAAACAGACATGTCTGGGACCCAACCTCACTTGCTGTTTGGTGGCTAATAGTTATTTTCTGCAGAAAATTCTGGATCTTGTCCAGCTTCAAAACAGCTAATGCTGCAGTCTTAAAAATACAAACCCTCAAAGGGACAACAGCTTCAATATTGAATTATATTGTTCTAGCGATGACACCTGCTGTTTGCATTTAAACTATGCTCTCATTTTAATACTAAATTTTAGATTATTTAACTAATAACGTGGGCAATCAGAAATTAGTAGTATGAAATTTTCGTAAACGCACAAAACATTTTGCCTATGCCAACTGAAATGACTTGTAAATGAAATACATTTTCCTTTACTCTAGCAGTTCCCTGCACATATTCTGTAACCCTCTGGGATATAATCAAGACTTATAGTCCTGTATTAGTAATCATGATAGTAAACGTATGAAGTTTACCAGTATTATTATCCCCCTGTTATACAGTGAAAGGAAAGAAACCCCTTAAAGCAGGAAAATATTTTTTTATGAAAATACTTCATTATTTTTGGCCTTTGATTTGCAGGGGTCCATTATAGTATTGACATCACAAGGAGCCAACATTTCAGTCCCTTTAGGTTTTAGGATTCCTCCTCTCCTCTTAATAGATATAATTACAGGAAATGATACAGGTGTGTTAAATATCATAGACTTTTTTTTACAACATATAGCACATCAAATCATTGTATTTGTCACTGGCAAGAACTTGTGGAAAGGTTGGCCTTTGGGGGGGGACTGCCAAAAAGAGGATAAAGCTCCACATGGCTTCTTCCTGATCTAAGGTAAAAACAAATTTATTGCTAAACTCAACTAAGAGTTGGACTAAATTCTTCTCAGCTGTGAGCACGTGCTTTTCAGCAATATTCTAGTCCTGTCTTTGTGCAGCCTCTTAGCCATAGAGAAAGTTCCCAATCTGAAGGACTGATTTTTAAGACGACTTTTCCATATTGACTCTGGCCATTTTTAGAATTCTTTTTTAAAAATGAAAACATTGTGAAATTACTGGGCACAAGCAGTTTTCCTTCCCTGTATCTGTTTTTGATGTCATTGCTGACCGCCTGTCAGATCTATCTAACACTCTCTCACCTGGCCAGTAAATATATTTTTATGGAGTTATTTTCCCAATTAGTGCCAGACTTTCTTCTATTTCAAATAAATTTTCTTGCCTGAGATTGATGCCAGTCACTATGGTATGTTTAACTTGAGTTACAGCAGAAAACTTGAAATGTGTGGCTAATTTTATGGAGTGACATTATTAAAATAGTATTATATATTTTTGTTACTAGTTGTCCTCAGAAATTATATCTTGCTTATTTACTTGCTGGATCTTGCTGCAATGTATAGGGAGCAGATATTCTATAAAATCAGTGAACCATCAAAATGATCATATAAAACTGAAATACTGGTCTCTACATGTCTGATCTGCAGTTAATAAATCCTGGCATGTGACTTATATTACCTTGGAGAGATACTTTCTTCTTCATTCCCATTTGTTTTTTTAACCAGCTGGAAAATTATTTTGAAATTTCAGTGTTTCCATAATGTGTTGTGTCCCTGAGCTAGTCTTAACTCCCGCTTGTTTTGTTTTGTGGAATTTGAGTTCTAAGTTCAATCAATCAATTTATTTTATTTGTATTCCATCTTTATTATTTTTACAATTAACTCAAACCAAATGAAAATATCCAACACAACTTCCTCCTATTTTCCCCACAACAACAGCTTTTATGGCTAAGGAGGGACTTGAATTCACAGTCTTTCTAGTCTGGTGCCTTAATCACAACACCAAACTACCTCTCAGTTCCTATAGTTCTGTGTGAAAAATAATCTATAGATTACATGTGCATACATGTCTTGTTTAATAAGATTGTCCATAAACATAGCAAGGTTAGTAGATGCAGAAATCTGGAAATGATTTCATAATTAGTAATGTATAAATTATTAGTATTTAGTAAAGAAAATCACTAAAATATAGAATGTATTATTTATTATAAAGTTATTTTTATATTTATTAATTAAGAAATTGATTAGGATATGTTAGGTATGACATCTGTTATACAGTATATGGTGCTGTGTAGATTGAGGGTTTTAATCATTTAGATCATGGGTGTCCAACCTTTTGGCTTACCTGGGCTCCATAGAGAGAAGAGGATTTTCACATAACAATTATCAAGTTTATGTTCTTGTGGGGCTGCATTACTAGGGATACAGGCTACACGTGACCCCTGAGACATGAGTTGGACATGCTTGGTTTTGATGCTGTATGTTTTTTTTCAAGGACTTCTAACATATGCAAAATGCCCCCAATTTCAGATGATTCACACAACCACCAGCTAATGCTTTTTGTTTTTTGGAAATTCCAGCTCATACCCAAAGGCTTGTACACATCCAGTCAATGCTAAAGAGGGCTCCTAGTTATCGAACTCTGGAACTGGAGTTAATTGAATGGCAGGAACGTGAACTGTTTGAGTATTTTGTGGTGGTTTCTCTTAAGAAGAAGCCCTCTAAAAATACATACCTTCCTGAAGTCACATATCAGTTTCCAAAGGTAAAAGTAAGAATTCCTTTTAATTATGAGTCATTTCTATACAGGTAGTCCTCGAGTTACGAGTTAATGGAGGCTGCACATTCCATTCTTAACTCGAAAACTTGTGGGAGTGAATCTTGTACCTCTAACGAGATCACTCCCTTGCTCGTTAAGATGCACACAGTTTGTTAAGTGCACATGAGGTATCTCGAGGTGGGAAAGGCCATGGAGTGATGGAATAGGCCCCCAAGGCCTCCCTGCCCCACTTAAGATACCTCATGCTTCCCCCTCCCTTCCTGCTGTGCCAGACTCCTAGAAAAGATCCGTCTCCTCTCTGCTACGGTTTCTGCCTTTGAGGGAGAGGAGAGTTGATGGAAGCTCCTGGGTGCCCTTAATATCACGCAAGTTCAGGCACCCATCCTCTTTTGCAGAGCATGGGAGCCTGAACTCTTGCGGTGTTTGCTCCTGCCCCCAACTCCTTTCCGCCACTGCCGGAACAATTTTCAACAGGACAGAGACCTTGGGGAAACTGGAAGCTCCATATGCACGCAAATATGCACACTTAGAAATGGAGCAAATTGCTCCATTTCTCAAGTGCCCCACTGGCAGTCATGCGGAGCTTCCAGTCTCTATCCAGGTAAAAAGAGTTTGAGCGCTTATGGATCACTTCCAAAAGCAGGGATTGGCTGCGTTTGGAAGCGCTCTATATTTCAAACGCTCCATAGACACTGAAACACTTTTTATCCCAATGGAGACTTGACAGAGACTGGAAGCTCTGCGTGGCTGCCCGTTTGTGCTTAGAAATGGAACAGAAGGCTCAATTTCCCAAGCGCCCCATTCCAGGCATACAGAGCTTGCAGTCTCTTGTCAGGTTTCCATCTGGATAAAAAGTGTTTCAGCGCCTAGAGAGCACTTCCAAACGCAGCCAATCCCTGTGTTTGGAAGCACACCATAGGTGTTGAAATATTTTTTATCCCAACGGAGACCTGACAGAGACTGGAAGCTCTGCGTGGCTGTTTCTAAGGCCAGTGCGTGTGAGCAGCACACCCGGGCCATGTACGGCATTGGTTCCTGTGCCTGGCCGACTCCGATTCCACGCTTTGCCCCATAGGCATGCAAATGAAGCAAACACTCCCTTCCCCCCCCAGAATGGAAGCTTCCGTGGGCCACGATGTCTTTTGCAGAGAATTTGTGTTTGAACTCGTGCGATATTATGGCACCCAGGAGCTTCCATTGTTGGTGCAAAAAGCATTTCCACGCCGACTCTCCTCTCCCTCAAAGGGAAAAAAAACTGTGGCAGAGAGGAGATAGATTTTGCAAGGTAAGTGACTCCGGCGCTGCAAGAAGGGAGGGGGAAGCAGTTCTGAGGAGAGGGTGGAAATAGGGTGAATATTGCAGTACCACTGCGGTCGCTTGTAAGGGCGAACTACTGCCATGGTGTTGCAATATTAATAATTTTGCTCGTAAACAGTAGGGGACGCTGATCGCGTAACTTCAAACGAACATTAAGTGAATGCTCATAACTCAGGGATTACCTGTATTACTGTCATGAGATCTGTTTACTTCATTTATTGTTAGGTCTGTTTCTACTATGGTATTTGGAACACTGCTAAATACATTCATCATTAATATAAACATATATGTATGTGTGTGTGTGTCTCTCTGTGTGTATATATATACACACACACATATATATATATACACACACACACACACACACACACACACACACACATATATATATATATATATATATATATATATATATATATATATATACACACACATACATATACTGTATATATATACATACATATACATACATACACGTGTGTGTGTGTGTGTGTGTGTGTGTAGTAAAAAGTCTTATATAGATGAGTGACAATGGTATTAGCTTTTACTTTTGGAGGAGCTCTTTACAGCCTTTGCTGCCTGTCCACCATCTTGGGTCCGACAACGGTATTAAATATGGAATCTTTTTATTATTGGCATCTTCCTAAAAAATACTACTGAAAAATTTGGTTCTATTATTTCCCTTTGTTTTGTGAAATCATTAAACCTGAAACTTTGGCTTCTGATTTTCTTTAATTTTTACAGAAATGGTGAGTGTAGCTATCTGTAGAGGAAGGGAGAATCATGCTGTTGAATTCTGAATTCCTAGTGTTGTTTTCAAAAGATTAATTTGAGTCTGTGCTGAATGCTGCTGGTGTTGATTTGTTCAATCAACAGCTAGAAAGACCCACAAAACAAGTTCGTGAAGCTGAAGAGCGACTCAAAGCCATTCCTCAGTTTTGTTTTCCAGATGCCAAGGACTGGAGTCCAGTATCTGAATATAACAGGTGAACTGCTCTCCTATCACCACAATACTAGCTTTTCCAAGTAACCAAGCTTGCATAATGCTTACCCTTGTATTCAACTCTAGCAAACTACTAGCATCTCTCTATAATTTCTGTTATATTATTCCTCCCCATCCAGTTTCTCACATGAAAAGTTAGGAACAGAATTATGAGGTTTTTCCAGATTTCAAGCCATTCTACCATTTACTTCAGTATATTTGAACAAATATATTTTGAAAGTTGTAACTTTAATGCAACTGTTAATTATTTCACTTGGATTTAATTGAAACTGTGAGGGGTTTTTTCCCCACTATAGATTTTTTTAAAAGTAGTTTATGCTATATACAGTACAGATGACCATTTAGGATTGTACTGCTTTTAAATTATTATCTATTACCATTATTTTTGCAACTTAAATCTGCAGGAGACAATCAGCATTGGGATTTAAAGTACAAGTGGGATTTTTGTCTCTTTTTTTTCTTTCCCATTTTGACTTTATTATTGGAAAGGATTTTTTTTAATATTAATGTTTTTTGAGGCTTGACACATCTGTTTTACTTTTTGCTGATCGCGGCCAGACTATAGTATGGCCAAACTGTAACAAGCAGATCTGGACTGCAGAAAAGGGCTATGTGTGAGCTGTGGATTGCCCACTTCTACTTTTGCTATATTTCTGTTTACTTAATGTTTAGTAATAAGCTTTATAGTAATAAAATTGAATTAATTTTAAAATTAATTCCTCACTGCTTCTCATTTTCAATACTGTACCTATTGACACGTGTACATATTGTCTGGTTAATAGCAAAACCTGAACAAATAAGGTTGATAAATCAGAAGTTTTATCTGATTAGAAGATATCCGACAACATCTGAACCTGAAAAAAAAAGATTAAATTAAAGGAAAAGCAGAGGTATTCTTGGCCCTATGTTTAGTAATAGAGTATAACCTGTACTAATT
Source organism: Vipera berus (assembly GCF_964194415.1). Lineage (NCBI taxonomy): Eukaryota > Metazoa > Chordata > Lepidosauria > Squamata > Viperidae > Vipera > Vipera berus. Next base: position 101,174,360 of record NC_138202.1, read on the forward strand.
TTTGTTGCAGTGAAACATTCTCTTTCATGCTGACTGGAGAAGATGGCAGTAGAAGGTTTGGCTACTGCAGGAGATTACTGGTGAGTATTATAGTCTTTTTTAAAAGTACTAAATTCTGGAATGCTAAGCACATCACGGCAATAGTTTCAAAAAGAAAAATATTACAAGGTTTTGTGCTGGTTTATTTATTTATTAATCTCTCTCTTTCTCTCACATACAACAAGACACTAAGAATCTTCCTCAAGAACTCAATGGGACTGGAAGACAACACTAGAAGACAACTCAAGACAGATCACAAGTAGCCATCAAGTGCAGCTGTGGCATATACCAAAGTGATGCACTGTCCTTGCTGCTCTTCTGCACAGGTTTGAACTCTTTCAGTCAGGTAATTGTAAGGACTGGATATGGATACAAGTTCAAGAGTGAAATTAGGATCAGACTTTTCCTCTACATGGGTGACATCAGGTTGTATGTAAACAATGTGTTGTATGTAAACAACAGCGACTCACTGATTCATCTGACATGGATTTTGATGTCATCCATGTAGAAGAGATGGCTGATCATAGTTCCACTCTTGAATTTGTATCCTTTTCCAGTCTTTATAATTACCTGACTGAGGGGATTCAAACTTATGCAGAACAGGAGCAGGAACAGTGTATCACATTGGTATATACTACAACCGCACTTGATGGCCACTTGTGTGAGCTGTCTTGAATTGACTTCTAGTGTTGTCTTCCACAGTCCCTTTGAGTTGTTGAGGAAGATTCTTAGTTCCTGTTGACTTTGTATAGTGTCAGGCATTCACAGATCCATGTGTGTGGCATTCAGGTCATAGACTTTCCTGTAATCAATCCAGGCTAACCGCTCAGATTGCTCACCTTAGCAATCATTTTGATTTTCATTTAAAGAACAGACTGAGGTTGCTAAACAAGAAGATGGTCTAGTAGGATAAGTGTGGCTGTCTCAGGGGAGAACATTTCAATCAGATTCCACGAACAGAGAAATGATCTATTCAGAAAAGGAGAAGCTAACGGGTTCTACAAGCACTTAAGCAGAGACATCATAACCATTTGTTATGGATGCTGAACTTGCATTTTGCACTGTAGATCTTGTACTGAACCTAAAATAGCTCCTTTCAGTTCTATAATGAGCCAGCTAACCAAAAGACATTGTATGTTATCTCTTTGTTATGTAAATACTGTATACAAATCTTAATGTTTATGATCTTGAGGGGAAACCCAGCTTTCTTGGCAAAGGAATTGTATTTGAATATTTTATTATTATTATTGCTGTTACTACTACTACTACTACTACTACTACTACTACTACAACTATTGATAGTGTCCTGTAAGGTACCATATAAATGCTGTTCATAGTAAATATTGTAATTAAAAATAAATAAGACACAAATAAGATAATTTAACTTTCCAAGATGCAGGGTATTTTTTTCCCTGAGTCTCTGTTTCTGTTTGGCAGATATAACTCAGAATAGAGTATTTCTAGAGAAAACCTAAAGAGAAATGAGAAAGCATATCCTCATGTGATGATACAGTGCTCTCTCTGGATGGTTCTTAGAATAGTTGCAGCAGCAAAGATTGATAATTTACACAAGTGGAGCAATTCACAATGGATTCTGGACACTTACTAGGTTGGCAAAAATGCTGGTGGGGTTAGATGGAGGACCACATGGACACCGTGAGAGCATGTGGAACTGCAGATAACTGCTGCTATTATACCAAGCTTTCTATTTATTTATGTTTATCTAGTCTTGTATTAAGGGACGCGGTGGCTCAGTGGGTTAGGACGCTGAGCTTGTCGATCAGAAGGTCGGCAGTTTGGCGGGTCGAATCCCGAGTGCCGCGTAACAGAGTGAGCGCCTGTTACTCGTCCCAGCTTCTGCCAACCTAGCAGTTCGAAAGCACGTAAAAAATGCAAGTAGAAAAATAGGGACCACTACGGTGGGAAGGTAACAGCGTTCCGTGCGCCTTTGGCGTCTAGTCATGCCGGCCACATGACCACGGAGACGTCCTCGGACAAGCGCTGGCTCTTCGGCTTTGAAACGGAGATGAGCACCGGCCCCTAGAGTTGGAAACGACTAGCACGCATGTGCGGGGGAACCTTAGTCTTGTATTTATTCTTCCTTCTGATAATGTACATTCGTACTATGCTTTCTGATCTATGCAATGTGATCTGAATTTGTAATAAGTGCATAATTTAGAGGGATACAAAATAATGTTGGCACTCTTATGTTAAGTAATGTCTGGCACTGTCAGGTTCTACTTCCAGTCCAATTTTTGCTTAATATTTTCATTTCAGAAAAAAATACAGTTAGACAAGTACAGTTGTCAGATTCCTGCAAGTATGAATAATACAGCATGGTCTCATTTAATAACTAAATGCTTTATTGCCTTTACATAATTAATTGCTTTAAGGTGGTTCTGATGAGTGCCATTAAATGTCTTTTTGACAAATTCAACTTTGATTTCTGGTTGGCTACTATACTTTTGTTTGTATAGCTGAGTCTGTAGTTCTAATTAATTAAATTTTAATAGGAGTTCCTGGTATCTTGAATCTATAAAGTAGCAATTATTTGCGATCCCTAGAAGTTTTTTCTTGCTTTGCTTGTTATATAATGTATTTCCTTACTTATACAGAAATACCCCTGCTAGATGAGATCAGAAGCTTAGCTAGTCAAGCCTTTTTTTCCTATGGGAGTCAGATAATGCATCCCAAAAGCCCACAAACAGAACAAGAATTCAATAGCTCTCAGCCTTTAATTGTCCCACAACCAATATTAAGAGGCAAGCAGCCTACTGTACTTATTTTATCTGTAATGAAGGTCAAGAAAGAGTTCCAGATATAACATTGTATCTAATTTCAACAAAAACAGTGAGATTTAATTCTGAAGAAGCTTTTCAGGATTAGACTTTATCCATGTTGAAATTCTTATACAAGGAACTCCGACAACAACACTTGTGCCCACACCCCAGAAGACAAACTCAGGATCCAAAAAGATCTTGACAAACTTGAACAATGGGCCCTATCCAACAAAATGAGTTTCAGTGTGGAAAAAAGCAGTTTTACATTTAGGCAGGAAGAAAAAAAACAAAGGTACAAGTACAGATTAGGTGAGACCTGGCTTTAAAACAGTAACTGTGAGAGGGACCTTGGAGTCCTAGTGGATGATCACTTGACTATGAGCCAGCAATGTTCAGCAGCAACCAAAAAAGCTAATACAATCCTGGGTTGTATAAACAGAGGCATAGAATCAAGATCACGTGAAGTATTTGTACCGCTTTATAAAACCCTAGTAAGACCACACCTGGAACACTGCGGCCAATTTTGGTCACCCTATCACAAAAAAGATGTTGAGAGTTTGGAAAAACTCAGAGAAGAGCAACTAAGATGATCAAAGGCCTGGAGACTAAAAGATATGAAGAACGGCTGCAGGACTTGGGTTTGGCTAGTCCAGGCATGTCAATCTGCCGTCTCACAGCCCAGATGCATCATACTGTAACTGTCCCCACAGTTTCATTCCCCATGGCAATGGGGAAAAAGTCGTGATACGTCGTGCGATGTCACATGACGTTGTGAGTTTGACATGCCTGGGCTAGTCTAAAGAAAAGGAAGAAATAGGGGAGGCATAGCAGTATTCCAGTATTTGAGGGGCTGCCACAAAGAAGAGGGGGTCACGTTATTCACCAAAGCACCAGAGGGCAGGACAAGAAACAATGATTGGAAACTGATCAAAGAGAGAAGCAACCTGGAATTAAGAAGAAACTTCCTGACAGTGGGGACAATTAACCAGTGGAACAGCTTGCCTCCAGAAATCGTGGGCTCTCCATCGCTGGAGATTTTAAAGAAGAGGCTAGACAGTCACTTCTCTGAGATGGTATAGGACAGGTTCTCCTGTTTGAGCAGGGGGATGGACTAGGAAGATCTCCAAGATCCCTTCCAGATTCTATTCTGTTCTGTTCTGTTCTGTTCTGTTCTGTTCTATTCATCTTGAGTGAAGGGATAGGCTCATAGACTTACAGGAAGATTGGTTTGAGTCAACTTTAAATAGATTATTTTAAAAGAACCTTTAAACATTTAAATAGAAGTATTAACTACTGGGTGTTTTATTGTAAGGTTTTATAATATGAAATGCTTCCTTATTTAAAATCAAAGATTGATATTTCCAGGCGGGAAAAATTGATTTTGATGATAGATTGGGGTGTATGTTTGTATTTACTATTATGTAAAGTTGACAACAGTACAAAGATTGTATAGAGTTTCGCACTGGTGACTTATACAGTTCATCATTGGGAAGCTTCTACTCAATTAATGAACAATTACTGGTTTCACTTAGCACAAAGACTCTTTAATTGGGTATTTCATGCCTTTCCAGAGTCTTTTTTTTTACAAGGCAGAACTATTAAACTAGACTGGAACCTGCTTATTTAAGTGAAATACTACATTGGATCCTTACCTATAATTGCTCTGTCTTGATACAGGCAGGAATAAACAATATATAAACGTTCATATAATAAGTAATCTGTTGAATGTCTGGGACAAATAGAGAAAAAAAGTACAGTATGTCCAGATTCCTATACCATGCCTACTTTTTTATTAAATATTCAGTAAAAATCTAATAACTCATTTAGATTGCAAAATGTAAGTACCAATAAGATAAAGATTTTATTTTAGAAGGTCATAAGGTTGGTTTAGATACCTTCAGATTGATAGCATAGGACTAAAAGTACTACAGAAACAAGAGGAAATAGCGAGAGTCTTGACAGAATTAATAAACCTTATAGTGTATAATTTGAAATATTTGTTAGGCTGGGTTTATAAATTATTGGTAAGGTATGACTCAAATCCAGAATAAATAAAAAGTCATCATTCAGTGGCTGTAGAATTTAATGCAGAAATAGAGATGAAACGGGGAGGAACACTGGAAGAAGAATATTAAATTTATTCCAAATATTACAGAGGATTGGATAAGAGGTTTTATTGTTGGTATATCATACCACTTCTCATTGCTAAAATGGATAACAATAACAATGATTGCAAAACTGTTAGAAATAGTTTCTAACAGTTACTGTTAGAATAGATTTACTGTAATGAATAGATTGGGTTATTTTTAAATATTTGGTAGCAATATTGTAAAACTAGAATTTTAGAAAATGATTCCTATTAGACTAAAACTAATTTTAAAAGTAAAATTAAAATTAAAAAATAAATCATCCATTTAAGCTTACAATATTCTTAATCTTATTAAACCATATACTTCCTTTACGTATACTGAATTAGCTTTGTATATATTAATTGCCACGATATTTCTTATTGGTAATATTGTATGGTATCTTTTTTGGAAGAATGGCTAACTAAATTTTGTGGGAATATGCTTCCCCGTGCTCAAGACTATATTAATTTCATTTGCACAGGAAATTCAAAGCTTACCCTTTATAGCTGTCCTAGGCATTGTTGATCATGTAATAAGAAATCTCATTGTGTTTTGCATCTTAATTGTGGAAAGTGGATAATTTGGATGGCCCATGGCCACACAGGCTGTTTGACATGCTTCAGCCTCACTCACTTTAGTAGGAGTAAGTGGGATGCACAGAACTTTATATTATACAATGGGAAGTAATTCAGATGATTCATTTGACCAAGGAAGTTATATGAAAACATCTGAGCAGAACCAATGAATTTAGCCATGTACAGATGAGCTGCATGAATCTGCCCTCAGATTCAGGTCATTTCTGCTTGAGCCCTCCTACGCTGGATCAATAAGGCTTCACAGAAAGGTGGCTATCTTGTGGTATCTGGAGATGAACCTTGGTAGAAAGGTCTCCTTTGTCTCAGTATACTAATCAAGATCACAGCATGCAGGTTTCCTGTAACTACAGAACTCAAATGACTCACATTAACTTTATTACAATCCAACCAGTTGGTCTGCTTAAATATGAAAAAGGCTTTGTTTTGGGAAAACAAACTTATCTGAGAAATAGTGAACTTGAAGAGATCTTGTTTTATTTATTTTTTCCCAGAGTCATAGATTTAGAAAGAACTGAAAATATCAAATGGCTTTTCCCATCCACCACCAACAGAGTTAATAGAAGTAAAGGTTTCAGCCAGTCCAAAGCCTTTCCACTCTAACGTGCTCCATTCTTTTGTCATCATGATATGTAAACACAATATGAATCAATGTTATTGGTAAAAGGAAGTTAACTAAAATACAGGCCATGAAGGAAGAGACATTTGAGACTTAAAGATACTTAATAAAAAAAGAAAAGTGACATTATAAATTTTAAGATATTTCTCTTGAAAAAAATAGGGGGCCACAGCCTTTCATTAAACTTTGAGCATTGTTCCTGCTATTATATAGGATCCAGGAATGCAGTGTTTTTACTGGCACTCAAGAAGATAGCTCTTAGCTGGTAGCTGTCCAGGACGCCTGGCATGCTTTCAACATTCCTGCAGATTTGACACAATGATTTTAACCCAAATCCCACATGCTGGATATAATCACTTGATGCTTTTAGAAGGCCTTTTTATACCTAATATGGACAAAGAAGGATCCTATTTTTTCAGAAATATGATGTCCACTAAGCAGCAGGTCTTGATCCAGAAATACATTCATCTGTGTTCACTTAGTAACACAGAGTTTTTATGATTTTTTTTACTGTGGCAGCTTGTACACCTGCTGACCGTCTCAAGCTCTTCATTTTAAAACATTAATCTGAATTATATGCAAAGAGCATATGCAATAATTTGATCACCAAGGGTATTCACTGACAATAAAAACCTTTTGAAAGAGCCATAAAAAGGGGGGGGGGTTTAACAACAAGATTCTTGTTTAAATTCACCATAGCTTTTGATTTAATTGAAAAGGGAAAGTGTTGTATCTAAAATAAGGAACACAGAAGTATCCCTTAAGGGATTGATTATTCCTTGTTTGTTGAACCTGGGCCATATCAACAGGATATATATAAGCAAGCAATATTTTGTCCTCATAGTGATTGCACAGTTGGGCAAGAAAAGGAAAATAAAGCCAACCTATTTAGACCATGCCTTGGTTCCTGGAATCAGTCCTCTGAAATATAACTGTTTCCTGATTGTATTCATTGGTGTAAGAGCTCTGTTATGGATTCTGATATTTTGTGGATTCGGCATGCATATTCATTAATGAAGTTCAAAGCAGCAAACTCTATCACACTACATTTGACCACAGAATGATACTACCGTTTATCCCGCTTTTTCAATCTTCCTCATGAGTGGTCTGGATGGCTTCCTTCCATGTGCCAAGGAAAAAATGTAACTAGGTTCCAAGTTGCAGAAGTTGTAATTGTGCCTGGTTTGACTTGGAAGAATGCTGGAGTATCTCGATTGTACAGCAGTTGTCACAGGAAAAGAGGGCTCTTCGTGTAATTGGTTTTCCATCTTAGGGAAAGCAGTGTGACTACTTTGATGAAGAATGACAGAAAAAGTATGCAGAAAGCAGAATCATATTTATAAATGACTTAAAAGGTGATTCACATCTCATTTTTTTCAAATTGGCAGCCAAGTGGAAAAGGACCACGCCTGCCTGAAGTATATTGTGTCATCAGCCGCCTGGGTTGCTTCGACTTATTTTCCAAGGTAAGCTGGTCTTTCAGCATTGTCTTTGTTTAGCTGCTTGTAGAAAACTTTGGTTCAAGAATGAACATTCTTTCCTTGATGGATGGTAACAGTATCTTGGGATGATTTTGCCGCATCATTTATGTGGTTTTATCAAGGAATGTTGTATTATTTCTGTGTCTGAAATACAGGTCTTGATGCTTTTTTGTTTCCTAAAGTTACTTTGGTTGAGTTGCAGTTCTGGTACATAAATGTGAAATGATTGGGTGGTAAAGTGCTAACCCATTATTTGTTTATTACCAGAAGATTTAATAGTTGCACAGAGTTCCTTTTCCCAGGACATGGTTGTAGGCTTACTGCATATTCACAAGCTTGCAGGCTTATAGAACTGTAGGATTACAGTTTATACTACCTGAAATAATGTACCAAAAGAAACAATTGCATGCACACTGATTTAGAATTTACCAAGTCCTATGTAGTAATTTCTCCCCTACCCTATGCTACAGATTGCTAACTAGGGATCAAATGTTGAAACAAAACTCTAGAAGCTCAGTTAATCTGATGCTTTGTGGGTGAAATTCCTGGGGAAATTTTAGAGTTGGTTTCACTTTTGACCATGCCAATATTATATATCCAATAAACAAGTTCTTTGAACCTCGGAGTTTTGATTTGTTTGAGTCCATTAGTTGGAATCTTGACACAATGTCAAATACATAGATATATTTTTCTCCATGATGATCTATCCCTAACTTGGTCTACAGTGGACTCATTGCTTCTGTTACTGAGTCTATCCAGCTTGCTAACCTGTTTCCTTAATGTCCAACATCTGCTTCCATACAGTGTCACGGGGAATACCACTGCTTGAACTACTCTGATCTTTGTAGGTCATTGTAGGTACGGTACATCATAGCATTGAAATATATTTTCCAAGTCTTCATAATTGCTCTACCATGTATTAGTCTATAGCATATTTCTTGACTGCTTCTGTATTGTTTTCTAATCCTAAAAGTCTGAAGCTATTGATTACCTAGATAACTTCATTGTCAATTTTAAGGTTTATTATTAAATATATTGACGTTATATTTAATTTTAATCCCATTCTGTTCACTATGCTCGACTTTTATTAATATACCTTGCAGATCCTTTATTTTTTCAACTATCAAAATATCATCAACATAATGCAAATTATTAATGTTTTTGTCCCAGTTTTAAAAACAAGCTCATCTTCTTCTAATACAACTTCCTTTAATTTATATTCAGAATATAATATACATTTTCATAGATTTTCAAGATATATCTGATATTATATCTCTTACATATTTTCAGGACAAATCCAGCCTGATCAGGATATATTTAACTTCTTTCCAGGCATAACCATAAAAAGCTTGTTATATACATTCAGTAAAAAGATAGACCAGTGTGTGCCTGTGAATGAATTGGATCATTCTTTTATTTATAAAGCAAAGAGATAAAAGTATTTTGCCACAAAGACCTCATTGTATCTCATCCATTGCTTGGATTAATAGTTTCATCAGTTTGCTTTAAAAATCTGATAATGAAAAAAACCTATTCCTGAGGAGTTATTCTATATTGCTTTTTTTAAATTCAAATAATCAATCATCTCGTAAACTCTTTACTGGTATCACATGCTGTGAATAAAGAATGAAGAACTATTAGAAATTAGTTTGAAAAAAGTTCTTTAACTCTTTAACTCATATTAGCAGTTCAATTTATTATCTTCCTCCAATAATAATAGACTAGCCTTCTTTTTTTGAGCCAGAGATTCCTCTGTGCAGTCTTATGATCATTGTTTTATGATCTGCATAAGGGCTTATTATAGGTTTACTTTTATAATTACCTAATATATCCGTATTCTTAAGCTTTGCAAATGGAACTATAAATATATTGTTTCTTTAAAAGATATTTATATCTCCATGTTTTTGAATGAGAAAGTAGTGACATAGTCTAGAACAGGTGTGTCAGACTGCCGACCCACGGGCTGGATGTGTCACAAGGAAAACATGCCCATCCCATTGCCGGCAATGGGGGAAAAGTTCCGATATGTTGTGCAATGTCACATGATGTCGCAAGTTTGACATGTCTGGTCTAGAATATTTTGGGGAAGTTTATTAGATTTCCTTTTTTATAAATCGTATTTAACAAGACTTGGGAAAACTCTATTAATATGTGCAAGAATGAAAATGTCTTCCTTTTAAATTTCAAGAAATCATTCAAAATATTTTTCATAAACTTTAGTTTTGCTATCATTTGGTGCCTAAACTGAAGCAGTTTGCAATTGTTAATTGTACAGTTTGCTTTTACAATTTGCAGTTGCAATATTAACATTTTCCCTACATCATGTTGAATTTTTTTTAAGTTCCACAATAGATTTTGAGACCAGCATTTTTTGATCTAAATATTATTGCTTTGATAATTATTGCTTTGATTTCAATAATAGTAAAGATTATTTTATGTGTAGAACTAATGTCATGTTCTAATCTGACATTATCCTAGAAATTCTTTTTCAATTTTACACATCTTTTATAAGTCTTTCTTTCCCCTTTCACTTCTTTCCACTTCCCTTTTTTTCTTGGTTGTGCTTTTAGTTATTTGTTAAAATAAAATTAAATAAAATGATTTTTAAAAAAGAGCAAAGCAACAATGGTGAAACCATTCATTTTATGTGTCCAGTTTTTTAACTAATTCATATTGACCAGGCTGCACTTAGTAGCAATATGGTGAGACTTGAATTGACAAACAAGTTTAAAATAAACTTGTATTTTCTGAGTTTGGAATAGATTCATTCCACTCCTACAGGCAACGTAAATTATTTAGTCATATGACTCAAGAATTGTCCATCCATTAAAAATCCTACTGTATATTGTGATTCATGATAGTATAAATATTTTGAGTGCTAGAAACATCTTTTCCATATTGATGTCACAGGGAATGGCAGAGAATTTTTCTGAGGAGAGCAGCTCTTTCCGTGGAATAGTTCACAGTACTAGAATTGTGTGAAATTTCAAATTGTCAATTGGACTGAAATAAGCACTGCCTAGAATTTGCACACCTAGGACTTTGCCTTATTGACCGGTACGTGGTCAGAGTGTGGAAAAAGAGAATGAAATATCTGAGAGAGGACAAGCAGGACTGAAGTGCATCAAGAGAAAGAAGATTACAGACAGAGGAGGAGAAAACCTTGATCCTTCTTGATGCCAGCACTCTTCATTTTAATGTTAAAAATAGCAGACAACTTTGTATAAAATGACCCAAGGGAATAGAATCTTAAATAGAAACGAAAAAGCGAGCTCCCATTCCCTTTAGTACACAGCTGTTTGCTACTGCTTTACTTTTTCCTGCTTCTGATTTGATTGTAATGGATCAGATCCTAGATGAAGTCGAAAGAAGGAGAGGAATTTCTGCTGCTCTGGTTTATCCATTTATGAGGAGCTTGATGGAGTCACCTTTCCCTGCACCTGGAAAGACAATCAAAGTCAAAACCTTCCTGCCTGGAGCTGGAAATGAGGTAAAAAAATATATATCGTGAAATAAAGCCCTAGCAAACATTCATTCTCCAAAATAGTATAGCTAGGAAAGAATGAAAGTAGATTCTTAAGAGATTCCACAACTATAGGGATTGCATGCTTTGTGACTGTTCTTTAATAGTTTATTTATTTATTTATTTATTTTATTTTAATTCCATTTATATCCCGCCCTTCTCCGAAGACTCAGGGCGGCTTACAAGCTTAGCAGTAGCCTTCATTCTATGTATAAAGTAAAGGTAAAGGTTCCCCCGCACATGCGTGCTAGTCGTTTCCGACTCTAGGGGCCGGTGCTCATCTCCGTTTCAAAGCCGAAGAGCCAGCGCTTGTCCGAGGACATCTCCGTGGTCATGTGGCCGGCATGACTAGACGCCAAAGGCGCACGGAACGCTGTTACCTTCCCACCGTAGTGGTCCCTATTTTTCTACTTGCATTTTTACGTGCTTTCGAACTGCTAGGTTGGCAGAAGCTGGGACGAGTAACAGGCGCTCACTCTGTTACGCGGCACTCGGGATTCGACCCGCCAAACTGCCGACCTTCCGATCGACAAGCTCAGCGTCCTAACCCACTGAGCCACCGCGTCCCTTCATTCTATGTATATGCCTGCTTATTAGGGCTTTCACACACACCCCTAAAGCGGCACTTTTACAAAGTCAGCTTATTGCCCCCACCAATCTGGGTCCTCATTTTACCTACCTGGGAAGGATGGAAGGCTGAGTCAACCTTGAGCCTGGTGGGACTCGAACCTGCACTAATTGCAGGCAGCTGGTGTTACTTAAGGAGGCATTAGCCCACTGCTCCACCAAGGCTTTTAGTTCCCATTTAAAGATTTTTATTCACCAGTATATAATGTGTAAGATGACTCTTTTTTATGAATTTGAATCTGTATTCAACTAGTGGCTGTATACTTCAAGCTTTCTTCATATTAACTGAAAAAAAAATACTGACAGGGTTTGTACAAAGGTTGGCAAGCTAGCAATCAGTCTCAGTGCTTTCTCATATGGCTCATCTCTGGCTGTTACATCAGGAGCAACACATAATCATAGACGTTGGTTTTAAAGAGCTAACAGTGTTTCCTCTATTTGGGCATTAAAACATCACAAAGTCACTAAATCCAGAGATGCGTAAAAGTTCTGGTAGAAACAAAGCTAATCATGCAAAAAAAATATTTTAATTATCAGTTAGCTTTTGTGTGTGTTTATGTACCATATTTTCTGCCAGCCTAGCAGTTGGAAAGCACGTAAAAATGCAAGTAGAAAAATAGGGACCACTCCGTTGGGAAGGTAACAGCGTTCCGTGCGCCTTTGGCGTCTAGTCATGCCGGCCACATGACCATGGAGACGTCCTCGGACAAGCGCTGGCTCTTCGGCTTTGAAACGGAGATGAGCACCGGCCCCTAGAGTCGGAAACGACTAGCACGCGTGTGCGGGGGAACCTTTACATTTACCTTTTTATGTATCATATTAGGTGAATGATGCAATGAACCCTTGTTTCATTCTCTGTATTTTCATCAACTGCATAAGCCAATACCTGCCATCACATTTGTGCTGAGAGTCTTTTAGACAGAAGAACTCAGAAATACAGAACGATAGGATGTAAAAGTCAGTAGGGACCTTGGAGATCATGTTGTCTGATATTCCCAGCAAAGGAGTCTGTTAGCATCCCCAAACAAATTATCATTTAGCCTTGGTCTGAACAGCTTGAACAAAAGAGAATCCACTATCTCCTACAGCAGCTGGCTCCATTGTTGAACAGCTCTAGCCATTATGAAATTTTCTTGATGTCAAACTGATATAAGCTTCCTTGTAATCTGAAGATATTGTTTCTTGTTCCTTGTTCCTTGAACAACACTAAAAGAGTTTGTGCCATCAGTCCTTTAGATACCAAAAAAAAGTCTCATGTATCCCATATTCTTCTGGTTACTAATTCCAATAATTGCTCACTAATTCCAATAATTTCATAAAGAGGAATTATGACTTTTTTTTAAAAAAAATTGACATTCTTCTGCTGATGCCATCATTACATTATTGCCTCATATTCCTTGTGATCCATTAGGGCACCCGGATGTTTTTGCTTTTTTTTTTGCATGTACTGCTGTCCAGTATTGGTTCACTCCACAATCTTAGACCAATCCTTTGAGATATATATATATATTTATCAAAATGTAGAAATTTGTATTTGTCCTTTTTGAAATACATCTTTCTAGCTTTTGCCCATTTGTCCTAGTTTGCCAAGATATTCCTCTAATGCTACCCTCTGCTGAATTTACTAACCCCTATTTTGTGACATTTGTATATCTGATCATAATATTTTGAAACTCTTTATCCAAGTCTCATGTACCCCACAAATACTTTGAGAAATGTTTTGGTTTTTGGTTTTTTTTTTACTGTTATAGAATAATTGAGAATAAAATTGGGCTGTGGCCCCGCATTAAAATCAAGCTAATTTGAGTGTCAATTGTGATTGTGGAATACATTCAGGTGATAGAGCTTCGCCGACCCATGGATTCTCGGCTGGAACATGTGGACTTTGAGTGCCTTTTCAAGTGTCTGAGTATACGGCAGATCATCAGAATCTTTGCTTCACTCCTGTTGGAGCGACGAGTAATCTTTGTAGCAGATAAACTCAGGTGAGCCATTCAAGAACTCCATGGGTGTCAATAGAGATTTCAGTAGAAAATCCTTAGTGATTCAAAAAGATTAAAAGAATATTACCTTGCATAATATTCCTTATAATCACGTCTCTCTTCATTTTTTAAAAAAATATGGATACTTTTTTAAAAAATATGGATACGTTGATGCGGCTGGCATCAACTTCCCTCCGCCCAGTGTGCTCCCACAGAGAGGGCCTCCTCAGGGTGCCACCGGTCAAAGAATGTCGACTGGTGGCCCCCAGGGGGAGGGCGTTCTCTGTGGGCGCGCCGGATTTATGGAACCATCTTCCGGTTGAGCTCCGGATGGTGCCCGACCTTCGCTCCTTCTGGCGCGACCTAAAGACTTACCTGTTCGAACAAGCCGGCCTGGCCTGATGGGCGATGGGTTTGGGTTTTTATTGCTTTTTATCTATTTAACTTATTGTTATAGTTCTTGGGCATCTTGTTTAATCTCTTTTAATTTTTGTATTCTTGTCTTTTAACATGTATTGCCCTGTTCACCGCCCTGAGTCCTTCGGGAGAAGGGCGGTATACAAATAAAATTATTATTATTATTATTTTCTGCTAATTACTTGTCAGCAGGAATATATGCAAAATTTTGCTTCAATCCTCAGAGAATACCAAGACTATTTTTGTATAAAGCAGAAGCAGATAGCTTCAGAAAGTAGAATATTCATCTTCCTCCTTTTTCCTTTAAAAAATTGATGCATGTGTTGTATCTTAGTAAAAGAGAAGTTGCAGAGTATTAAGAGAAAAGGAAATAGACAACACTTCTCTCCAGAGTAGAACATTGCTGCCATATCAAAGGGGTTGGCATATTAAAAAGGTGTATGTTTTTTTTTATTCCGCTCCTTAATCTTAGAATATTGTATTTCTGGATTTCAGTAGCAAGCCCCCTAATCTGAAAGGTCTAGTTTCTTGTCACTTTTCATGACAAAGCCAAAAAAGATAGGCTAAAACTCCTAAAAATAATTTTTTTGAAAAAGCACAAACCACCTGCATGCTATCACCGTGTCATCACCCCTCAAGCCAGCTAAATTGTGTACTGCTAGGCTAAATGAATGCTTTCTGCATAATAATATTTCATATCCTATCTCAAAATACTTCCCTATACGACACAAAATAACAAAAGAATAGGACAGAGGGAACTGATACTACGGTATGCTTGTACAGGGCCAATGAGTTTTTCACAATCACATACAGGTTGTCTTTGACTTACAACCACAACTGAGACTAGAATTTCCATTGCTAAATGAGGCAGTTGTTAAGTGAATCACTCTTCATTTTATGGCCTTTTTTTGCTGTGGTTATTAAGTGAAACCTCCTGGTTAAGTGATTTTCATGGTCGTCAAATGAATCTGCCTTCTCCCATTGGCTTTGCTAGTCACAAACGGTGATCATGTGACCTTGGAGATGCTGTGACAGTTGTAAGTGAGTGGACCAGTCACCCCTTTTTTTCAGTACCGTTGTAACTTTGAACCATTGCTAAATGAATGGTTGTAGGTCGAGTACTGCCTGTTTGACATTGCACTCAAAAATATAGTATCTTGGATGAAAAAGTGTATTTTACTAAATATTGCAATCCCTGTCCTGGGAGAAATAATCTTTCTTAAAGCTTACGACCTAACGTATAGTCCAGGGGTGGGGAACCCTGGCTCTTTTATGACTTGTGGACTTCAACTTCCAGAATTCCTGAGCCATCCATTCTGGGATTCTGGGAGTTGAAGTTCCCAAGTCATAAAAGAGCCTGGGTTCTCCACCCTTGGTATAGGCTGTTGATGTAGGTTGACCTTTTATAATTGAATATTCACCAGCACATTTCTCTGCATAGAAGAAAGATCCTTTGGAAGTCAGCCCAGAAATTCAAGCTAAACTAAACCTAAACTAAACCAAACCAAACCTGTGAGCTTAATTGCACGTTAACTCCATGGAAGAAATACTTTATTTTTACCATCACTGAACCTGTCAAAGATTTTAGAAAATTGTCCTGAAATGCTGAAAGAGTAATAGTAGTAATATTTACCGAGGTGACTGAATTCACAAACTTACACTATTATGATTCATTTTATGGCCAAGTGGTCATGTTTGTCTTCTGTTATCATCATCATCATCATCATCATCATAAGTTGGAAGGGACCTTTTAGGTCATCTAGTCCAACCCCCTGCTCAGGCAGGAAACCCTATACCATTTCAGACAAGTGGCTGGCCAGTCTCTTCTTAAAAACCTCTAGTGTTGGAGCATTCACCACTTCTGGAGGCAGGTTGTTCCACTGGTTAATTGTTCTAACTGTCAGGAAGTTTCTCCTTAGTTCTAGGTTGCTTCTCTCCTTGACTAGTTTCCATCCGTTGCTTCTTGTCCTGCTTTCAAGTGCTTTGGAGAATAGCTTGACTCCCTCTTCTTTGTGGCAGCCCCTAAGATATTGGAACACTGCTATCATGTCACCCCTCACCCTTCTCTTCATTAAACTACACATACCCAATTCCAGCAACCGTTCCCGATATGTTTTAGCCTCCAGTCCCCCAATCATCTTTGTTGCTCTTCTCTGTACTCTTTCTAGAGTCTCGACATCTTTTTTACATTGTGGTGACCAAAACTGGATGCAGTATTCCAGGTGTGGCCTTACCAAGGCATTGTAAAGTGGTATTAGTACTTCATGTGATCTTGATTCTATCCCTCTGTTAATGCAGCCTAGCACTGTGTTGGCTTTTTTGTCAGCTGCAGCACACTGCTGGCTCATATTGAAGTGATTGTCCACTAGGACTCCGAGATCGCTCTCACAGTTGCTACTATTGAGCAAGGTACCACCTATACTATACCTGTGCATTTGATTTTTCCTGCCTAAATGCAGAACCTTACTTTTTTCACCATTGAATTTCATTTTGTTAGATAGTGCCCAGTGTTCAAGTCTGTCCAGATCCTCCTGTATCTTAAGCCTATCTTCTGGAGTATTGGCTATTCCTGCCAGCTTGGTGTCGTCTGCAAATTTGATGAGTTCCCCATCTATCCCCTCATCCAAATCGTTGTTGGATATGTTGAAGAGCACTGGGCCCAGAACAGAGCCCTGGGGCACCCCACTACACACTTTCTTCCATGTAGATGCAGTTCCATTGAGGACCACACACTGAGTATAGCCTGTCAGCTAGCTACGAATCCATCGTGGTGATGCTATCTAACCCACATTTTTCTATCTTATCAAGTAGTAGGTTGTGATCTACTTTATCAAATGCCTTACTGAAGTCCAAGTAAATTATATCTACAGCATTCCTCTGGTCCACTAGTTTTGTCACTTGGTCAAAGAATGCAATAAGATTTGTTTGGCATGATCTGTTTTTGACAAACCCATGTTGGCTTTTAGTGATAACTTTGTTCGCATCAAGGTGTTCGCTGATTTGTTGTTTGATTATCTTTTCCAGAATCTTCCCAGGTATTGAGGTCAGGCTGATAGGTCTGTAGTTTCCTGGATCAATTTTTTCCCTTTTTTGAAGATGGGAACTACATCAGCTCTCTTCCAGTCCTCTGGTAGTTCCCCAGTGCTCCATGATCTTTGAAAAATATAGTTCAGTGGTTCTGAGATCATGTCTGCCATTTCCTTGAGAACCTTGGGGTGTAATCTGTCTGGTCCTGGTGATTTGAACTCGTCTAGGCTGGACAGGTGCTCACTTACCATTTTCTTGCCTATCTTAACTTGCGTTTCGATTCTGTTTTTTATGGCACTGGTTTTGGTAGGTTGGACTGTTTTTTCCCTTTGTGTAAAGACAGATGCAAAAAACGAGTTAAATAGTTCTGCTTTCTCCCTGTTGCTTGTCACCTTCTTGCCACTTTCCCCCACTAATGGACCAATCATTTCCTTAACTTTTTTCTTGTTTCTTATATGTTGAAAGAAGCTTTTTTTGTTATTTTTGACTTTGGTCGCAAGCCTTAGTTCATTTTGAGCCTTAGCTTCTCTCACTTCATCTTTGCAGGCACGGACTATTTGCTGATATTCTGACTTAGTTATGTGCCCCTCTTTCCAATTCTTATACTTGTCCTTTTTATCTTTCAATTTATCAGAGAGTTCTTTATGCAGCCATTCTGGTTTCTTTTGAGAGCTGTTATTTTTCTTCTTTGTTGGTATTGTGCTAGCCTGGGCCTTTATTATCTCACTTTTCAAAATTTCCCAAGCTTCTTGAGTTGTTTTCCCCTTTAGGATTCTCATCCATGGAATTCTTCCCAAGGTCTCTCCAAGTTGATGGTGTCTGTCTGGTTTTCAAGTACATCATTGTTGGTTCTGTGATGAAGCTTTAAAGCATGACTGGAGCACACACTTTGCACATAAATAGGATCCAGGTTCAATTAACATTGCCAGGTTAGGCTGTGAAATTGTTATCTAAAACCATTGGTCTATTTATCAGTTAATGCAGATAACAATGTTAGTGAATGGGAGCTGGATACTGCACGGATTCACTGGTAATTAACACCCCATGATGGTAAATTATATTACTGATTCATACCTGTCCAAGCTGGGCTTTGCTCTTTTCTTTTGTTGCCCAGTAATTGTAGTGCTGCATATTGTGTTATGTATTATTATATTTGATATTACAGTATCTTTGTAATAATGAAAATAGCTTATGGAACCCACTGGAGTATTGTAGAAGAATTCCTTCTACGTGATGACAAGAAGAAATAATTGTAACTTCAGACAACCAAAATTATTTTACAGCAAAACCTAAAATTCTCATCAAGTATCATAGGATTTTTTTTTTATTTTGTTAAATCCTTTATCCACAGTGCCCTGCAAGATAAATCCTTAAGCATGACTCATGTCTTTTTGACACAAGGTTTATATTGGCTTGCATTCATGGGAAAAAATACTTGGTGGAAGGATGAATAGTTAAAAAGTTATTCTTTACATTGTAACCATAGTTAAAACAGTTTTGTACAAGTAGATATCTGATAATTGGCTGATGTGATGTGGAAAGTATGCAATTCCTTCTCATTTTGTGCTCCCAACTTCAGCTTTATCATTCAGAAGTTGTTTGTGTTCTGCATTTTGTCAGAAAGGTCATTTGCCACAATCATGTCAACATATAATTAAACTGGGACCACTTTGGCCTGCTGTGCAGACTTATATTTTGATCAAAGCCTTTTGCTGCATATACAAGTGGGAGCAATTTCTTTAAAAGTTCAAAAGTAGGGGGGAAAAATTAACTCACACAGAGACTGGTTACAAGACACTTTATTTGGGAATAAACTACACTGTATGCCATGGGATAATTCTGAGAAGATAATATAGGATTGTACAATATATATATATATATATATATATATATATATATATATATATATATATATATATATATATATATATATATATATATATATATATATATATATATATATATATATATATATATATATATATATATATATATATATATATATATATATATATATATATATATATATATATATATATATATATATATATATATATATATATATATATATATATATATATGTTTCTATGTTGTGTATTACCTCAGGACTTTGGCCCAAACTCTATATCCACACCAAGCACCAAGATAATGATAATGAGCTTTTGCCCGGGGGGGGGGGAGGGGGGGAGAAATGTGCTACTCACGCTCTTCCCAATTCCAAAATAAGACTCCATTACAAATATAATGTTGTAATTAAAACAACCCAGGCTTTCGGGCAAGGCTTGCATAGTTTCATATCTACCAAAGTAGATGTAGCACACTACTTATGGATGTCAGTTCATTAGTGGCACAATAAGAACTGCTAAAAGAGTGGACTCATTAAGGACATTTCAAACCATGGTTCCAAATCTCTGGACTGATATTGGACTAATTAGCAAGTTGTATTTGTGGGCTAATAAACGACAATATGGGCAATTGCATGTGAACCAGAACAAAGCATGGACTGCATCAAATTTTTGCATTGTGCTCTGTAAATAACCTTTAATACTGCAAAATAGCTTTTGCTTATTTATCAATTTCTGGACTGCCCATCTCACCAAACTGATAACATCATAAAATAATATAAAAATATGACTAGAAAGCACAGTTAAGAACAAAGTTAAAAAACAAGATTAAAATTTACAAGTTAAAAAGTAAGGCAAAGGGAGCACCCATCAAGCCACCAACCATCGCCAGGGTTGCATAATCCTCTTTGACTCTCTCATGCTAAATGCATATTTAAGGCATAAAAATAAATAAAAATACTTTTTTAATGCATAAAATGCGCTTCTAATCTTCCGACCCTGTTTCTTTTTTGTGTCTGAAATTTTCATCTTTTAAATATTTCTGAGGGTTGTATGCAAAAGTCACTTTTTTGTGCAAGCTGCTCCTAATTTGTGCCTTTACTTTGTTGACTTTGAATGTAACTATTGTTCCAAGGTGCATCTGTAATTCAGAAACTTTTCTCACGGTTACAACTATTCACTTTGTATTTTTTTCCTACTGGCAATTTTATTTCATGCATAGAGAGCAACAGTGACTCATGTTCTTATTTTGATATTTCTGAGAGGAAGAAATGTAATGCACTATGCATAGCATGTAATTTCTCCATTTTGATGAAGGGCAAAAAGATCCCATAGTTTCAATTTCCATATCCCAGGGGAAATTAGATCAGCAGTATTTCTATCTTCAGAACATCAACATACTTAGCTCTATGTTGTCTTCAGAACATATTGGTATATCCTAAATGCCTTGTGAATTATATAATTTCATTTGGAATCCCTCTTGGATTATAATCTTAAGAAAATTCTTCCTTATTGTGAAAGACCGTGCTTAAATGCTATTTGAGTCCTTGCTGGGATGACTAGAAAATCATTTGATTTTAACTATTGTTCAAAATATAAATATAGTTGAAGCACATCATAGACAGTAGAACTATAGGATTGGAGAGCTCATTAAGATGATTGAGTCAAATCTCCTGCTCAGTGCAGAAACCATCCAAATTAAAGAATCCATTATGGATGGCTCCCCAACTTCTGCTTAAATGTAGCCAGTGAAGGAGAGTTCACTATCCATCTGGGTAATTTATTCCACATATGAACTACACTTCCTGTTATGCCTTTTCCCTTAATACTTGACCAAAATTTGCACTCTTGTTAAATCTGTTATTTTCAATGTACCATTTGGGTTGATTGAGCCAAATTTCTTCTGTGAATTTTTTTTTTAGTACTTGAAAAGGGCTATCGTATACCAAGCTTTTTTATTCTCAAATAAATATCTTCAGTCTTTTAATAAGATTTAATTTGTAATCCCCTCAGTTCAATCGATGTACCTTTTTAGTAAAATACTCAGAATGAGATGTAGTACCAGAGGCATAGTCTGACTAGTTGTTTTTTTTTTAATCCCATTTATATCCCGCCCTTCTCCGAAGACTCAGGGCGGCTTACAATTTTAAGCACAAACCAATGTGCTTAGCAATAGCCTTCATTCTATGTATATGCCTGCTTATTAGGGCTTTCGCCGCACCCCAAGCGGCATTATTACAAAGTCAGCTTAATTGCCCCCAACAATCTGGGTCCTCATTTTACCTACCTGGGAAGGATGGAAGGCAGAATAAAAGGAAATTATTATTAACATGATTTAGAAACTTTTCCTATTGAAGTAGCCTGAAATTGCATTTGTGTTCTTTCTTTTTTTTTGTACCAAATCACATTCCTTACTTATTCTATTTATGCTTCACCACTGTTCCAAGAGTCATAAGTATTACTGTAATGCTAAACCAAATATCCTCCATTCTATGTCAAAGTGCTTGAAAAAGTGACACCTTTTGAAATTTTCCCTGGGAAATGTATTCTGTTATTTGTAGTCCATTTCTTCATTTTGTTTTGAATTTTATTTCTGTCTTGGCTACTCCACCTAATTTTGTGACATTTTCATAAGCATTTTCTTCACTTTATAATACAAATCATTAGTAAAAGTAATGAAGAATACAGATCTAGATCTGAAAATGGAATCTTACTCACTTTCTTGCTCTAGTTTCATAAAGAACAATTGATGAGCCCTCTTTGAATATGATTTTTGTGCTTGCTGTGTGTGTACTTAGTTTTTGTACCATCGAGCCCAATCTTAACTGGCTTTCTGATCAGAATGCTAGGGAGCACTTTGTGAAAAATCCACATATTTGTTGCAGTGGCACATTGACTTTTTCTGCAGTATTCTCTAGCTATTTTCCTAGGTAGTATTATTTTTAGTAGAATGTTATGTATGATTAAACTCAGATCATGATTTTCTTGCAACTGTTGATGATATTCTGTCCAAGAATCCAATTATGGTACACACTGGTGTTTCAAGCTTCAAGAACATTTTGAGATTGTATGTACTGATTTGGCCAATTCTGAGATATAACCTTCTTTTATGTGGCACATCACATCAACAAGCTGTTGGAGAAATTAATACAGATTAATGAGGATCTATCATCATCTTCATTTGTAGTCCCTATACTATAAAAGAAGGGACGCGGTGGCTCAGTGGGTTAGGACGCTGAGCTTGTCAATCAGAAGGTCGGCAGTTTGGCGGGTCGAATCCCGAGTGCCGCGTAACAGAGTGAGCGCCTGTTACTCGTCCCAGCTTCTGCCAACCTAGCAGTTCGAAAGCACGTAAAAATGCAAGTAGAAAAATAGGGACCACTACGGTGGGAAGGTAACAGCGTTCCGTGTGCCTTTGGCGTCTAGTCATGCCGGCCACATGACCACGGAGACGTCCTCGGACAAGTGCTGGCTCTTTGGCTTTGAAACGGAGATGAGCACCGGCCCCTAGAGTCGGAAACGACTAGCACACATGTGCGGGGGAACCTTTACCTTTTACCTTATACTATAAAATTATGCTTCTTTGTAATATTTGTCCCCATTCAAAAGATTAATATTTTTAAAAATCATTTCTATGTATTAACATGTTTGATTTTTCAAGGATTTAGTGCTACTTCTTACCACTCTGAGTTTTCTTACCTAAGAAACTATTGGCAAATCAGTTCTTCATCTACAGATAGTCCTCAACTCACAACCACATTTGGGACCAGAATTCCTGTTGCAAAACAAGGCATTTGTTAAGTGAGTCATGCCCAATTTTACAACTTATTTTTGCTACAGTTACAGTCATTAAGTGAATCACTTTAATTGTTAAGTGAATCACATAGTCATTAAGGGGAATCCAGCTTCCTCCATTGACTTTGCTTGTTGGAAGCCAGCTGGGAAGGTTGAAAAGGTGACCCTGGGACTCTGCAACTAGTTGCCAAGTGCCCAAGTTGTGATTACATAACCATGGGGATGCTGCTTGAGGAAGTCACTTTTTCCAGTGCAGTTGTAACAGTCACTAAACAAATGGTTGTAAGTTGCAGACCACCTTTACTTATCCCTTTTGCTTTTTTGGAACGATGAGTAAAGGCTGTTGATTCATCTGTAATATCTGCTGATATAGTTTGATTAGGAAAGTCAGATGATGGGCAGATGACAACTCTATGGGTAGAAGAGGTAGGTCAGGATTTTTTCCCCTGAATGGGACAATCTACATAAAGACCTATAACAGCCATGTCCAATTTGGTGCCTTCCATGGGTCTTGGGAATGGAATCCCAAGAATTTCCAGTTTGACTGGAGGGTGAGACTGTTATCTGTCCTTGACTTAGTATGAGACACAAAGCTTCACTGAAGGCTGACCTTTGGATATATATATCTAAAATTGAAACAATTCACATTTGTAAGGAGCCATTTAAATATCTATTCTGATTGTTTGAATCAAGCCAACCTGTTTTTTCTTTTCTTTTTTTAATCACAGCAAAGTCAAATAAGAGTATCTGATAATGACATTTATTGTATCAAATGAACTTTCAGGGTATATAAAGCCTCCTTTCTCATCTTTGGAAGCCTCTGTCATTTCAAATCCAGTAAAGTTTAAATGCCTGATTTTACTACATTTTAGTACAATATATTCTTGTTGTTACCATTGCTGCAGCAGTTAAAATCAAAAATAACTGACCAGTTATGACTACCCCCAGTTTCTCAGTGAGGTAGATCTCAGGAGAACAGGCCTAAGCGTGGGAATTGCAAATGAGAGAGGAGTGTGTGTGTGTGTGTGTGTGTGTGTGTGTGTGTGTATGATTTCATGTAGTCCTGCTTTCTTGAAGAGTCCAAGCTAGAAAAGGAAGTTTTATAGAAACTAGAGGAATGTTTGTGTTCTCATTTTTAGATTAATTTGGCTCTCATTTTAGCTTCATTTATTTTTTTGAGTTGATCAGCTACAGCTGTCATTAAAAGTAAGTTAAAGAATTATGCTTGAAAATCTCAAGTATGCCCTATTTTTCCTTTCTGAATCAGGGCATTGTTTGCTTTTTCAGGCTGGGGAAAAAAAACTTTATATTCTATTGAGCAAGATAAAAGTCAAGGCCAAAGCCTCACATGCTAGATAACACTTCTGAAAGGGAAATGTTTGATAAAGGAGGCTGCATTAATCATGATTGCCAGCTGCCTTGACCTAAGGCCCTCTGTGGAACTGAATTCATTCCAAAGATGCTGGAATTCCATCTGCAAATGGGAAAAACTCCTTTGTTTAAGATTGTCTCCTAAACATGTTGAAGTTCCCATGCCCATCAGGAATTGCAAGATCGGAAGAACCAAACAGATTGCACATCAAACCAAATTGTTTTTTCCTGAATATATAGCAATACTATGTTTATTGCACTAAGTATTTCACCCAATCCAGAAGCATCAGAGTAAACACCAATTTTTGAAACATAAGGAATTTCACACAAAAAGAAAGCTCCAGAACTAAGAAGCTGTCCTCAAGAATGAGCTGTTAAGTGGCAATTCTACGTTACCCATACAGGTAGTCCTTGACCTATGACTATTCCTCAGATGTCCAGCTGTCCCAGCATCCCTGTGGTCATATGATTCAGTTAACAGTGGCAACCAGGACTGCAGGGATTGCCGTCACTAAGCAATGCGGTTTTGCTTTATGATCACATTGCTTAGTGATGGAAGTTCAGGTCCCAATTGCCATAATATGTGGAGGACTACCTATATATGGGATAAGGAGAGGAGTATGTGGTATTTGCTTTTACTTTAATTTTGAAATAGGAAACCGTGGTATAAGTATAGTCAACGTAATTTTAAACGATCACCACACACCAAAAACATTTTAAAAAGAGAATAAGTTAACTATCACATGGAATACAATATTAGCAAAGCCAAATTATAAACGAAGAAGAGAATTTGGAAAGTGAATAAACATGCCAGCTAAATATCTGCCTATTTTTTTTTCAAGAGGCGTCAAAGTGCCTGGAAGAAGTATAGCTAATATTCCAAAGCAGAGTGCCCTTAATTCTGGACTGTTGGAGATCACTTACGTGTTTTCTTTTCAACTGTGCCTACTTAGAGTGGAACAGACATCTGGTGCTACTTTTTCAGTAACTGTGTGAAAAGCTGGTCTTTTTACCCAGGGTAACAGTTTAATCTCTGATTGCTAAGACAGCTATTTTTCCCAAGTTCGTTCATACTCATTTTCACACAGAGATATGTTACAGCCTAGATATGTGCAAAAGAGAGTAGTATTGGCACGTCTATATTTAATACGTGTAGGGTTGTTTTGTTGCCAAATTCCTGAAATCTCTGCAGAGCACTGTAAAAATCAGCTTTTTACCAGTGGTGGCTTTCTGCCTCATCTTCTGCCCTCCCAGTTCTGTTAAGTTTATTGAATTGCCACAGGGTTTATATGGCTTCCAGATAGATGACTGCTATTGCTACTAAAAACATTTTCTCTGGACAGAAAAATGATGGAAGAGATAGGAAAAACTGATGATTACAAAAGGAGCACATAGCTATCTAAATCCCTTATAACATTCCATGAATAAGACATAAGATATTGTGCAATGACCACTTAATTTGGGAAATTTCCCAAATTTCTGGTTCCTTGGCACCCTAGGGGTCTGAGGCGATTCCATATGGAGAGCTTCAAATGCTAGCAGTCAAAGGCCTTATGAATCTGTTGCAGTTTACTCTCCCATATTGTCTCTTGAAAGGAAAAAAGAAAAAAGAAAACATGGCCAACACAGCAATGATGGTTTCAACAGGCTGGAAAACTGTTGCAAGTTCATCTGGTAGCACACTTGGTTTTTTAAACAAAATGTTTGGAAACCAACCTACAGGCTCAGAGAACAAACCTTCACCCTCACACTTGATGAGTCTACACAAGCACAAATTATTGTTAGAGAAATCAGATTACTATAAAAAAAGAAAGTGTTCTCAGAATGCTCAGACAACAGAGATCCCAAATCTTCCTCTGGTATCCCATCTGCAGTTAGTACTGGGCAAATAGTTTTGTGTCTTCTCTGGTGTAGTCTTTAGGAATATTTTTGCTCAAAGAGGCAACAAAAAGATTTCAAACGGAGGTTTGATGCCATCTAGGGTCACCTTATGGCCTTGCATATCAGTAAATGGATCACTCATTACAAGACAGCATTTCAACTAATAAAAGTTCTGAAGTTAGTATGTGTGTGAGTGCTTTCACACTAGAAACAAGTATTGTGTACACATTTGTCCACATACCCACAATTCCTTGTTAATAAAATCCAGTTTAAAGAAATTCTAATTGTGATTCAAACATTTGCTCACTACCACTAATTTGGGACATTTTGTCAACTACAGTTTGATATTTTTGTGGTTGGAATCCATTGTTAACCAGATTGTGGGAGCACATAAAATAAAAGTTCTTTCCATTTTCTTTTTCCCTTAAAAGCTAATTGGAGGGGGGGAAAAAGACTTTTGCCTTGCAGAATATGAAAGTACTAAGGAGATGTCCTAGACCACAGGTCTGCAACCCGCGGCTCCGGAGCCGCATGCGGCTCTTTCAGCCGTCTCCTCTGGCTCTCAGTCTTCTGCCATGTGCAGTCCCCCCCAAAAAAGTGGGACTAAAAAAGTTCAACCAATCAGTTCAAATATGCAGGGTAGGTGCATATCTTGCCTTGGCTCCACTCTTCAGTCAAACCCTGCGCACACATTTTTTTGCGGCTCCCAGTTTTTCCTTTTGTGAGGGAACCGGTTCCGAGTGGCTCTTTCACAGTTTCAGGTTGCTGACCCATGTCCTAGACCTAGTTAAAAGCGTAGGTTCTGGAAAGGCACAAAAGCATTTCTAAATTTGTGGTCGTTTGAAATGCCTTTCTTTGGAAAATACTCTACGAATAAACAGCACTTTTCTTCTTCTATCTCTGGTAAATAGAGGAATTTAAAAGACTAAATGCTATCGAGGAAAACTGTATTTGGTCTAGGTGGAGACTTTTATTATTTTGGTCTCCAGGCTAGACAGACACATAGACAAGTTGTCCTTTTAGATGAGGTGTGACAAATGTAAGCAGTGATAGATGATGCATGAACAATAGTTGTAGGTTAAAGGAAGAGCAGTTGCCAGACATTGTCAGAAAGATATCAGTAGCCAGACTATTAGCAATGTTAACAGAGTTGCTATACTCTGCTTTGAATTAGAAAAGATTAGCTATTAAGTGCAAAAGTCCATTGTAAGCTGCCCAGTGTTGCTCTGGAGAGTAAAATAGCTCCTTGACGTTATCCATGGTGTGCTGGTATTTAATCTGAAGTTAAAGTCCATAATCATTAGCTGCGTCATTCTTTTTTAAATTTTTTTTTTAACTAATGTTTTAATATAATTCAAAGTACCTATTCCACAAACGTGTTGTCTGAGTACATCATTCACTAATAAAAATTGAATTCCTAATCCCTTATTCTTTTCTCCAGCCATTGATAAAATAAGTCCTAAGTTTGAAAATATTCTGTTTCTTCTTTTTCTTTCAACCTCAGTCTGTCTATTTCTGCACAATCTAGTATTTTTTTTAAAATTATTTCTTCCTCTGATGGTATTTCTTCATTTAATCTCTTTTTTTAATTGGATAAATTTTAATCAGTCTTCTTATTGTACATTACTTATATAGTATTCAGTGCTTATAAATGTCATGGAGTAGAGAAACACAGAATAGTCTTTCTTGAGTTTTATTAAGAAAAAAGGTAGAAGATGGCACGTAACAATATCATTTCATTTCTCCTCAGCACCCTCTCCAGTTGTTCTCATGCTGTAGTGGCTTTACTGTACCCCTTCTCATGGCAACATACCTTCATTCCTGTCCTCCCATCTTCCATGATTGACATTGTCTGCTGTCCAACTCCATTTTTGGTTGGATTGTTGTCAAGCTCACTTCCCAAATTAAAGGAGCTACCTGTAGAAGAGGTAAGAATGGCTTTAATAGCTCATACTCAAACAGAAGATTTCAATATATTCAACAGATTTTTTTATAAGCTTTATATATTGGCCCTTACTTAGATTTCGTTGGTGGTGCTTTTCAAAGAGAAACTCTGGGGTTACTTGGGCTGAGGGATTACTGATTCCAAATCTACTGAAAAAGCTTCCAAGGATGAAAATAAGTATGCTAGCATCTATGTCTCTGGAGACCCATTTGTCTCCTTTAATGAACTTTAGAAATCTTCTGAGAACTTTTCTTTGAAAGAGGCCTTTTCATTATTTTCAATATACTAGTTGGCCATCTGATTCTGACAATATTTTTTGTTAATTTTTCTCATGAAGACAATTGTTTGAGATTGTTTTGTTCGTCACCCAGAAGCTTAATTGTGGCAATGTTCAAATATTGTAAAATAAATATATTTGGAAGAAGAAAAGGGACATTATGCCAGTGAAGATCTTGGGTGAAAGTCTTTGAACTATCTCAACTTGTCTTTCAAAAATCTTTGAAAAAGCCTATATTTTG
The DNA here is from genome assembly GCF_964194415.1 of Vipera berus. NCBI lineage: Eukaryota > Metazoa > Chordata > Lepidosauria > Squamata > Viperidae > Vipera > Vipera berus. Next base: position 101,202,931 of record NC_138202.1, read on the forward strand.
ATTAGCTGTAATTTGGAATTAAAGTTCGTTGGAAGGTAGCTGTGTTTATACATTTTCTAGTTTTCCACTTGCAATCTTTAATATTTAATTCAAATACATTGCAAAATACAGAGTTAAAAACAATATAGTGGAGAACTAAAATACTTCTCTTTCATATCTGGGCAGTTTCTTCTAAGGACATGGGAGAGAAGCAATGAAACAATATTGAGTGTGCAAAAATATAATTATTGTAGTATTGTACTTGGGAAATAAAATAGCACTGGAAGCTGACATATTTCCAAACACACCGTATTTTTTACAGCAGCAGCAAGCAATACACCCCTATTTGACACATTCAGAATATGATCTAAAGTATGGTGCTAACATTGTTCCTTTTCTGAAATGAATTCTGAGTTTATTCTCCATTCCTGTTCTTTCATCCACTATGAAATAATTTGAGCATAAGAACCGATTTCCAGTAAATATGAAATCAAATGAAAAGAGATTGAAATGTGAGAAGTAGGTATCAGTGTGGAAAATCAGGATTAACAACAACCAGGTGTTATCTGATATTATTTTATACTGTAGTATCATAAAAAAATGGGGGATAAATGTCTTGGTAGGACTGATTCTGAGTCAGTGTTATCTAACATCTCTGTGAGGTAGCTTTTGTATTTTTAACCTTCTGTTTTCAAATGTATTATATTGCTGTCATTGACAAGCTTTTTCCCAAATAAAAATGTATCTTTCTTTATTATTAGATTTAGTGGAGTGCCTTAAAGTCTTTGGTAATATTTGTTAGAAGCTGCATGAGGCAGCTATGTTTCTTTTTCCCCCCCACATCACTCCTGAGGGAAAGCCGTGTCATTTTGTCCGGCCCATCTGAGAGCTTCATATATATGTTCCTTGACTCAGATACTTCCCTTCTGTTCTTCTCAGATATGAATAGGTTCCAGATTCAATGATTTCTGTTTCAAAGTTAGGACATTAATACCACCATGTTGTTTACGCATACAGTAAATTGAAAAATATAGAAATTACTACGAAGTGCTTGGGATAACACTGCACTATAGTGGCTGTCTTTAAGCTTTAATTTTAGTTTAAGGCATTCTATTTGACTTAGTAATAAAACAGACATGATTGTGCAGATACTGTACACTGTACAGCCCACACGATTAGGCTGCTTCTGCTGTAAATTCTTTGAAGCCATAAGGTATTAAGTAGAAGTTTTGTGCATTGATCAATACTCAGTCACAATAAAATGCTTCCAATCATCAAAAGATTTTTGTGTCAATTCTTGTAGGCTTTGATGGTGAACCTTGGGTCCGATCGTTTCATCAGACAGGTACTGTTATATTATTATTTGTATTTTAGTTTGTATTTATTTGTACTGAAGAGCCTCACAACTTAAAAAATAGATTTGTAGGATTCATTTGTGAATGTCCTCCTATCCAGCTGAGAATGAGAAAATGTGGATGGAGGGCTCTGTCTGGGCTCAGTAATTTCCACTGAAAAATGCAAAATCTGTAAATCTTGTCTTTTAATGTCCTTATTAAGCACCCAAGAATTCTATAGCAGTGTTTGCTTGTACTTAGCTGCACTGCAATCATAATCAGGGAAGAGACTGTGCAGTGCACAATAGTGGGGGCATGAGATTGTCCTGTGTCACATTATTTGCAACATATGCTATGTATTACCATTCCTCTGCACTTAAAACCACAACACATTGTTTTGGCTACTGCCATGAAAATACTTCACATGAGATAAATCAATCTGAAGCAATTAAAGCTTGTATTTAAGCATGAACAGAGACTGCAGAACTTTATCAAGTGCAGGACAAAGCATAGAAGATGACACGTTGTACAGATTTAAGGCCATAAGTTCTAGTCTCATAAGACTAACCAGAAAGTGTGTGTATGTACACACACACAGAAAGAAATTACCTTGAAGAAGTGATCACAACGCTTTTATAGATGGAATTGCAGAAATTTAGGGTACTCTTTTGTTTTTTTAAATCTGCCCCCAAAAGGAGACAGTATTGGTAATTCCTATTATATATAGTTTTAAGGAGCAAAATTGAAGACTTACCTGAAAATCTGACCCCATTAATTCTTGAATCACCATACCAAATCAATGCCCTTGTAGGCCAATATAATATTGCCACAAAACAGTTGTGCCTTCCTTAAGAGCTCCTACAGTATTCTTCCTTCCTGGGGGGAAAAATGCTCCATGAAGCAAACTTTTTTCCCATTCTTCCTCTGCCAAGATGTCATTCTAAGGATGAAAAGATTTGCACTTGGTGAGGTGATTGTAGTAGACCTGGAAAGGATGAAATTTTAGGAGCTATGGAATAGCTATCACCTCCAAATAGTACATTTTATGAATTCCTGTTTGCAGGAAAATAAATCTTAAAATGCATTGTATTCTTGAAGTACGTACATGCTTTTAGTATTTATTTTGCAATACATTTGATTCTAAAAATGTTTGAGAGTAGATGAATATAAAAGGAAGAATGAAATCTTAGCAGTCTCTTCCCTCCCCTTCAGATGGATGATGAAGACACACTTTTGCCTCGGAAATTGCAAGCAGCTCTGGAGCAGGCCCTAGAGAGGAAAAATGATCTGATAAACCAAGATTCAGACAGTGAATCAGATGAGGGTAAGACAGTTTTGGAAGAAATCCTGTTTACAGCAGAGTCTTTGTGGAAGAGAGAATGTGTCCTTGGACACTAAGAGAGAAACAAAGATAGCTGCATTTAAACTGACCACCTTATTACAAATCTTTATTTTTTCATAATTAAAAAGACACTTCTATAGCAAACAGTTTGTTGGATAATTTAATGGTTGTTCCTGTTACGTTTCAAAATACAGATTACTAATCATTGATTGAATAGGAAATCCAAGCCCAGGCATTCTGAAAAATCATTTCCATGACTGTTTTTTGGCTCACTTACTCTGTTATAATAATTTAATTACAAGATTGGATGCTGTACTAGTCCCCAAGGAAGCAAAAGATCAGCTGTGTTTAGTTCAAATAAGTTGGCGTTGTTGATGCAATTTCCTAGCAAAACAAAATTATTTATCCTGTGTCACACATCAGAAATGTTTTAAGTGGGGATAATATTAAAAAATATGTTTTCTTGTATTTCTTAGCCTCTGAATGACTACATCTTTTAACTTTGTAGGATTTGTCACTGTGATTTTTTTCATGAATATGTTTCATGTATCATATACAGAATAAATCCTTGCAGGACTGATTTTGGACAAAATGTGAATCAGTGTCTGCACTTATAATGGGATTTATGGACAGTTGTATGTGTTTGGGAATATGTGTCATTACTCTCAAAAAATGATTGAAATTACATACTTGCATCAGACGTCATGAGGAACGTATAAAATTGCATTGTTTATTCAATGATGTCATGACATATTTCATCGCCAACATTTTTCAGGCTCGTTTAGATTGCTAAAATCTTGTAATTTTTTTAAATAAAATATGTTTTTCTTTTTATTGTTAAGTACAAATGGAATAATTTTGTTATGAAGTATCCTTTGTGAGAAGGGGTTTCTCAAAAAAGATAAATACTTGAGTTAACTTTGTTGTCCCTTCTCACTGTTAAAATATTTAGCACCCAAATATCTTTAGCTGAAGAATACCAAGAATGGAAGACAAAGAGGCGGTGAGGAACAGATTAGGAAACCACAATATTTAGGTATATACAAGCATAGTAACAGTTATTCAGACAATGCAGCTTCTTATATTTTAATCATAAAGAAAATTATTTTTCCTAACAGATTAATTTAGTCCATAAAAGCAAATATATTTATTTCCAGTTGGGCAGGGAAACAGATAATTTTGAATGCAATCCAGCATTTTACTATGTGGTTTCAGGGAAGGGATTCTGATGCTTCATCCCTACTAGAGCTCCTCTCTGAGCCAGATGGATGGTTCAAAAATGTGAAAAATAAATTCAGGGGTCGAGATCCTGAAGGCAGGCTTCTTCTGTTTTGGCATACCCGTCCTCTTAGCCACCTGCAAGTCGATCTTTTGTCTGAGTGTGAATTTGGGGGTCAAATGACTATGGCTGAATGTTTGCATATCCATTTGTATTAATTGTGTTGCTACAACTTTATGTTTTGTATAAGTTGATGTTTGTATACAAATAGTGCAAAGAAATGATCCCCACTTTTTCTTGCAGAATGCAATACTTTAAATGGGTTAGTATCAGAGGTCTTCATCCGTTTCTTTGTGGAGACCATTGGACACTATTCCCTTTTCCTAACACAAAATGAAAAGGCTGAGCGAGTGTTCCAGAGGGAGGCTTTCCGCAAATCAGTTGCTTCAAAGAGCATCCGTCGTTTTTTAGAAGTCTTTATGGAATCTCAGATGTTTGCTGGCTTTATTCAAGACAGAGAACTGAGAAAATGTAGGGCAAAAGGTAAGGCCTGTTTTATTAGCTGCAGATTGACCTTTTTTAATCTCAGAATGCTAGGAGCCATGGAGCAAAGTATTTGGCACATAGAACTGCTTCACCCACACACATGGCCGGGCAGGGTCAGGGGCCTCCAGCATAAGCCCAACAAGAGGCCCCTGATTAAGTTCTTAGTTAAGTTTTTTGTGGGGTTAGGGAGGGGGGTGGGAGAAGACTATGGTTGCTCGGGAAAGGCACGCCTTCCAGGCACCATAACGCAGGCCAGGCCTACGACCATTCGCGACGGTGTAAAACGAGGACCAGTCGCCGATAATACCCAGTGGCGTTCTGACAAACAGCCCATTCCCAGGATGGTGGGGAACGGCAGAAGGTGCACAAACAGAGGGCCGTATCATCACCGGGAGTGTCATCTCCGCTCTGTACAAGCGGTGAGACGCTCCGACCCTCTGTACTTCCCCGGAGGACCCGGGAGCGAAGGTGTGCAGCCTCCTATGCTAAGGCTGGTCTACCTGAATGCCAGGTCCGTAGCTAACAAAGCTCACCTCGTTCGTGACCTAGTGGAGAGCGAGCATGCAGACCTGGTTTGCATCACGGAAACCTGGCTGGGCCCAGAAGGTGGTGTCCCTCTGGTTGACCTCTGCCCGCCAGGTTTCCAGGTGCTGCACCAGCCTCGGACCCATGGGAGGGGCGGGGGAGTGGCAGTTATCATCAGGGAATCCCTTAGCCCGCGAGAGACCACCGTCCCTCAGATGGTCGGGTGTGAGTCTCTCCTACTGAGATACGGCCCGGGGGCGCAGTTGGGCCTGCTGCTGGCGTACCTACCACCTAATCGTGCAGCGGCGACCCTGCCCGAGCTACTCGATGTCCTCTCAGGGTTGGTGGTTGAATTCCCAAAACTCATGGTCTTGGGCGACTTTAACCTACCGTCCCTGGGAGGATCGTCCGAACTGGCTCGGGAGTCCATGGCTTCCATGGCGGCCATGGACCTGTCGCAAATAATTTCTGGACCGACTCATGAGAGAGGCCACACCCCAGACTTGGTGTTCTTGTCTGGACGGTGGCGTGATGATATCGGTGGGGGTGCCACGACTGTTACGCCCCTGTCATGGACCGATCACCACCACCGATCACCGCGGCTAGACTTCCCCTTTGCCACCCCCCACCGTGGGTGCACGGTGCCAGCCAGATGGTACCGCCCTAGGCGCCTAATGGACCCTGATAAGTTCCAGGCAGCGCTTGGGGACGCACATGCACTCCCTGCTCACAGCTCGGCGGATGCCTTAGTGGAAGCCTGGGAAAAGGCAGCCACGGAGGCTCTGGACCGAGTTGTACCCTTGCGGCCTCTGACCCGGCGCAGATCCCAGCGAGCCCCATGGTTCACCGCGGAGCTCCGGGAGATGAAGCGTCGGAGACGGGGCCTAGAGAGCCGTTGGAGATCCAGTCGATCCGAATCCGACCGATTGCGATTAAGAATCCTCACCAGGTCTTATCTCGCTGCGATAAGGGTGGCAAAATCCAACTACTTTTCCACCCTCATCGCGTCCGCAGATAATCGCCCGGCTGCCTTGTTCAGGGTGACTCGCTCCCTACTGAACCAAGAGGTGAGGGAGGAACCCTTGCAGAGTCGAGCCGAGGAATTCGGTCAATATCTGCTGGATAAAATTGCTCGGATTCGAACTGGCCTGGACTCCAACTGGGCTGAGCTGGAAGAACAAGACATGGACAGTCTTGTCGACGTCATCTGGGAGGAATTTGATCCTGTGACTCCTAAGGAAGTGGACAGGATTATGAGGAGGTTGAGCTCCTCCACATGCTTACTGGACCCGTGCCCTTCCTGGCTGGCTTATGCAGCTCGAGAGGGGACACGAGGCTGGTTCCTGGCGGTCATCTCTGCTTCTCTGAGTGAGGGTCACTTCCCCACCGCCTTGAAGGAGGCGGTGGTGAGACCTCTCCTCAAGAAGCCCACCTTGGACCCATCCTCTTTGAATAACTTTCGTCCAGTCTCCAATCTTCGCTTTCTTGCGAAGGTTGTTGAGAGCGTGGTGGCGCACCAACTTCCTCAGATCCTGGATGAAGCGGTTTATCTAGACCCGTACCAATCGGGCTTCAGGCCGGGCTACAGCACGGAGACGGCATTGGTCGCTCTGATGAATGATCTCTGGAGAGCCCGGGACAGGGGCCATTCCTCTGTCCTAGTCTTATTAGACCTCTCGGCGGCTTTCGATACCATCGACCATGGTATCTTGCTGCGACGCCTCAGGGGACTGGGAGTGGGAGGCACGGTTCTGCGTTGGTTCTCCTCCTTTCTCCAGGGTCGCTCGCAGTCGGTGTTGGCAGGGGGACAGAGGTCGACCCCGAGGCCTCTCGCTTGCGGAGTCCCTCAGGGGTCGGTCCTCTCGCCTCTCCTGTTCAACATCTACATGAAACCGCTGGGTGAGATCATTCGCAGCTTTGGAGTAGGGTACCATCAGTATGCTGATGACACCCAGCTTTTCATCTCAACTCCAAACAACATCAGTGATGCCCTCGACGTGATGTCCCGCTGCCTGAAAGCGGTCCGGGAATGGATGGGGAGGAACAGGCTTCAACTGAACCCGGACAAGACTGAATGGCTGTACGTACCGGCAAGCCAGGATACTCAGAACATCCCATCCCTTAACATCGGGGACAAGTTACTACCCCCTGTTGATAGGGCCCGCAACCTGGGTGTCCTCCTAGACTCGCAGCTCTCCCTGGAAGATCACATAGGAGCTGTGACCAAGGGGGCCTTCTCCCGGGTTCGACTAGTTCGCCAACTACGGCCTTATCTGGACCTGGATGCCTTACGTACAGTCACCCATGCCCTTGTGACCTCTCGCCTAGACTACTGTAACGCTCTCTACATGGGGCTGCCCTTGAGATCCACTCGGAAGCTTCAACTGGTGCAAAGTGCAGCGGCACGGACACTCTTGGGAGCCTCCCGATACTCCCATATCACACCTCTCATCCGTGCGCTGCACTGGCTTCCGGCTGCCTTCCGTGTGAAGTTCAAGGTGCTAACAATGACATACAAAGCCCTACATGGCATGGGTCTGGACTACCTACGGGAGCACCTTCTGCCAATGTCAGCACCCCACCGTCCTGTGCGCTCCCACAGAGAGGGCCTCCTCAGGGTGCCACCGCTCAAGGAATGTCGGCTGGTGGCCCCCAGGGGGAGGGCATTCTCAGTGGGTGCGCCAGCCCTCTGGAACTGCTTGCCAACCGAAATCCGGATGGCCCCCGACCTCCGCACCTTCCGGCGCGACTTAAAAACTTACCTGTTCCAGCAGTCCGGCCTGGCCTGATAGCTCTAATTGGGGTCCCAGTTTGTTTTTACTATTGTTTTTCACTATTGTTCAATCTGTATACCTACCTTACTCTGTACACCGCCCCGAGTCCCTTGGGAGAAGGGCGGTTTATAAAAACAAATAAATAAATAAATAAATAAATAAATGCTCTGCCAGATGGCTATTTCTGAACAACATAGAGATATAACCTGAAGCCCTCATAAATAGAAGAGCCACGGACACAGACATCCCCTAAACGCCACTGAAGATGTTACCCAGCTTGGTAACGAACCTTCATCCTCATAGAGATATAAATTTTATCCTGCCTTAAGGGTTTTTGTATTGAGATAAGACATTGTGTATACATTTTAAGTATTTTTAGTACATACATGTATTCAGCGAAACCATAATATACTTTATTTTGGATTAGGTTTCATTTATAGCATATCACCGTTTACTAATAAGCATACATGTATTCAGCGAAACCATAATATACTTTATTTTGGATTAGGTTTCATTTATAGCATATCACCGTTTACTAATAAGCAGTATAAAGTAAATCATGACTTACTGTGATGGATGCATTTTAGTTTTGTAGGCTTTATGTGGATGCAATAAGGGGATTATTTCTTAGAAATGTTATCTTTTCTGAGTTACTTAGAAAAATACTGTCTTACTTCCAGTTGTATAAAAGTAGGCTTAGAGTCAAGTGACAGGACTTCCTGCTACTCTTTTCTCCACCATACATACAGTATTTACGTTGCTTGTAAACAGTGACTCCTTAGAAAGTCTCATTGACCCTTTAGGGTCAATATCAATCACTTTGGGGAACAGTGTATTAAATCCTTGTAAATTAAAAAGGAGCACAAAACATGGCAATTAAGATATAGAGGGTAATATAATTTTCTTTGACCTTTAAACAACTGCGCTGTCTGATGTTTGCGCTTGGCATTGTTCTAGCGGTACCCTTTGTGTACCCTTTGTGTACCAGGTTTACTACAGCTAATGATCAAGGAAGGGTTAGATTCCTTCTATATAGCAATGCCATCTGTTGGGCTGTGCAATTACTAATCAGGCTTCAGAAAGTTGAAGGGAAGCTTCTGTTGTTCCCTCTGGTTGGAAAGAGTCTGCCTAGAGAGAAGGAAACAAAGAGGAAGATTTCTGATGCCTTTTGGAAAGGTCACAATTGAGGCCCATTGTCTACATAAGTGTTAGGTCCGTAACAGTCCTGGGTTTTCCTCACCACCACCAAACACAAGGAAAACTACCCGGAAACCGGGAAACAGGAACACAAATTTTAACAGAAGCTGAAAAAGCAAACAAAGTTAGCACTGGGAGTGGTTTGCTCCCAGTGCTCTATATATCCTGCCCCTGCAGTCCCACCCAGCTCCACCCTTCCCCTCCCAACAAGCCAGCATCCTGGTGGTTGGGTATAAATCCCTCCCCCCTCCCTAGATACAGCCTTTGGCTGTCCCCTGTCCTGTAGCTGTCCGTCCTACCGTCCATTCCGCCACCCGGTGAAGTCCTTCACTGTCCTTGTAAGTACAGCCAGTTCCAAAGGGGAGGGAGGTCCTCCAGGAAAATCAACCAGGCTCACCAGCTGTTCGGCAGCCGTGGAGTGCAGACGCCGGCATTTCCAGCTGGTCAGCAACTCCTGTTGAGCGCTCGCCTCCATCCCTCCAGTGGCCGTTGAAACCTTCCGCAGCCTGCCAGCTGCTTGGCCATCACCCTGGCCTCCCAGCTGCTCAGCGGGGCTTCCAGGTAGCTGAAGTTGTCAGCCGCAGCTCCCAGCTGAGCGGCGGGCTTCCTGGCGGCTGGCATTGTTGGCTCTGGCTCTCAGCTGAGTGGCGGAGCTTCATGTGACTGGCTGGTCGGGCGGCAGCGAAGTGGACCGTTTCCCCCCCCCCCAGCTGATTGTCGAGCCTAGGGGCTTGACAATAAGAAGATTAAACCATGTAGGGTTCAAATATGCACACAATTTGTGCATCTTTCTCTCCTCCCCACCAGTCATTGAGACATTTTAGACATAATCAGTGAAAAAGCATAATCTGAAAAATATAAGCACTTGTATGTGTCTGTCAACTATTCCTATAATAATGTAGCTAGATTTCAGAGTCTCTATGGGGAAGGTACTCTGTCTAATAAATAGGCTATTATAATTCCCTTATTCCCTCTGATACCCTCACTGTTACAAAAATCAGTTTGTAAGTATATTATAGCTGGCATTTCCCAGCCTGATGGCAATGTTGCAAGAGCTGATGGGACATGTAATCCATAACATCTGGAGATATTAGATTGAGAAACACTGGACTTCACTTCTCTAAATCCTGGGAGTGAGAAGATGAAATGAAGGCAAAATTATTGTTTAATTAATTTTAGTGAGGCTCTGTACAGAAGAAATTGCATTGCCTTCAGACTTCATATTAACTGGACATTGGCAAGACTTCTAAGGCAGCAAATTGTATTGCAGGTATTATGTTGAATTCAGCAAAATAAACATTTCCCCTGAGAAGTCGATTGAATGTGCATAATTGTATTAAGAAAATAAAAAGATATCCTGAAAGTGGGAAACATTTTCAACATGGATGAAAGAAAGAAAATGCAACTCTATAAATAGTAGAATGAAATAAAAGCCTTTGAAAACAGTGTGTAACAATGTAAAAGCTGGGTGAAAGCTGGCTGTTGGGCTTATCAGAAATAAAAAACTCTTAAGTCTTGTTCCTCCTTTTTCTTGGACAAAACCCAGCACTTTCTCTTTGATCCTCTTTCTGCAGGTCTTTTTGAACAGAGGGTTGAACAATATTTGGAAGAACTTCCGGACACTGAACAAAGTGGAGTAAATAAATTTCTACGAGGCCTTGGTAAGAAATTTGGCTTTGAAATATCTGTATTTTGGAGATTAGGCTTGTAATGCATATGGCACCAGGAGGCAACAACCCTGATATAAAGTCTGTTCTGCTTTAGAGGCTTCCTTGGTGTACCACATTGGTGGGTTTAAAAGAAAAGCTCTTTATTAAGAACAAATTGTATAATCTAAATTATACAGACAAGAATCCGTAAATTGGAGTACCTGCTTTTTACTGAGCAGCTAGATTCTGAGTGCCAATTGGGAACTGCCCGGTCGAGTCCTTAGTTAATGCCTGGCAACAGGCTGCTTCGGAGGCTCTTGACCGCGTTGTGCCTTTGCGTCCTCTGACCCGGCGCAGGTCCCGACTCGCTCCTTGGTTGTCCAAGGACCTGCGGGAGATGAAATGCCGGAGAGGGAGCCTAGAGAGCATTTGGAGAACCAGTCGGTCCGAGTCTGACCGAACACAGTTAAGATCCTTTTCTAGATCTTATCTTGTGGCAATGGAGGTGGCAAAGCGCACTTACTTCACCACCCTCATTGCGTCCGCAGACAACCGCCCGGCCGCCCTGTTTAGAGTGGTCCACTCCCTTTTAAATCAAGGGACAGGAGAGGACCCCTTACGAGGACGAGCCGAGGAATTTAGTAAATATCTAGTGGACAAAATTGCTCAGATTCGGGCTGGTCTGGACTCTGACTGGGCAGTATCTGACGAGAGGAAAACGATGAGTTTGGCCGAGAACATTTGGGAAGAGTTTGATCCTGTGACTCGGGATGAAGTGGACAGGATCATGGGGAAATTAAGTGCCGCCACGTGTTTATTGGACCCGTGTCCCTCGTGGCTGGTCTATGCGTCTCGGGAGGTTACACGAGGCTGGCTCCTAGCAGTTATCAATGCCTCACTGAGTGAAGGGTACTTCCCTGCCGCCTTGAAAGAGGCGGTAGTAAGGCCCCTCCTTAAGAAACCTGCATTGGATCCAGCTATTTTAAACAACTTTCGTCCTGTCTCCAACCTTCGCTTTCTTGCGAAAGTCATTGAGAGCGTGGTGGCATGGCAACTCCCTTTGGTCCTGGAGGAAACTGAGTATCTGGATCCGTACCAATCGGGTTTCAGGCCCGGATATAGCACAGAGACGGCAATGGTCGCGCTGGTGAATGATCTCTGGCGGGCCCGAGATAGGGGTTACTCCTCTGTCCTGGTCCTATTAGATCTCTCAGTGGCTTTTGATACCATCGACCATGGTATCTTGCTGCGTCGTCTTGAGGGGTTGGGAGTGGGAGGCACCGTTCTACGATGGTTCTCCTCCTACCTCTCGGGCCGTTTGCAGACGGTGTTGGCAGGGGGGCAGAGGTCAACCCCAAGGCCCCTTAGTTGTGGGGTGCCTCAGGGGTCGGTACTCTCGCCCCTCCTGTTCAACATCTATATGAAGCTGCTGGGTGAGATCATTCGTGGTTTTGGTGTGAGGTATCACCAATATGCGGATGATACCCAGTTGTTCATCTCCACCCCAAACCAACCCAGTGATGCCCTCGATGTGATGTCCCGTTGCCTGGAAGTGGTACAGATTTGGATGGGAGAAAACAGGCTTCGACTCAACCCGGCCAAGACTGAGTGGCTGTACATACCGTCGTCTCGTTTAGTCCAAGAGGTTCCATCTCTGACTATAGGAGGAGAGATGTTACCTCCCATTGATAGAGCACGCAATCTGGGCATCCTCCTAGATTCACGACTCAGTTTTGAAGATCACATTGGAGCCGTGGCTAGGGGGGCATTTGCTCAGATTCGCCTGGTACACCAGTTGCGCCCCTTTCTGGACCGAGATGCCCTACGTACAGTCACCCACGCACGCGTTACCTCCCGTATAGACTACTGTAATGCTCTCTACATGGGGCTGCCCTTGAAGACCACCCGGAGGCTTCAACTGGTGCAGAGTGCAGCTGCACGGGTAGTGATGGGAGCATCCCGATACTCCCATATTACACCCCTCCTGCGTGAGCTGCATTGGCTACCGGTTGCCCTCCGGGTGAGATTTAAGGTGCTGGTACTTACCTTTAAAGCCCTACATGGCTTAGGCCCGGGATACTTGCAGGACCATCTGCTGCCGGGAACGAATTCCCATCGCCCAGTACGCTCACACAGAGAAGGCCTCCTCAGCGTACCGTCGGCCAGACAATGTCGGCTTGCGACCCCCAGGGGAAGAGCCTTCTCTGTGGGAGCACCAGCCCTATGGAACCAGCTCCCCCCTGAGCTTCGGATGGCCCAAAATCTCCAGTCCTTTCGCCGCGGCCTCAAAACACTCCTTTTCCACCTGGCTGACCTGGACTGACAGGGTTTTTAATTATGTTTACAATTTTAACTCTATTCTTTAATTTATTTTAATTTATTTCAATTTTTAATTTTAATTTACTGTACAGAGACCTTTAAGTTTTGTTGTTGTTAGCCGCCCTGAGTCCCTCTGGAGATAGGGCGGGATATAAGTCCCATTAATAAATAAAATAAATAAATAAATTTTAAATGTATATAATAACTGGGAGGCTTTTCCATTTTTGCCATTGCAGGAAATAAAATGAAGTTTCTTCATAAGAAGAATTAATTCCTTTCCAGTGAGATGTGGATCAAAAGACTATTTATGACACTGGGCACAGAACACCACCTGCAGCTTTTCCGATGCTAGTGCTGGAGGGCACAGAAGGCTGCTCACATGTTTTAAGTGACTGCAAATTGAATTTTAACAGTGTGCCAGCAAAAATAATGTATTTGGTAGAGATTTGTAAATAATATGCTGCGCTGTAAGCTTTAACAATGATTTTTGTAATGAGCACAGACAACTGTGGTAATATTTGTATATTCCTGAAAAACAACAGGTGTTCTTTTTTCTCTTAATTAGGGACTGGGTTATGCTTAGTGCAAACTGAATGGTGAATTATGTGCAGCTGACTGTCTCAGCAGAACCACTGACTCTGAAGGATGTTTGTTAGGGCTGTGCTGTGGAAGTAAACAAACACCAGTGGGTGAATTCAGGGGTGGGAGAATGGAAAGAGGACTGATTTTTATATGACAGAGTTTATATATTTTTTTCTTCAGCTTTTCTTCTAATTCATTTTTTCAAAGAAAATATCCTTTTGTTCTGCAGTAAGGTACTTGACTCACAATCCCAAACAATCTGTTTTATTTCGAATGATGGTCAGTAAATTGCAAAGAATTCTGCACTATAATTGCTAAACATGAAGAAATCTCTGGCCTTTCAACACCTTGGCAGCAAATGACTAGATACATTGCATCCTTTTCTAGTGTATGTTTTATTTCTAATAAATTGTGTAAATACTTGTGTCAGACTTCCATAATCAGAAAACTTCTCAAATTCTGGCTATTTAAATAAAATGTATTCACTAAGTAAATAGATTTACTTAGACTAAAACTCCAGGTTACTAAAGAATTATTTTGTTTAACTTCATGGGCTTTTTATTGTTTAGATATATGCAAGTTTGCACTGTAAATCAAGTTTGGACTATAAAGCTGCACAGAGTTGCTTGACAGTAAGATCAGCAGTATATAAAGTTAATAAATGCATACCTAACAACCTATACCCCTGTCCTATACCTCAAGCAAATCCTGCTGAACTCAGAGCCTTTCATTTGAATTATCCATACTCTGAAAATATTATAATTTGCTCTCTATGTCATAGCAAAATAACACAAAAGATTGTGCAAGTTGCTCCTATGAATCATATTTCCACTTGTAAAATGAAATTTGCTACTATTGCTGCTCTTGCCACAAGCCATTCTCAGGAGCTGCAAAATGTAATGCAAAATGGATCCTATCTCAGAAGAGTAACATTGTGGATCACATCATGGTCCTATTTGCAATGGATTCTAGCCAGAGAAATTGCATAGTACAATGATGAATGTATAGTAAAATCATAATATACCAAACTATTAGGGAAGAGAGAATGTCTGCAACACCCAAATTTCTGTTAAATCTAAATTTATGTCACTGGCATCTTTATTCACAATAGTTATAAATTGCCCCAATCACAAAAACTATGTCTTAGAATACTACAATGTAACCAGCCTCATCAATAAAAACAATAAATATCTAGACTAAATCAGGTTGCTATCCACACTCACCCTGCAAGGTCTTCAGAAATTCAGAGTGTGTCAGGGTCAAAGATGTATCCAGAAGCAGCAACCAGTACGTTGATGATACCCAACTTTTTCTTTCCACCCCGAACCAACCCAGTGATGCCCTCGCCGTGATGTCTCGTTGCCTGGAGGCGGTCCGGGTTTGGATGGGGAGAAAAAGGCTTCGTCTCAATCCTGCCAAGACTGAGTGGCTGTTCATACCGGCATCTCGGACTGACCAGCTTTTTCCATCATTAACAATAGGGGGTGAGGTGTTCCCCCCCCGTTGATAGGGCTTGCAACTTGGGCGTCCTCCTGGATTCACGGCTCAGTTTTGAAGATCATATAGGAGCCGTGACCAGGGGGGCTTTTGCCCATGTTCGCCTGGTGCGCCAGTTGCGGCCCTATCTGGACCGAGATGCCCTATGCACAGTCACTCATGTGCTCGTGACCTCCCGGTTAGACTACTGCAATGCCCTCTACATGGGGCTGCCCTTGAGGACCACTCGGAGGCTTCAACTGGTGCAGAATGCAGCCGCGCGAGTTGTGATGGGAGCTTCCCGATACTCCCGTGTAACACCTCTTCTCCGTGAGCTGCATTGGCTTCCGGTTGCCCTCCGGGTGAGATTCAAGATGCTGGTAATGACCTATAAAGCCCTAAATGGCTTGGGTCTGGACTATCTAAGGCAGACATGTCAAACACAAGGCCCGGGGGCTGGATCCGGCTCGCGAAGTGGTTTCATGTGGCCCGCGAAGCCATCCTGGAAACAGTGAGGGAACAGCCCCCACTGCCTTGGCCCTGGCCCAGAGACCTTCCTTCTGCCAGAGACCCTCAGATCTGTCCCTCTCCTGCCCAGGCCCCCATAGGCACCCTTGATGTGAATGATGTAGAGCTGGCCACGCCCACCCAGTAGGCCATACGCACTCTAGCCATGCCCACCCAGTAGGCCACGCCCACCCTGGCCATACCCACCTGGCCCCCTGAGGGCAACCGCAATGCTGATGCGGCCCTCAATGAAATTGAGTTTGACACCCCTGATCTAAGGGAACACCTGCATCATCTTCCCATCGTCCTGTGCGCTCCCACAGGGAGGGCCTTCTCAGGGTACTGCCGGTTAATGAATGCCGACGGGTCATTCCCAGGGGAAGGGCGTTCTCTGTGGGTGCGCCTGCCCTATGGAACCAACTACCTACGGAACTTAGGACTGCCCCTGACCTTCGCTCATTTCACCAGGACCTGAAAACTTGGCTCTTCGAGCTGTTTGGCCCAGACTGAGGGGTTTTTAATTATAATTGGGTTTTAGATTTACTTTTGGGGGTTGAATTTAATTAATTGTTTTAATTGATTTTAATTTTTGTATTTTATGGTTTTTAACTGCCCTGTAAACCGCCGTGAGTCCTACAGGAATAGGGCGGTATACAAATTCAATAAATAAATAAATAAACTTCTACAATGCAGGGCTCTCTATAAAGTCTAACCACTTTTTATGCAGTGTTCAAACTAGGTGATGGACAGAGTCCCACTTGATAAAGTAGTTCCTGATATATCCCAGCGGCATGCCATTTATAAGCTTTATAAATAATGGCCAACACAAGAAGCCAACCAGTAGACACTAATTGCATTCCTCCACTAATAATATGACTGCTACATTTGCACCAGCTGAGTAGTCTTATATCACTAAGATATTAAAACCAACTGTGTCAATTTATCTTATCTGAATAATTTTGTGATCATACAAATGATATAAATGTGAGAAATAAATGCTTATTGTAGATCAGGATCCAGTATTAACTGTGAGCTTAGATGGCTTTAGGAAACAAAATCCTAAGACCTGCTCTAGTTAAAATGCATTGTATGTTTTCAAATGAGGTATAATATCCTCTAAAACATGGGTGTCAAACTTGCTGTGTCATGTGATGTGTTGTGACATATTGTGACTTTTTGCATTGCCGGAGCTGGGGTGAGCACGGCCTCCATATGATGCAACCGGCTCATGGGCCGGCAGTTTGACACCCCTGTTCTAAAGCAATACAATGTTCTAAAAAGGGCAGTATTATTACCAGTCTTTGCTGGTCTTGACATATATCTACATTCTTCTGTGTTCCTTTTAAACACGTCTTAAATACACATCTTTGGAATCCAGCAAAGACAGTTCCACTTTGTTAAATCAATGGCTGAAGTTCTACACTTTTGAAACCTATGTGGGAGAGGGAGGAGACAAGACTATTGGAACTACATACGAACGCAGCATGAATCTTCTGAACCCCAGCGATTTGATAATTCTGTTTACTTACAAGACTTGGCACAGATAAGCGGCCTCAGTGATGCCTGAACATCAACATTCCGATAGTGTGCATATTTAAATTGGAAAAGTCTTTTAGGCAAATGTTTATATTTACTTCGTCATGTGATAAGTCAACTCTCCGTTTAGAACATGTTGAAGGAAAAGTCATCATCATGGTTCATTCCAAGCCTGGAATAAACAATATGGCGACTGCTTTAGAAAGAAGGTTGCAGTTTATTGAACAGAGTCAGACAGAAAGATGGCTCTGGAAGAAAAGAGCAAGCACATGTGGAGAGTGGGTTTTTATACCCTCTGGGGCTTTTGTCTGGAGTTGTTTCCTGTTCCTGTTTGAGGCTTTGTATTTCCTGTGTCATATATTCTGACCTAAGTCTGGATGTGCCCTTTGGCATCTGTGGGATAATGTATTGTCTTAGAGTTTGGGTGGGGTATGTAGATTTTAGGTGTCTTTATCTTCTTAATCTTCTAGCTTCAAACTTACTGAATGGTTTACATCTGCATTTCTACAGAGCTGGTTTCTGCTTGGGGGAGAGACTTGGGACTATTAAGAAAACTGGGCATGCTTTTCTGCCTCTTTAAGATCCTTTGAGAAAATATATTTTTCTGCCCTTTTAATATTTCCTTCTCTGGGGGGCTGACTTCCCACAAACAGTAAAGCTAGCCTTTGAGTTTGCTAAACTTGCACAAGAGCAACAGCCAAGGCCAGATAACTCCATTTACATATCCATTTCATCAGAAGCAAGTTCTACTGTGCTTTGAGGAGTTGTAACCTCAACAGTGTTTGATCTAATGCTAGCCAGAAACCTAGCTAGTGTAGACTGTTGCTTGTTTTGTCTCTCGAGCTCAATACCTCTTTAGTTCTGCTTCTTTAAGGGTTCAACACTATGTAAGAAAAACAAATGTACAAATAATTCAAATTGTATTTTGGCAACAGGGAAATTGGGAGAGTTGAAGCCCATGCATCTTAAAGTTGTCAAGATTTAGAAACAATTCTGTAGAATTGGAGCTTTGCTGGCTGAGGAATTCTGGGAGCTGAAGTCCACAAGTCTTAAAGTAGCCAAGGTTGAGGACCCCTGCTCTACAGGAAGGATGGGAGCACTGTCAAAACCTGCTCTGAATTTTGCTCCTTGCTTGGTCTCTGCAAGCTCCAATGAGTTAACCAGTACTTGCCATATGTATTTAACTGTACTTTGAAAGGCAGCACACACATTTCTTGTCCAACTATATGTGCCATCAAGTCATTCTTCACTTTTACCAAGCAATGAAATAACTAATTTCAAGTTCAGTTATGCAATTCATTTCTGGGAGCATGTCTTAACACAAGAACCATATCCCCTGGCTGCAAGTAGCATTAATCTCAGTGGACAGAAGCAGAAATGGGGCATAGGGAGAACTCGATTTAAATTCCTGTATTTTTGCTGTTCTACACTCGTGTGAAGGAAGTGATTTAATTTTAATATAAAAATTCACACAGCAGGCAGGATTAGAAGCTTTGTTTAATGCAGAATTGCTGTCCCTTAAGAGAAATCAGACTATGGATTAAGTCTTTCTGAGGAATCCACATTCCTGTCCTCTTAAAGGTTGCATCAGGGCCAGAAATTCAAGAAATAAAGAGCTCCCCATTATGGAAGAGTAATAAGGGTTACATTGGGGTAGGATCCTCCATACTTGGCAACTTTTTAAGACTTGTGAACTTCAACTCCCAGAATTCCTCAACCAGTGCTGGTTGGGGAATTCTGGGAGTTGAAGCCTTAAAAGTTGCCAAGTTTGGAGAGCCCTGCATTAGGGACTCTGCCTGTGACATGTCCGCCTGCAGTAGCGGATTACTTTTGGGAGGCAGCTTTTGAGGAGCGGATTGCATTTCTTGGGTTGAGACAAAAAGAGGACAGAGCTTTTTACAGAGCATATTCTTTGAAGCGCTTAATTATAAATAAAGCAAATTAAAATCACACCCAATGCTAACTTTTAGCCTCATTTTTAAATTTAACAGCAATTTTCTTCCTTCCATCGTCAGTGTTTTATTTAGGCAGCCAACAACCAAAACCCAGCATGAAAACTGACTTCGAACAATCCAGGTAGGAAAACGGGACAGGATTATTTGTAAGCGAAACGAAAGAAATTCTCTAACGCAGCCCCATCCTTTCAAATTCCTACCAAATCTAAAGAAGCCCCGCTTCGGAGAAACCGGAAGCGGAAATGGGAGAGAGAGAGAGAGAGAGAGAGAGAGAGTCTCTCTATTTTCCGTTTCTCACGAGACCGCGAGAAAAGAACTTTTCCGGGAGGGGACGCTAAATCTCGCGATACGTTGCTTCCACTTCCTTCGTTCTTTTTGTCGCCGACCGAGCAAGATGGTAGGTCGGGAGCAACGTGGTTAGTCTCGGGCTCGGGGACTTCTGGCCCCTTTTTTGGGGGGGAGCGGTAGGGAGAGGCCCCGTCGGTTTCGCTTGCTGCTCTTGCCGGGGCTGCCCAGCCATATTCCGAGGGGAGGTTGCTCCGAGGGCAGGAGACGCCTCTGCTAACTTCCCCTGGGGAGGGCTGTGCTCCAGGGATTGTTTGATGCGGTATTTAAGGCACCAGGCTAGAAACCAGGAGATTACGATATGATATGATTGATTGATTGATTGATTAGCCCTGATAAGATATGCATTGAAAGATTTTACCCTTTTACCAAAGCAGTCAAAATAAATACCTAATACCCCACCTCTTGTCCCAAAGGTGCTTTTTCAAGAGGCAACTGCACTTTCTTGTTTTTCTTTGAAGACGTTTCGCTTCTCATTGAAGAAGCTTTTTCAGCTCTTGACTTCAAAGAAAAACAAAGTCTAGTTTAGTTGCCACTTGAAAAAGCACCTTTGGGACAATCACGAGAATCTCCATAGACATTTGCCCCACCTGTTAAATCTCCTTCTCACCTTTGCTTTTCATTCGTCAGTAATTAAAATAGGTAAAACGTTTTTTTGTTTGTTAGGACTGTATTTTTTGTTATTTTTCAGGTGGAAAGATGCAATTGATTTTGACATAGATTTTCGGGGAAGGATGGGAAGACGTCCACCCGGCCTAGTTTTAATTTTGTTGGGTTTGGGCTTAATTATTTGTTGGGTTTGATTGAAGCCTACTCTTCCCTGAAAGAAAGGATCAGGGACTCTGCCACCACTAAAACAACTTCCCTCTGGTTTTTCCTCTATACATCTTTTAAAAAAAAATCTAAATCAGTGATGTAGACAAAATGCAAAAAAAAAGTTTCTTTGTATAAAGTAGAGATTATAGAAAACCTTCTGCAGAGATGGGTGAAGTAAAGGAAAGAAAAAAATAAGAGTGCATTTATTATAACCAAATTTGTTTTTATATTTTTAGCCTTCCAGATTGAGGAAGACAAGGAAACTAAGGGGGCATGTCAGTCATGGCCATGGACGTATTGGTAAGCATTAGTGATACAAAGCTTTTGAAAATACAGAATTTTTTTTCTCAAGCTATGAAATTAGAAATCCTGTAAAACACACACACACTTTTTGAGTATGTTTTTTCTATTACTTTAGCTGAACAATGGATAGTAATAGTTCATTTTATGGGAAAATGATGGAATTTGGTGAGGTGCCATATGAATGTGATTAAATTTCTGACAAGTATCAAAGGCCCTATTAAGTATCACTATCATCCAGGACCGTTGGGCTGAAGAGCACTCAAAGTATAGATCATTGTAGCTACTTGATTTCTTACTTAGAAAAAGCAGATTTGCACCTTGTTTTGCTTCTGATGAGGTAGAATATTTTGTTTGTGTTGAGGATGTATTGCCTTGAAAGTTGTGGCATTTTAAATTATTGAGTTGAATGTTCTGGCTTTTATTTTATAATACTTTTATTGTAGTAGTAGCATCTGATTTTGTCCATAATAACCATTTAGTGGAGAGACATTTTTAATCATGAAGGTATTTACTCAGAAGTCGTTAATAGATGACATCAGAAGATTCTTGCAACCCTGAAAATGCTGTGCAGATTAGTGCAATTAATGCAGTATAATTAGGTAAATTTGCTACTACAGTTTTATATACACATAAAGAAAACAGCAGATATACTTGCTTTTAGTATATGAAAATTAGAGGTTACCAAAAAGCAAAGCTTCTCTTAGCGAAGATGGCTATCATATAGATCAGAATCGAGAAATCTCTCTTCTGGATGCTGTTGAATCGGTAAAATTCAACATTGTCTATGCTGACAATACTGTAACTTCCAGAAGGCCACAAGCTGCTATCTTTGGCTGCCAAGATTCATGTTGGATTTGACTATTGATGTAGATTGGCTTGCATAATGTGACATATCTTGCATTTGTACCCATCTTCTCTGAAGAAGGGTTAATAATCTCAAAGGCAAGACAAAAACAGTTTTGTCTTGATACTCTCAAGTCTTCACATCTGTGACAGTGATTGCTATCTGTGCAGATTCAAAGTATCTACATGGGGTATTAGAATGAAACTTACAAGGGTAGTTATTACATTAAAATAAAGTGTGTCCACCTTGGCAACTTTAAGACTTGTAGACTTCAACTTCCAGAATTCCCCAGCCAGCATGGGAATTGAAGTCGACAAGTCTTAAAAATTGCCAAGGTTGAACACCGCTGCATTAAAAGAATTCCAATTGATAGCTTTTGTTTTTTACCATAGGTAAACACAGGAAACATCCTGGAGGCCGTGGAAATGCTGGTGGCATGCACCACCATAGGATTAACTTTGACAAATAGTAAGCTACTTTTCCTTTTTCTCTCACAACTGCCTTCTGTATTTCAGTTTTGTGTAATATAAAGAGCAGACCTAAGTTATGAACCAAGATCAATGTACCCTGGATACATTTTGTTACCTATTTACTGAAACAAAGCTGTACACAGTTTTATATTTACCCACTGTTTGAATTTTCTGACCAGATAATGGAAATTGCCCAGCTTAACACATCTAAAAGTCCGGGAAAATTGTTTTAATAAAATGTTAGGATTGCAATTGTCATTTCTAAATCATTATCAGAAGTGACTTACAAATAGCTGAGACTAGAGTCACATCTTGGTACTGCCAGTGATCTTGGTGTGCTATTGTACTCAGAGAGTAACAACTGACCTTTATTCACTGACTGTCTCTTTCCCAACACAGTCGGCCACCAGGTTAGTAACAGAATGATTTAAGAGATTACATGTTTTCTAAAATGAAATGATGTAACTAGCCACCATTCTTCCCTGTTACAAAAACACTTTTATACCTAGCCATTGATGGATCCTGGTATTTCTGCTTGAAAGTAGAAATAGCATAGGGAGAGAGTAGATGGAGGGGAATAGCATTGAGTACAGGAAATAAGTTTGTAATAACCATATTAATATAATTATAATTTATGTGTTGAAGATCTAAAAGTCTATGAAGATTCTTAGTCATCCAGGATGTCCCAAAGATGCTTTTTCACAAGGCAACTGGACTTTCTTTTTTCTCTTTGAAGATGTTTCGCTTCTCATCCAAGAACCTTCTTCAGATCTGAGTGGATGGTGGGGAATGGAAGGATTTATACTCCTTGCAGACAGCTGGTCATTTGCATTCTTTTAGAGAGTCCTTGATGCCATCTGGAGGCTTATCTGTGTCATCAGGGTCACCTGAGTAGTGCAAATGGGTATGGAGACGTCTTGGAACTGTTGAAAGGACTGTTTTGTAAACTGAAAATAATATTGTATACCTCCTGTTGAGAGAGGGTTGTTCAAAATATGACATCATCTATCTTCAGTGTATAACAGTCCTTTCAACAGTTCCAAGAAGGCTCCACACCCATTTGCATATGTCCAGGTGGCATCAAGGACTTACTAAAAGAATGCAAATGACCAGCTGTCTGCAAGGCGTATAATTTGTTCCATTCCCCACCATCCAGTCAAATCTGAAGAATGTTCTTGGATAAGAAGCGAAACATCTTCAAAGAGGTAAAAAAGAAAATCCAGTTGCCTCGTGAAAAAGCACCATTGGGAAGATCTTAGAAGCTTGAATTGAAGACAAAAGGCATTTCTTCTACAAAGTATAGAATACCCTGTGGTAAGATGGGTGGCCAATAAGATAGATGGATGGATGGATAGATAGATAGATAGATAGATAGAAAGAATGAATTTTGTATTTTCTAGTTAAGATTACCATTGAGTGTCATAATACATTGCCTAATAAATTTACTTTGCATGTAATTTTTTTTCCACTAGCCACCCTGGTTATTTTGGAAAGGTTGGTATGAGACATTACCACTTGAAAAAGAACCAGCACTTCTGCCCAACAGTGAATCTGGATAAGCTCTGGACGCTTGTTAGTGAGCAGACGAGGCTGAATTATGCTAAAAATCCAGCAGGACTAGCTCCAGTTATTGATGTTGTACGCTCTGTAAGTGTTCTCATCTGTTTTTTTGAAAATTCCTATTTATTTGTCCATTCTAGTAAATGAGCAGCTTACAATATTAAAATATACAATTTAATATAAAATGTAATAGCCTGAACTAAAAACAACCAAAGCAATAAAAATATCACACACACACACACACACACACTCTCACTCCTTGGAACAGAACCAGATCTTAAAGGTCTTCCATAGCCAGGAGAGTGAGTACTGTGTGTATCTTTAGGGGGGGGGTGTGATATTCTGGAGGCCGAGGCAGCAACAGAGAAGGCACACTTACTTGTCCCACAAGATGACAATGTTTAATAGAGGGGACCTTGAATGCACTTGCTGTGCCCGAATGTACCAAGTGGGCAGAAACAACTAGAAGTAGGTAGTCCCTTAGATAACAGGCCCTGTGTTGTGAATGGGTTTATAGGTAGCAACCAGCACCATAAATAGCACCCAGATCCATCTGCAGCCAATGCCTCTCACTTAGCAGTGATGACATAAGCAGTGTTACCACTCATGCAACTGTATTTTACCCTCCAGATTGGTTCTGGATGGTTTTCAAGGGAAGCCCCACGTAGAGCACAGTGTAATAGTCCAGTTTTGAACTGACCAAGCCATAAGTAACTCTGAAGGGCCTATTGGTCGAGGGAAGGGCACATCCAGCGCACAAGATGGACTTGTGCAAAGGCTCTCCTGGCCACAACTGCCATGAAGCAGTAGCCGTGAGTCCAGGAGGACCCCCAAGTTGTGCATCAATCTTACAAGGGGAAGAGTAACCTTATCCAATTCCAGTGGTAAAAACATCCCAAACCACCCCCACCCCCGGGGGGGGGACGACAATCACAAGTCCATCCAGATTCAAAGATCTCAGTTTTATTTTAGAGGTTACATGATTTTACAAATTAAAATGTAATTATTTTTCAAGATTTTGTTGGAACAGATTTCAAACTTGGTGCTATAAGAGTCATCTTCGATGGGCAAAATGAGATACAGTGCACTCAAATAGAATTATGCTGTAAAACAGGGGTGTCAAACTGCTGGCCCATGGGCCGGATGCATCATCAGAAAACCATGTCGACCACATTGCTGGCAATGGTGAAAAAGCTCTGATTCATTGTGTGACATCACGAGTTTGACATGTCTGCTGTAAAAGGATAAAGGTTTCCCTTGTGTCCAACACTAGGGGGCAGTGTTCATCTCCATTTCCTAGCTGAGGGAACTAGCATTGTTGAAGACTATATGCCAGACATGTCAAACACAAGTCCCAAGGGCCAGATCCGGCCCGCGAAGTGGTTTCATGTGGCCCGCAAAGCCACCCTGGAAACAGTGAGGGAACGGCCCCCACTGCCTTGGCCTTGGCCCAGAGACCCTCAGATCTGTCCCATTCCTGCCCAGGCCCCCATAGGCACCCTTGATGTGAACGATGTAGAGCTGGCCATGCCCACCCAGTAGGCCATACGCACTTTAGCCACGCCCACCCAGTAGGCCACACCCACCCGGCCTCCTGAGGGCAACTGCAATGCTGATGCGGCCCTCAATGAAATTGAGTTTGACACCCCTGCTATATGCCGAGGTGCACATAATGCTGTTGCCTTCCCACTGAAGTGATGCCTATTTATCTACTTGTATTTGCTTGCTTTCAAACTGCTAGATGGGTAGGAGCTGTGGCAAGGACGGGAGCTGACCCTGTCACACTGTCCTTTGGTCTCGGATTGCAAACCTTCCAGTAAATTTTATACACAAGCTAGAAAGGATTTTTGATCAATTCCCACCCACCCCAGTAAATGCAAAGAGGCATCAATTATTAGAATTGATACACAATGTTTTAAAAATACTTGCCCATTGATTTTATTGACACTATGAGTAATGACTTCAAGGGACTTGTTGTTGTTGTTAGTTGCGAAGTCGTGTCCGACCCATCGCGACCCTATGGACAATGTTCCTCCAGGCCTTCCTGTCCTCTACCATCTTCTGGAGTCCAGTTAAGCTCACGCCTACTGCTTCAGTGACTCCATCCAGCCACCTCATTCTCTGTCGTCCCCTTCTTCTATTGCCCTCAATCTTTCCCAGCATTAGGCTCTTCTCCAGTGAGTCCTTCCTCCTCATTAGGTGGCCAAAGTATTTGAGTTTTAGCTTCAGGATCTGGCCTTCTAAAGAGCAGTCAGGGTTGATCTCCTCTAGGACTGACCGGTTTGATCGCCTTGCAGTCCAAGGGACTCGCAGGAGTCTTCTCCAGCACCAGAGTTCAAAGGCCTCAATTCTTTTGCGCTCAGCCTTTCTTATGGTCCAACTTTCACTGCCATACATTGCAACTGGGAAGACCATAGCCTTGACTATACGCACTTTTGTTGACAGGGTGATGTCTCTGCTAAAAAGCAGAGACATCAAGGGACTACATGTTATTAATTTTAAGCTTGTTTTGATATTTTCCAGGGGTATTACAAAGTCCTGGGCAAAGGAAAGCTGCCCAAGCAGCCTGTCATTGTGAAAGCAAAATTCTTCAGCCGAAGAGCAGAAGAGAAAATAAAGGAAGTTGGAGGAGCCTGTGTCCTAGTGGCATAAATGTTTATATATGTATGCATACTAAATCATAGGCATGAATAAACTATTTCAGATGTTGGAGTGACTTTTCATCAGAATATTCTCTCAATTACATTCAATACTAGAAAGTTGATTTTTGAAGAATTGTAGAACTGGAAAATAACATTTAGGCCACCAATCCAATTTCCAGTTTGAGTTCCTCTCATTCAGGAATTAGGAAATCACCTCCTCCCCAGTTAGTTGATTCCACTATCAAAATTATGTTTGCAGTAGTTTTTTCCAGTGCTTAAAAGTTTTTTTCAGTGCTTAAAGCAAAATATTCCATTTTCCTTGTTCCTTATCTTGCACTGTGGGATAATAGAAAATTGCCCAGCCACATGTATGTTATTGTCCCTTGTACTTGAATGTTGTATTTGCATCACAACAATCTTAATAAAAATAGACAATTCCCACAGTCTTATAACATTGGGAATAATACTCCCTATTATCTTTCGCTGTTTTATTCTGAATTGTGGCACTGAGGGACACCCCAACTTATTTTACATCCTACGCTGATCCCAGAGAGAAAAAAGCTGAAAAAATAAGTAGTATGAATGCAAAATTACAGGCAAGGCACGTCAAATGTCTTACAATAGTCCAGCTCTAGCCACCGTTACCTGCCTAGTTAATGGGGAATAGCCTAGTGATGTATTCAAGAATGAACTCTCCACTTGGACTGGGCAAACATTTCTTTCCAGGGATCTGGGTTTGGTGCTGCCTGGGAAAGAGGGTCAAAATTACACTACCTTCCTTAATTGAAGAGTTTGTCCCATAAAATGGAACAGCAAGAAAGAAGTCAAGCCCAGGAGATGACAGAGGAGTGGGAAAGAATACAAGGGCAACATCTCAGCAGCAGTCTACCTTTGTTTAATTCGTTTTCTTGGGATATGTGATTGGTTTTGGGTTCTAGAGGTTCTAGAGATTGGTCACCCTTCCCCCTCAGTTTTAGTTTAAAACCTGATGAGTTGGGCCAGTCTTTTTCCAGGTACATTTTTGCCTGTTTTCATGAGGTACAGACCATCCCTTGCCAAGAGTCCATGTAGGAAATGCAGTCCATGATCTAGGAAACCAAAGTTTTCTTGGCGACACCAACCCTTTAGCCAATGGTTTATTTCTAAAATTCTGTTTTCGCTCAGTGGGTGTTGGCCTTTCGTTGGGAGTGCTGATGAGAACACTTTGTGCTCCTAGCTTCTTAACTTTATTGCCTAGTTGTTTGTAATCTTTCACTATTGTAGAGGTCCCCAACCTTTTGTGCACCAGGGACCGGTTCCGTGGAGAGAGGTTTTGTGTGTTGCCTACATCTTGCAGAGGGGGCTTTGTACGGACTGGTTGCTGGCATGCCATGGCCTAGTACTGGTCCATGGACTGGGGGTTGGGGAGCCCTGGCGGTTGGGGACCCCTGCACTGTTGTACTCAGGTTGTGTCGTTAGTCCCAATGTGGAGGAGGAGGAAGGGGTAGTAATCTGTAGGCCTAATTATTTTGGTTAGGTTCTCAGCCCCATCTTTGATATTTGCTCCAGGGAGACAACATACCTCCCTGGATTGTATGTTTGGTCTGCAATATGGATGATTCTGTTCCTTTGAGGATAGGTAAAGGTAAAGGTTCTCTTGCACATGCGGGCTAGTCGTTTCCAACTCTAGGGGCCGGTGCTTATCTCCGTTTCAAAGCCGAAGAGCCAGCGCTTGTCCGAGGCGAGGATGTCTCTGGTCATGTGGCCGGCATGACTAGACGCCAAAGGCGCACGGAACGCTGTTACCTTCCCACCGTAGTGGTCCCTATTTTTCTACTTGCATTTTTACGTGCTTTCGAACTGCTAGCTTGGCAGAAGCTGGGACAAGTAACAGGCGCTGACTCGGGATTTGACCCGCCAAACTGCCGACCTTCTGATCGACAAGCTCAGCGTCCTAACCGACTGAGCCACCACGTCCCTTCCTTTGAGGATAGAATCTCCTATTACCAACATTCACCTTTCTTTTTTGGAGGCTGCAGTCTGTACTTTTCTGTTTATCTCTGCTGTGTTTGCATGTTTTCTTTGAGGGGGAGGTTGTGGGTCTGTGTGTTTCCATCTAAGGGGAGAAATTGCTCAGTTTTAGTGGGGCTGTTTCTGGTTGGATTGGATTGGGCAGAAAGGGTTTTAGTTGTATGCTGCTGCTTTCTTGAGTATTGTGTTTCCTCCTGTGTTTCCTCCTATGCGTGACATACCTCCATTTGTCTTCCTCCAAAGGTTTATCAGTAAAGCCAAATCCTCTGGGAGTTATTTGTTCATTAATTGGTTTGGTTTCCTTTTCTCTTCTCCAGTCTTTATTTTTCTGACCTCTTTCCCTCTTTTACCGTTTTGTAGGGTCAGATCATCTGGGAGTTATTTGTTCGTTATTTGGTTTGGTTTGGTTTTGATGGAGCTTTCTTTTATATGTTGGGGTTTGGCTAGAGTTGCCTCTTATGTCCCTAACTTTTTCTTGTAGTAGTTCACATAATTAGCATCTAATGCATGTATAGTTTGGGTGTTCTTTGGGCATGAACGCATACATGGAACATATATTGCACAATAGTATCAGTCACCTGTTCCATGAGTTTGTTGTTTGAAAAATCCCTCTTTTTGTTTGGTGGATGTGCTTTGCTGTTAGCCTTGTTTCTAGTTTCTCTGTTCTGGGTAATTATGCCTATTTTTCTATCCTTTTTTCTGCCTGTTTGTGCTGCCTTATTATTTATTTAACCGTCTTACTATTGTGTTAGTTTTATTTATCCATTTCTTCCCTCTTATTTTTTTTTTAAAAAAGTTTTTGAGCTCCAATTCCTTTTTGTTCTTTACTTGGGGTCTTCCGTCCCTTCCTATTGAGACCTCAAACTTAATTGTTGCCTTCACTTCTGTTATTCGCTACTCCAGCCTCTTGTTTTCTGTTGGCTCCCTTCTGTCTTTGGTGCTCGTCTCTTCTCTGGTCAGGCCTCCGTTCAGCTTTCCGGTCGGCTTAGCAGCTCTGTCTGGTCTGCTTCTCTCAGCCGGCCGCTCATCTTGAGAAATCAGAGGTCTGGCTAGAAGCCTCTCTGTTGCTGCTGCTGTGTTTCTCCCCCTCCCCCCCCAGGTTTTGCCACCTCCCAATTCCTCACAGCGGAGGGATTGCTGTGTAGGCCTTTTGTCCTCTGCCAGTCCAGGCTAGCAGGAGGCTGGGGAGGGAACGCCGGTCCAGTCCTCCACCTGAGGCAAGGCTCCCCTGGGGAGTGTTGCGAGGCAGGGAGAAGGCTGTGGGAATTGGTCTGTCTTTGCTTTGCTGGGCCCTGGTCAGGATGCCTTGATTGGGGTGCGAGTCTGCAATTGCTGAATAAATGCTGTGACCCACCAGTTCGCTGCTTCCAACGGTCTCCCTCGTCTGCTGTTCTCATGCTGGTTCACTGCTCTCAGATGCCTTTTTTTCCCCAGCCTTGGGCTGCTTAGTTGTGTTCCAGAGCTGGCTCTCTCCTTCCCTGTTGCCGGCCACATGCAGCCATTCACTCGATGTGCTCCCATTTGCTGGCGTTTTTCTCCTTGCCCCAATTTTTTCTTTTTCTTTATCCTTTCTTCCTTATCTAACTTTCTACTTCTTTTTCCTCCCTTCCCCCCCCCCTCCTAGTACCTTCCTACTTAGTTTGGTTACTTCCCTCCCTGTGATCCGATACTGCTTATTTCTGATTAGCTACAATTTTAGGATCCTTGCACAGATGCTATTGCCAAGCCAAGTAACCCCCATCCTGTATCTTCAGATTCCCTTAATCAAAGCACTGTACTTGTTATCTAATCAGGAGGGTAGAATATTTTTGTTGAGGAAAATGCTAGAATGTTAAAATCTCAGTTGGAATAAAGGCACGATTGAGGTATACAGTGGGACAAAAAAGTATTTAGTCAGCCACCAATTGTGCAAGTTCTCCCACTTAAAAAGATGAGAGAGGCCTGTAATTTTCATCATAGGTATACCTCAACTATGAGAGACAAAATGGGGGGAAAGAATCCAGGAAATCACATTGTAGGATTTCTAACGAATTTATTTGCAAATTATGGTGGAAAATAAATATTTGGTCAATAACAAAACTTCATCTCAATACTTTGTTATATACCCTTTGTTGGCAATGACAGAGGTCAAACATTTTCTGTAAGTCTTCACAAGGTTTGCACACACTATTGCTGGTATTTTGGCCCATTCCTCCATGCAGATCTCCTCTAGAGCAGTGATGTTTTGGGGCTGTCGCTGGGCAACACGGACTTTCAACTCCCTCCAAAGGTTTTCTATGGGGTTGAGATCTGGAGACTGGCTAGGCCGCTCCAGGACCTTGAAATGCTTCTTACGAAGCCACTCCTTCATTGCCGGGGCGGTGTGTTTGGGATCATTGTCATGCTGAAAGACCCAGCCACGTTTCATCTTCAATGCCCTTGCTGATGGAAGGAAGTTTTCACTCAAAATCTCACGATACATGGCCCCATTCATTCTTTCCTTTACACGGATCAGTTGTCCTGGTCCCTTTGCAGAAAAACAGCCCCAAAGCATGATGTTTCCACCCCCATGCTTCACAGTAGGTATGATGTTCTTTGGATGCAACTCAGCATTCTTTCTCCTCCAAACATGACAAGTTTTTACCAAAAAGTTCTACTTTGGTTTCATCTGACCATATGACATTCTCCCAATCCTGTTCTGGATCATCCAAATGCTCTCTAGCAAACTTCAGGCAGGCCCGGATATGTACTGGCTTAAGCAGGGGGACACGTCTGGCACTGCAGGATTTGAGTCCCTGGCGGCGTAGTGTTACTGATGGTAGCCTTTGTTACTTTGGTCCCAGCTCTCTGCAGGTCATTCACTAGGTGCCCCTGTGTGGTTCTGGGATTTTTGCTCACCGTTCTTGTGATCATTTTGACCCCACAGGGTGAGATCTTGCATGGAGCCCCAGAACGAGGGAGATTATCAGTGGTCTTGTATGTCTTCCATTTTCTAATAATTGCTCCCAGTTGATTTCTTCACACCAAGCTGCTTGCCTATTGCAAATCCAGTCTTCCCAGCATGGTGCAGGTCTACAATTTTGTTTCTGGTATCCTTCGACAGCTCTTTGGTCTTGGCCATAGTGGAGTTTGGAGTGTGACTGTTTGAGGTTGTGGACTGGTGTCTTTTATACTGATAACAAGTTCAACCAGGTGCCATTCATACAGGTAACGAGTGGAGGACAGAGGAGCCTCTTAAAGAAGTTTACAGGTCTGTGAGAGCCAGAAATCTTGCTTGTTTGTAGGTAACCAAATACTTATTTTACCGAGGAATGTACAAATTAATTCATTAGAAATCCTACAATATGATTTCCTGGTTTCTTTCCCCCCATTTTGTCTCTCATAGTTGAGGTATACCTATGATGAAAATTACAGGCCTCTCTCATCTTTTTAAGTGGGAGAGCTTGCACAATTGGTGGCTGACTAAATACTTTTTTGTCCCACTGTATGAAATCGTGTCTAGCATAGAGAAAGGTTTCTGGACAGACCAAAGAAAGCAGTTTTTACTGTGCCCTACTAACTTGGAAATTCATTATTACAAGACTATCCTGAAAGGTAAGAAAGCTGAGTACTTAGCTATCTTACTCATATGTAATCTGCATCTCTGATAAGCATTTCTTCCATCATTGAAATTAACAATGAAGTCTAAAAACCTAGATTTGAACCTTGTGGGGTTCTTCCCCCCCCCTCTGAAACTTTTAAAAATATCTTTACAAGTTTTGAACTTTGCAGTTCTAATATCCATTCCTCACTGCCTCCTTTCTAGGACTGAGGGAGAGAAAATGGTTCAAGGCCACTAGTTTGCTTTGTGTCTGAAGTGGTACTAGAACTCATGGTCTCAGTTTCTAGCTTGATGCTTTAAACCACTACACCAAACTGGTTCTCCATAATAAAGAAATATTTTTAATTAATAAGAAACATCTTACTATAAATAAAACAGGATATTGGGAACTGCTAGAACATGGGAATTTCATTTCAACCTTCAAAATCTGATGCCCAAATAATTAAGCAGAAATCAATCAGCTTTGGGTTTTTTATATTTTTATTGAAATATAGATTTCACATTACTTCATCACTGTCAGTTGCAGATGAATTCTGTAATCAATTACTAAAGCGCCTTCTTCTTTCCTCCGATTCTATAGTATCCCTGAAAAAATAATAATTCAAAAGTAGTATTCAATCTATATCAATTTACCGTTATATAATCAGGCTTGTTTTGTCTACCAATTTATAGCAATTCAGCAGCCTCTCTTCAATTATCAGAATAATAAACCTCATCTTTTATGTCTGCCAGCTATATCAGGCTTTCTTCCTGAGGCTGCTTCTCCCAAGCCACATGGACCACTCTTTCTCCAAATAGGGCATGTGTTATGAGCAGGCAGGAGAAAAATGAGTTAATAAGATTAAGCTAGGCATCCAAAACTTGGGGGCCACATAGTGGTGGGGCAACTGGGGTTTTGCACAATGATATTAGTGTGACTGGCTGGAGTGTGGGGAGTTGGGTGGCATTTCTCAATGGCAGTGGTGGCACTGGGGCTGAAGTTGAGGCCAGGGAGAAACTACTAAAGGCTCTGGGCCTTTTACTTCAGCTCCAACCCTAGTGATGCTGAGTGATGCTGTGCAGGGGGGCAAAAAGGTATGTATAAGCAATGAATTAAGATTAGTAGTCTTCCTACAGGAATCATAGCACAGCAAAATGTATCACAATGCAACTCTAGCTCCATGGAAACAAAAGGTATTGCAGTTAGAAAATTTCACTTACTGTTTACAGAACAATGTAACAAATCTAACAAGCCTGATATACTAATATCTAAAGAAATACATAGGACAATATAGATTCTATGGAGAATTCTATGCAAGCATAGAATTAGGCAAATCCTGACTCACTGATAGAGAACTTTAAAATTTGCTAACTATAGTAAGTTTAAACATGGACCAAAATAGAAAAATCAAAGTCAATGCCTATTTGAAAACATATGAAATAATTTTAATAGCAAATAGAATACAATGATCAATTAATTATCCATGTTTTGGGGCACAATTTCAGGTATGAGTGAAGCCCATTTTGGAGCTTTAGATAAAACTTTGAGTTTTATTTCATTACCAAGTAATAGCTTCTTTTATAACTTATTTACAAATAACATAACTAAAGTAGTTCTAGTAATTTATTTCTTGAAGAATTTCTTTTAGAAAGCAAAATACTCCTTTTTGCTCTCTATTTTATTTTGTTTTAAATTTTAAAGTGTAAACTACTTGCCTCAGAACTACCATGTAACGACAAGTTATCCCCTATCCCCAGTAATACAGGAAAAGTTTGCTATAATTCGTATCTGTTACCAACCTGGCAACTGACTCTGCTAATGAATCACAGAGTCAGTGAATAAAGGTCAGTTATTACTCTTCGAGGACTATAGCACACCATGATGATTGATGACATCCAGATGTGACTCTAGTCTCGGTCACAAATAATTTCTTGCTGAAAGACCTTCAGCTTAATAGATTAATTCCATCCGTACTTATGGCACATATTATGAATGCATTATTAGTTGCAGAGTTAAAAAGAATCTGAGCAAAAGTACCGGTATACACTAGCCTTTCTCAAATCAGCAGAAATGCAGGAATATTGTACATGTTTAGGTTTGAAAAAAAGGATATAAAAGATTTGTATGCAAAACTACGCTGCTCCGCATCTACAGATTTTGGCAGAAATTATCTTGGAAATTGTGCTGAAAATTCAACATTTTGGTCATCGCTATTTTTTTTCTATAAGTGCAATTTTTAAAAAAATTATCTCGATTTAAATAATTTTTAAAAATATCTCTTCCACGCTACCCTACCATACCTGACGGATAGGCATTGTTTTAGCTTTCCTTATTCACAAAATCTAAAGTACATTACGTAACACCACTGCTTTTTCTTTTTTTTAGAATTAAATAAAAACTAAGCCATGCTGATTTATTTGCTCTCTCCCTAAAAGCCCCTGGCAACACTCACCGTCTTGCAAAGCGCAACACAGGAAAGACAGAGAAACGGAAGACGGCTTTTTAAAATAACGCTTCCCAGCATGCTCTCGGAGAAAAGACGCGGGAAAGGGAAGCATAGCCACTCAACATCCGATAATGGCAGGAAAGCGCCGATAGTCCGTAGAGAGACAAGTCGTGCTAGCCCTTGATAACTCTATGATAGAAATGATAGACGTTCCCCATGGGATCCTTAAGGTTGTACGATGCTGGTGTCGACTCCGCCTTCTCTAAATAACGATGATGTCACCCGCGCGCTCGGAGCCGGCATCTTCGATTTGATCGGATAAGTCACGTGAGAGAATACGAAGCAGCTGTTAAACTGCGCATGGCAAATTTCTACGATTATTTGTTATTTATGAAATAAAGCGAAAAGATAATAGGGAGCGTGTTATTCGGTTAAAATAAGCGGGTCTAGGACGACCTGTACTTTGAAAGGAGTGGCTCGGGGGTTCCTTACATTTCTTAGCTTTTTTTGGTTGTATTTGCTCCAAATACGATCGTAGCTGTGCATCTAGGAAACTTACTTCAACGCGTGGATTGTTTAATCTTCTGTTGCTATGATCTTGCAAAGAATGTTAAGATTGATTTTTTAAAAAAGTATTACAAAGAAGTGTGCATGTGGTTTGCTGAGCTTTTTTTTAGTAATGATTACTAACGGAATTATTGTTGCATCAAAAATCGACCCCCAGATAATTGGAATCAGAACCAATACAGCCTAATTCCAGCCAAGTGCTTAATATGTGGATATGAATAGTAAACTTCAAATGATTTTTTTTCTAGAATTTGTTTTGCTTACCCTTGATTCTGCATCTGTTCAATGAAAATTACACAATATGCATTAAATATTAAAAAACCAAAGACAACCATTCATCCTTAATTACTTTACAATTTATCATGAAGAGAAGGCGATAGTTTTCTTGGCAGAAATATGGTGGGATAGTAATGGAATTAATTTTAGGGAGTAAATTAATGGCAAGCACAGGCAAGCTCATAAGCTAAAACAATTGCATGGCAACTAAAATCAAAATAGGTCAAATAGTATTTTTCCCCTTGAGAAAGAATATTCTGTCAGGATTTGGTTACAAAGTTTTGCATGGTTTGAAAAATAACCAATGAACTGATCCTGGAAGAAATATACTGATATTTGAGACAATGATTAGCAAACAGAAACTTGGAGAAATGATACAAGCATATGAGGAATTAGGAAAAAAAACTACCATATGACAATGGGAAATGGAAGATAGTAGATGGATGACATCAAAAAGATAACCTGAATGTTTCTGAAAGATCAAAATTCCTGCTAAAGACAGATGGAGAGGGCAAGCACTTCTGAGCTTGATGTTAATGGTGGTACACTGGTACCTAAAATGTTCTGTCATTCTATTGTACTTCTTCCGTATGATGCCTACACTACGATACAAACCTATATGTATCTACTTAGGAATAAGCCTGAGTAACACTACTGGTACTTATGTTCAGGTAGGTTCATATGATTGTAGCTGTAATTTTTAATGACACAGCAAATTAAGGTATTTTTTTTTTAAAAAACCTTTCAGGTTTATTTGAAGTAACTTGAATATGCGTCACTTTCTGGAAGCTTGTCTTTCTCCAAGAAGCAGTATTGTTATTATCGGAGAATGCCGTCTGGTGGCTCCCAGGGGGAGGGCGTTCTCTGTGGGCGCGCCTGACCTATGGAACCGTTTACCGGTTGAGCTCCGGATGGCTCCCGACCTTCGCTCCTTCCGACGCGACCTAAAAACACATCTGTTTAAGCAATCCGGTCTGGTCTGATGGGTTCTTTTGTAATTATTATCTTAAAGTAACTATCTTCTACATTTGGGCTAAATTAGGGTTTAATTTATTTTGAATATCTATATTTGTACATTCTATTATTTATGTCACTGTTCACCGCCCTGAGTCCTTAGGGAGAATATACAAATCAAATCAAATAAATAAATAAATAAATAAATTAAATAAATAAATAAATAAATAAATAAATAAATAAATAATTACTTTTAATCGACACAATGATTAAATATAACAATGTAGGTTTGCAGAAAACATCCTGCAGAAAACACACCTCCACAACACACTCCTTTCAGCAGTTCCAAGAAGACTCCACACCTGTTGCACTACTCAGGTGACCCTAAGGACACAGGCAAACCTTCAAGTGGCCTCAAGGACTCTCTAAAAAATGCAAATGCTGTCTGCAAGGAATATAAATCCTTCCATTCCCCGCCATCCAGTCAGAGAGATGAAGAAGCTCCTTGGATGAGAAGGGAAACATCTTCAAAGAAAAACAAGGAAGTCCAATTGCCTCTTGAAAAAGCACCTTTGAGACAACCATGACCTGGGTGACTAAGCATCTCCATAGACGTTTGTAGATTTCAATTGATTAACCAGAAATATTTGTAAGTACTTTACAGCATACGGTAACTTTATTTCTACAGTGTAACATTAAAAAGAATCATTAACGTAGTAAAATGTGTTTGTAGAGTGGTACTTCTTGCGCTAGATTTTGTACTATATATTCTGTCATGTTCCTCTGTAGTTATTTGAATTAGAGACTGCAATAAGAACTTTGCCTAAAAGCACACATGTTGTGTGATCCTATTGGTTTGCTTTCCAGTATGGCATGAATTTATCCACATTACACGGATTCTTTCAAGAATAATATAGCATGCTGATTATTTGTTTCCTTACTGGCTGCCTGATAAGATATTTTAATAAATGCATCCATTATTAAGTAAATATGTGCACAGATAGTCCATGACTTGTGGCTGATCGATCAGCTGAAGCTATAACAGTTGCCCACAAAGGTATTTATAACCTGGTTCTGAAGCCACCCCTCTCCATGGTCATGTGATTGTATGTCAGGGGCTCAAGCTACTGTCCTGCCTTTATGGCTGTTTACAGCATCCTGACCATGTTTTACATTTTTTTTGCCTTAGCCTGGTATTTACTCTTGCCAAAAATGACCCACAGTGAACAATTGGTTCAATTTATGACTGCAGCATTTGCTTTACAACCATGGCAGTCGCTTTACAACTGCTTCAAAAAAGGTTGCAAAAATGAGTCTGGTCACATGGTGACCCACTCTATAACTCTCGTGACTGATGATCGTAATGGACCATTACGGTTGTTAGTTGAGGATTGCCCATAAAAGGATTTTCTTCCCCCCCCCCCCATTTTCCAGATTGTCAAACTGAATGAATGAATGAATGTACTTTAGAAGGGCCTTGGAGCTGCTATCATATAGTATATCTTAATAGAACTTACTCTACAACAATTTCCTCCAATCTCTGATATCATTTGTAGGTCAAAATACCTAGTACACGTCATAATCTAGAAGCCAAATTCTGAATTTCCATGTTAGAATTAGGGTTCATTATCAAGTGTTTGTGTGATTCTGTGAATTTATGAAATAATAAATGTGTTTCCATTCTTTATTCTGTTTTTTAGTATTTTCATTTGAGGTTTCTTAATTGTGTAGTATCAGAAAGAGGCAGTTGTAGACCTAAAATGTACATCTTGAAAAATTTGTTGCATTATATTTTGGAAGTTATTCATACTTGTGAATTGATACTGAGTTAAATTCCTGTCTCTGGTGTAGCACATCAGGTTAGGATGGAAGAAGAGAATCTTGGACTTTTCATTGAATCCAGTGAAAATACTTTATTTTCTGTTTTGTGGCATTTTGGTAAATCAAAGTTAACTGCTTGATATTTATGTACCAAATCTTCAACTTTATTCATTTTTATATTTATGCTAATATACACAACAAGTCTTAACAATTACATCAGTATTGTATAAAATCACAGAAAAGTAACATTAAGTCGTGCACATATGCTATTTTGGTGTGTTTTTTGTTTTGCCAGCAAAAGGAATCTAATAGTAAACTTAGCCTGAACTGAGTGACTGTCATTTGAAAACAGGATAACACCATAATTCGTCTTGTATTGAGTTCACACTGTACTATATCATTATGTGTGTGTTTGGGATTGCTTTTCCCTGTAGTATCTCTGAACACTGAATCCCTAGGCTGCTTTTTAAATTAAAGAACAGCTACTACAATTCACGGCTGTGAGCTGTGAGCTGTGAACTGTTGTGGCCAAAATCAAGTGCCAGGCTGCAAATGTGAGTATAAATATGCTGCGCATATTCACATTAGATCTATTTGGGGTTTGCTTGTTTTTTTTTCTTTTTTGAAACTGATAAGAAAGCTGATTAACAGAAATAATATTTTAAAATGTTTGATTAGAAAATTAGTAATTACAAATTTATTAACCCATCAAAAATCAGAATGCTGAACAAGGTAGAAAAGGGGAGACAGAATCCTTTAATAATTCTATGTCCTTATTTTCTTCTGTTATAAATCAAAATATATTTTTTAAAAAGCAAATGAGGTGAGGAGAAAGGAGAGAGAAGAATCAATCAACAGTTATATTCTCATAGGCCCATGCAAGGCACCAGGTGCAAAACTCTAATTAATATGTTAGCAGCATGGAGAGGAAAGAAAACATGTAAGGATTTTATTTAAATGAGATTACAGGAAATAGTGAAAATCAATGCAAAGCAATGAAAGAGATGATAATGGAGCATCAGCTACACTTTTCTCATTCACAGTTAAATGATAAATTATTGCATATGGTTGGTCTAATATGTATTTACCATTTTATTTGTCAGAATTGATTGCACTGTTGCAACAAGGGTAAGGACGGGGATGATCGTTGTATTTGCCACGTTCTATAGTAATCTAACTGAAGTGTTCATAGACTAGGAAGCCCATTTACCCTATAGATGAAGAATACTCAAAAACTTAGTGATCAGTGACTTAGTGAGGAAAGAAAGAGAAAAAGAAAGAAAGAAAGAAAGAAAGAAAGAAAGAAAGAAGAAAGAAAAAGAAAGAAAGAAAGAAAGAAAAAGAGAAAGAAAGAAAAAGAAAGAAAGAGTGCAGGAATGTATTTTGAGTGAGATCTTGATAGGTCAGGGGGAAGTAATTCAAAGAGGAGCAGAAGATTAAAGTGTTGCACTGTTGCAATATAAATTCCTTTGTTTTATTGCATTGTGACATCTTATGCAGGTATGACAGGGATGGAAGTCAGACAGCATTATGAATTTTTCATTTTGAGAAAAATGTCATGTCCTCTGAACCCATCTAGTTAAAGAAAAGTTTCTGAAAATAGCAATGTGAAATGTAAGGCAAGTGTGAAATTTTTAATTTGGGTAAAAGAGAAAACACATTGCCTGAAAATGATTGTGGAATAGAATAGAATAGAATAGAATAGAATAGAATAGAATAGAATAGAATAGAATAGAATAGAATAGAATAGAATAGAATAGAATAGAATAGAATAGAATAGAGCTGGAAGGGACCTTGGAGGTCTTCTAGTCCAGCCCCCTGCTCAAGCAGGAGAACCTATATCATATCAGACAAGTGACTGTCCACTCTCTTCTTAAAAACCTCCAGTGATGGAGCACCCATGATTTCCGAGGGCAAGCTGTTCCACTGGTTAACTGTCCTCACGGTTAGAAACTTTCTCCTTAGTTCCAGGTTGCTTCTCTCTTTGACAGTTTCCAACCATTGTTTCTTGTCCTGCCCTCTGGTGCTTTGGAGAATAATTTGACCTCCTCTTCTTTGTGGCAGCTCCTCAAATACTGGAACACTGCTATCATGCTATCACCCCTATTTCTTCTTTTCTTTAGACTAGCCAAACCCAAGTCCTGCAGCCGTTCTTCATATGTTTTAGTCTCCAGGCCTTGGATCATCTTAATTGCTCTTCTCTGAACTTTTTCAAAACTCTCAACATCTTTTTTGTAGTATGCTGACCAAAACTGGTTGCAGTATTCCAGGTGTGGTCTCACTAGGGTTTTATAAAGTGGTAACTAATACCTCGTGTGATCTTGATTCTGTACCTCTGTTTATGGAACCCAGTATTGTATTAGCTTTTTTGGCTGCTGCACATTGCTGGCTCATAGTCAAGTGATCATCCACTAGGACTCCAAGGTCCCTCTCACAGTTACTGTTTTTGAATCAGGTCTCACCTAATCTGTACTTGTACCTTTGATTTTTTTCCCTGCCTAAATGTAAAACTGCTTTTTTCCACACTGAAACTCATTTTGTTGGATAGGGCCCATTGTTCAAGTTTGTCAAGATCTTTTTGGATCCTGAGTTTGTCTTCTGGGGTGTGGGCACAAGTGTTGTTGTCGGAGTTCCTTGTATAAGAATTTCAACATGGATAAAGCCTAATCCTGAAAAGCTTCCTCAGAATTAAATCTTGCTGTTTTTGTTGAAATTAGATACAATGTTACTGTTTTTGAACCAGGTCTCACCTAATCTGTACTTATATCTTTGATTTTTCCTGCCTAAATGTTAAACTTTGCTTTTCTCCACATTAAAATTCATTGCTCCAGTTTGTCAAGATCTTTTTGATTCCTGAGCTTGTCTTCTGCAGCATTGGCTATTCCTGCCAGTTTGGTGTCATCTGCAAATTTGATGAGTTCCCCTTCTATTCCCTCATTTAAGTCATTGATGAAGATATTGAAGAGTACTGGGCCTAAGATGGAACCTTATGGTACCCCACTGCTTACTTCTCTCCATGTGGATATGGCACCATTGAGGACTACTCGTTGAGTACGGTTTGTCAGCTAGCTACAAATCCATCTGGTGATGATGTTGTCTATTCCACCTTTTTCTAGTTTACCAAGCAGTAGATTGTGGTATACTTTGTCGAATGTCTTACTGAAATCTAAGAATTATAGAATTGGTTATAAAGCAAGTATGAGTTAGTAGTTGGGCTCTGAAGCACTGCTTGGATTTGATTCCCAAAAGAGTTCTTGGAATGCAAATAGTGGCATGAATTAAACTCTTCTCTGCCATTCGGTAATATAATAACCATGCCTTTTTTGCAGGGTTTCATGGCAGCTGCTTTAAGGAGTTCCTGTCAGCCTTGTAAGATAGTCCAGACAAGCACACCCAGAAGTGCTAGCTCTACCTTTATTGTAAGGTTCCATTAACAAAATTTTGCAAGTCTGAAAGTATATCTCCTCCTTCTGTCACCTTTACACTTCAGGAAACTAGGGAAGGTTTTTTTCCCTGAGATGTTTTATCACACCCACATTCCTTCTACAGGCTCATCTTCCACTTCTCTGACTGATGTCTAGTCTGTGGTTCTTCCACCTGTCCCCCAAGGTCATTGCCACATACCATTACTGTTACAGGGAAGACCTCAAGGCAGCAAACATAATGCTTCCTTTCCACAACAACCATGTAAGGTAGATTGGGCTTAAAGAGAATGATTGCCTGATGTCACTTTGGTTTCCCACTAAACAGTTAAGGGATAAGGTTGAGTTTGAAATTTGTAGCTAGAAATTTTGCTTCAAGCCAATAACAATGTATGGTTCATGAGAATAAGAATTAACCATTACAAACAATGTCATTCCTCCTATTTTATTAACTACATTATTGCCAGTATTCTCTTTTTAAAGTGTTTCAATATCATACGATTATTTTAGTGTTAGGACTTTATATTCTTTTTTTTTAAAGCACAACTCCTCATTTAGTGGCCAAGTTTTATTTTTTATTTATTTATTTTAATTCCATTTATATCCCGCCCTTCCATTCCAAAGACCAGGTTATTAAACAAAATATTCGTTAATATACAGGGAGGGAGGAGGAGAGAAAGGGACTTTGAATATCACTGGTTGCTGCTGTCTCACTTAGTTAAAATTCTCTTGTGCCGCTGTAAAGGAGTTATTCTTATATTAGTGCGTGTTGTTGAAATTCGGTTGTAAATGCATGCATTGGTTGGAAAATGATTTTTTTATAATTGTTTATTATCGTTGTATTTGCAAATGGTTACTAACCAAGGAAATCGCAAGGAGTTGGGTATATGGTTTTGTTTTTTGGTTGTATTTTTCTAAGCCCCCTAGAGCTGTTAAAAGCTAGGTAACGTCAATTTTCTAAATAAGGTGGATTGCCTCATGTAGCTCTTTGATTCTTCCCAGAAGGATTCAAATGTTCTGAGGCATTCCTGGCGGGGTGTGTGTGTGTGTGTGTTGTGAAACCTTTTTATCCAGGTTGTCTTGGAATGAGAGGTTTGTAATGGTAGAATGAAAATGTGAGGAGGAAGCTTCCTGAAGTGATGAAGCTTTAAAAATTTGCTTTAAACAGACATTCAAAAACTAGATTTGTTCATGCATTCTTAAAGAAAATTACCAAAAAAAGCCCCCAGTTAAGTGCAAATTATAAATATCAAAAAGGCACAAAGGAACACTAACAATCACCCAGATGAATATTAATTTTTAAAGTAGACAAAAAGACCACTGCTATTGGTTCCAGCAGTAAATTCCTTTCAGTCCATGAATTTGTTTTATTGTTGTCCAAGCTTGCTATCTTTGAATCAGGAATGATTTTGTATACTAGTACTGGAAGTGGGAATGTCTGACTAGCCAAATTTTAGCTGCTAGAACTCACTAAAACAGGAAGTGGTAAAATTGATGCAGCATTTTTATTGCAGATTTTTGAAAAAGCAAATTATAATTATGTATGCTATTTTGACCAACTTCATATTATTGGTGCTAGATTATAGGGATTGCAAGTGAAATTGCTTTGTTGAAATCTCTCCAAAGGCAAGTGATGCAACTTGTTACACATTCTCCTGTCTGAAAATGAATGTCCCCTAGTTTTAATTAAACATTCACCCTGAGGTGTAGATGAAAGCATCGCTTTATTAATCACGCCAAGAAGGATGGGCAGGAAAATAAAATGTTGCAAGCAG
This sequence comes from Vipera berus, assembly GCF_964194415.1. NCBI lineage: Eukaryota > Metazoa > Chordata > Lepidosauria > Squamata > Viperidae > Vipera > Vipera berus. The sequence goes on from NC_138202.1 coordinate 101,245,682, forward strand.
TTTGCATAAGGGTAAAAGTTTGCTGGGCAGGGTGAGGCCCACTTTGTCCTTCTTTTGCTCCCCACTCAGAAGGCAAATTGAACAACTGAGTTGACCAGGTAAATAAAAAGACAATACAATACCTATTTTGTCTTTAAAACTGTGCTGCTAGGTCCCATTAATTGGGCCTCTGAGAACATGTGAATAATACCAAGAGTTCTAAGCATTTAGGTAAAGCTCTTGGAGATTTATTATCTTAACATTTGCTTAGAAGAAGTAAGATTAGCCAGAAGGTGAAATAGTAGGCATTGGAGAGGTTGAATCAGTCAGACTGAAGTAAGTTAAACTCCAGTATCTCCGTATCATGTATGAATAGGTAGTGTTGAGTTTCTCAGTAAAAATTCAAACCCAGGTAATACATATAATTTGATTGGACCGTTCACATTGGCTTATGTTTTGGAAGGATACTTTTCAGGACAATCTGGGTCCATTCATTTTGTTTTCTGTGAGAGACTTGAGGCATTGTGCTAAGCCTAAAAAGGCTTAATGATGATTTGCTGAATTATTGCACATTTGACTGGATTTACATGACATACTACGCCACGGATGCAGAAAATGCAATTTGGGGACCATATATTTTTTATGGCTCTCTTTGCTCTTGAGCAAAGGACCATAATAATCACACACACACCCTCCCCTTTTGATTCATGGGAATGGATTAAGAGGCTATATGATTAAGTATTCTATGGGCTTAAAAACATCTGGATCTCCTTCCCAAGGGTCACAACCACACCCAGATGGTCTCAACATGCTGTGCAAAATCAGATACAATCCTCAGCTGGTGGAAGTTAAATACTGTATTCCTGTGTGACTGTAATGTGACTTATTTGTGCCTGGCATAGATCAGTGTGTGACCCTGATCATACTTCATAAAAGTTAAAATAATAGATTGCCCAGATAAATGTCTTGATTCTAGAATACAGCTTTTTCCTCACTGTTTCCTAGAATGAGGCCATTGCAGTCAGTCTATCATAACTGAAAAATATATTATGTACTATTTTAAAAAAGACAGAAAAATGCTGAGAGCTAACAACTTCATCCGAAATAGTTCATCTTCAGTTTAATCTGCTATAGCATAGGTCACAAAACAATTTGCGCAGATAGAGTATATTGTCATTTTTTTTTCTTTCCATTCACTTGTGTCCAATTCTCACAAACTGCCTGGACAAGTCTCTGCAGTTTTTTGGGCAAGGTTTTTTAAAAGTGATTTGCCATTGCTTGCTTCCTAGGATGAGAGAAACTGACTAGCTCAAGGTCAGCTGCTGGCTATATGCCTAAGGCAGGACTAGAACTTAGTCTCCTAGCTTGCTGCTCTAAATCACTACGCCAAACTTCCTCTCATATTCTCAAATATTTAAGCATTAATATATGATTAGTTTACCCTGTCTTAGAAAAAGCCTAAAATAGTATCACCATTTTGTGACAGTAAAGCACATAAGCAAACATAATATAAATGAATAGAAACTGGATATTATTTTTAAGCTTTGCTGCACAATAATAAAATTGGGAAAGGTGATAGTGGAAAATATAGAAGCTCTGAAAAAAATGTGGATTTAATATTTTGTGGCATTATGTATTGCATAATTTTACTCTTTTACAGAAGATCTGTTTGTTGAAGTCTGCAAGTCTTGCTAGGCGTAGTTTCTCAGATGTAAAAGGCATGATCTGCTGCCCCATGCTCGGGGACAGTAATAGGGAAAGTGAGCTATTGCCTTTATATACCGCTTTAGGCTTTCCATTGGCAAGGCATTTGATTGGCCACTGTGGAAAACAGGAGACCAGTTCTGTTAAGGGTTGTAACAGGCTGTTTCTTAGATTCTTCATCCAGAAGATAATCAAGAACCCAGGGGAATCCTACCAATCATAATTTCTTTCAAATGAGCTGTTTCCTTGGTGTTGTGTTTCTCACATTAAAGCTGCCATGAAGGTACTGTGTAAATTAACAATCTGGTTCCATCATTTATATCATTTTGGAGCTGTTAGTACTGGTATTAATGTAGGGTTGATTGCCCCATAATATGAATTTGTTGAAATACTATTCAGTTCTATGTTTTATGACTATAAATAAGAATAGTGGTGTACATCTGAAGTTGGATGTGTCAGTAAAACATCTACTCTGACTCTGACAGGGCATATGTACAACCTGGGTGCATGTTTACATTGCATTGTAAGCACCCCAGAGTTGCCTTGAATTGTGAGATAGTAGCATATAAATTAGATAGATAGATAGACAGATAGACAGACAGACAGACAGATAGATAGAATGTTTACTTAGAAATAATGCTCTTTAACATCAGTGCAGCTTACTCTCTGAAACAATAGTGGAGAGGATAATTATACCTGTAAATCATTTTATAATACAATCCCATATGATTTCACTGGGGAATAAATCCCAGTGAATCAGTCTTGTATTCTTATTTGGGAATATAAAGCAACATTTAAGCAATTACATTTCCTTCAATTTTAAAAATTCTCTTTTAGAGACTATGCATTTATTTATTTTGTATGGCAGGTGACTCTTGTATGGCAAGTAACTCTGGGTAGTGAACAATCATAAAATAAATTAAAAACAAATTGCCATCATCATACAAAATTTAAAATGTATGCAGCAGCTGAGGAGAATATTACAAACCGTGGTTGTTAAAAGAAGCAGGAGGTTGGGCTCTTCACACACTTGGGGCCCAGGTCCAGGCACTTAACCAAGTATTTAGGGCCTTACAAAAGGCCAGCAGGGTTGGGGCCATCCTGATCTCCAGAGACAGAAAAGGCACATCTCTTCTGTCATGGCAGCTGGCGTTCCCCTGCCGATGGAAGCTGGAGCATGACAAGGTAGAAAGAACTGGAAAAAGATTGTCCCTCGGGTAACCTGGTCTCAAGCTATGACGGGTTGAATTGTACCCAGAAGCACACTGGCAGCCAGTGCATGAAGTAGTGGTGTTATATGGGTTGAGTACCCAACATCGTTTATTACCTGTACAGCTGCATTCTGCACCATTTGAAGTTCTGAATGCTCTTCAAGGGCAGCTCCATGTAGAGTGCATTGCAGTAATCCAGATAGTATTGCAAGCCCACCCTTCCCTGCTAGACAACAGTGTGAGAGGTAATGAATTCATTGTATCATAGGCATCATCATGCAAACAATGTGAATTACATAAATTGCATCATGCACCTATTTCCTTCTTACAAATACCCACAGATGAGATAAAGCAAGGGAATGTTTATTTTTTAAAACTTTATTTTTCAAGGCAAATTTGGTTTTGGGGTTTTATACTGTTACGGTACATGTTATTCTATTTGTCAATTAGAAAAATGATGTATTGTTTTTATAATGTTAGATGCATCATCAAAGTAGTCCTGACCTCTAATGACTATATGGACCAATGCCTGACTCATTTTTTATAGTTAAAATAAATCACTATGAAGTTTATGGTATATTATAGGTTTGGTATGGAAACATTTTAGCCTTTTCTAGTTATTTTTGTCATTCCCTTGTTTACCCAAATATGGCACAGGTTGACATTTAAAGATTATTTTCATTAACTGATTTACTTCTGCATTCTGCAGATGTGGAAACTCCAAAATAAGCATTATACAACTTAATGGTCTAAGGATTTTTGTTAGTTCATTCTGAATTAACTGTGACATTGTGATTATTTTTATAGCATTGTCATGCCATAAATAGATAGCTATGGATTCAAGCCAACAAGTTAGTACTTGATAAATGTTGAAAAAATTGGTATTTTTTATGAGTCCATATTCATAGCCCTATGAAAAGCATTAAGTAACATTAATTGTTAATGGAGAAATCAAAATATTTTTTAAGGACTAAAGGCAGATTTTTGTAAGAAGCAAGATGTGCTAATTTGGACCATGTAACAATACAAAAACCGAATTTGCTCTATTGCTTTTTAAATATTGTGGTTTGAGTTGTCTAATTTCATCTTGGATTGCTATTTAGATTCGCTGATTGCATCATTCTTCATACGTACAAACAGTAAATCTCTAGGGCAAAGCTGAATACTCTTCCTCTACCAACAGAGGTATAATAATGGTATATTTAAAAGAAATCTCTCCAAGATACAGGTGCTGGAAAGAGATGCGGTATTGGGTATAAAATCCAGCCACTTTGATGAATGAAATACCTGACTAAACGGGTATTTGTAATTTGGGTTGTCGCATTATACTCTCCCTTTGTGAGTTTTTATTGTAAAATATGTTGAGAGATTTTCTTTCGGGGGGGGGGGAAATCTACTTGAAAAAGAGAGCTTGCCGTACTTCTTATCTGACTGTGGAATTGTATTTTCTTCCAGCAAACTGGAAAAATAATTCAGAGGAGGCCTAAATGTAAGATAAGAAAAACAAAACCTGTTTAGCGATCTGTGCACCCTTCTACGTTGCTTAGTTTTTGAAGTGGGCATTAACAGAGAGAAAAAGAAAGAAAAGAAAAGAGTGAACCCTCAGAGGCTGCATAGGAAGGTCTAACTAACCCTTTCCTCTCAGCGGCAAGAGAGTTACTGCTGAACAGTAAAAGCTGTTTCCAAGGATTACGCTGTGCATGCTTGTCTGCTTAGTAACAACCCATTTCCTCAGTCAAGAGACTCCTAAGTGGCTGCTTTAGAAAGAGAACAGGTAAGCAAACACGAGAAGTATTTTTTTCCCCTGAAGAAATAAAATTGTGCAGAGCTTGGGATAAGCACTTAACGTTTCTGAGCAGAAGAGCTCTCTGGTCAGTTACGATTTATTGCCTGGTTATTTTTCCAACATGCTTCATGGTATACTGATCAACTTTGAGTAGCCAATTCCAAAAGGAAAGGTATTGATGATTAAATATTATGTAGATTTAAAAGGTAAAGGCCACCAGGCACGTGGAGGGTGAGGAGATTGGTGCATCTCTTCGGTGCTCAGGTTTAAAATTACCAAGTAATGCAAGTCGCCGATGCTCTGACTTTGAATAACTGAAGGGCAGTTGTTCTCTCTGTGGGATAAAGACAGCAATGTACAAATCAAAATCTAGATGAGATAATATTTAGGTAGTTGATCAAGAGGCAAAAGTTGGGAGAGTGTGCATGTACTTGTGTGTAGGTATGTGTGTGAAAGCTGCTTAATGCAGTAACTGCATATATCTTGGCTTTGCTGTGTTACGTCTGCTATATTAGCAGTTATATTTGGATTGCTGCTGCTGCTGTTGCCATTGCTTCTTCTCTTAACTAAAAGGCCTGAAGGTCATAATCACCTTGTCCTTTGTCCAGAAGGTTTGTTGATTTGGACCAATAGGCTAATTCAAATGTTTACTTGTTTAAACTATCTTTGTACCGAACCTGTCACATATGTTTTTGGATGAGGGCTTTTTTCCCTGTATCACGTTCATTCAAGCTTTCAAAGACCTACCCATTGGTGAGATACACCCTAACCTAATTTTGACACATAGCAATTCCAGGGACACCATTTCAGATACAGTCGTTAGGCAGAGATGAGTGTAAATTAGAGCATATTTCCACAGACTGCTTTTTAATTTGTCCTATTAAAATACACGTCCCCACAAGGGCATTATGCATTTCTATTCTGCATCACAACTCCAGCTGTCGGCAGCAATGAATCATACTATAGAGCTGCCAGCTGTCAAGAAAAATCATCTTGCTTAAATTATTTTAGTTTAAAAAGGAAGCTTAAATAGTTTACAAAAGAAAGTGGTTTTAAAAAGGAAGCAAACATTGGAACAACTGATAGAAATTGTGCAAAATAACAAAATATCTGCTAGGTCTTTTCTCCAATAAAGTCTAGCAAATTTTCCTAGTTATTGTCATTTTCAGATACTGTGCCTGCTTGAATGTATAATAATAGTTTAGTTACACATTGTACATTGACTTTATATGTTTATAACATCTATTTTATTTAATGAAAGAAGTTACCAGAAATAAGTTGTTTTGAGTCGAGTAGTAGAGGGGGAAGGAAGTACTGAATTTGCTAGGATTTTTCCTCTCCATCTTAGCATTATCCCCCTAATGGAAGTGCATCAGCAAAAAGAAGTAAAGATATGACATCAAAAGAGATGCACAAAATTTTCATATGCTAACTTAAGTACAGTATGCACATTTAGAAAGTACTATAATTTAGAAACTTATTGCTTTCCTAGCCTGCTTTTCCTCTTAAGAGTGTTAGCCAGCATACACAGCGTCCCCCAATGTCCTCATAACAACAAGCTTGTCAGTTGGGTAGGTCTTTGAGAACGTGACTGATCCAAAGTCACTAAGTGAGCTCCATGAATAGTCATGGTATGTATGTATGTATGTATGTATGTATGTATGTATGTATGTATTTATTTATTTATTTATTTATTTATTTATTTATTATCATAAACATTTCTTTAAAAAGAGCACAGATGCATTAATAATACACAGCATGATCATGCTTGCATTAACCTAATGAATGTTTTGCTTTATACAGTTGATAAGTTATTTTATATGAGAACGAAGCAGCTTGACATAAATCCTCCTTTGAACTAGCATGGCTAGGGCAAACTATTACAGAGATGTGTTAAAAAGGTGCAGTGTAACAAAACGTGTTGTATTGTCTCAGTCTTCCCAGATTCACACAGGGAAGAATGCTCAGCCTGGGAATTTTTTGTTCAAAAATACAGAAGGGAGAACTTTATGCCACTCTGTGGTTGAGTGGGGACTTGTATTTGGATTTTCCCAGTCTAAGTCCGACACAACCAGTATGCTCAATTAAGATGTTGGACATGGAATAATGGAAAAGGTACCGATTAAGTGAACTATAAGTGTGTGCTGTGTGCTGCCCAAGTGCTAAAAACTGATGGGCAACTGAACAACCACTGCTTTCCTCCTTGTAGTTCTTCAACCCAGGCTGGTCTGCTCTATTACTTATAGGATACTTTCAGCTAATGGACTGATCTCTCTTTAATGTAGTGTAATATAATTGCCCTTTGTAAAATAAGAGTCATAGTAGTTGTATCCCCAATCTTCTACCTTTGCTTGGCAAATAGGTAGCTATATAAATAAATTAGCCAAATCACTGGGTTTTTTCCTTCGGAGCTTTATTCTCCTGGCTATTTCCTATCATAGTGAACAAATTCTGGATATCCACCCAATAATAAAACTGGAGTGTAACAAGCAGAACTGTGTATCTTGGTCTGATAAGTGGGCTCTGCTATATAGTTCCTGCATGTCTGAAAGACACCACACTGGAAAAGACCAGTGTATAACCTGACTAGAGAAATGTGTGAGGTAGCTCTGGTTGGGGATAGAGAAGAGTGGGTGGGTTTTATCTAGCAGATTATTACTTATTTCTATTTCCATCCTGAAATTTGATTTAGAACAATAATTGAAGATGTCCATCAGTTTACTCTTAAGAAATTTCTCCCAGGCTTCTAGATTGGCACTAAAAAAATTTAAATACAAAAAGATTGATTTAATTGTTGATTTTTATTTTAAATAAATTTCTAAATCATCACTGAATGCTATAAGAATAATACAAATCAAAAGCAATGAAAAAGCCAATAGGCTTGTACATAAAACCTATAGTAATCAGTACAACAATTAATACAATACTGATTAAGTCAGAAAATAACTTCACTTTGCTATTTTAATTGCCATCTTTGTATACTTCACAGAATGTTCCATAAGATTTTCCTGCTACAATTTCACAACTTGGTGAAATTTGTGGTTAATCACACGAAACAGTTATGAAATTAAAAAATAAGGCTCCAAGGCCATCAGAAAAATTTGTTTTAAATGCTCAATGACTAGAAAGAATCATATAAATTGAATAAATAGATAATATGAAAAAATGATATCATACATATTATGTGAGTAGGTCAGTAACACAACATAAAGGTAAAGGTAAAGGTTCCCCCGCACATGCATGCTAGTCGTTTCCAACTCTAGGGGCCGGTGCTCATCTCCGTTTCAAAGCCAAAGAGCCAGCACTTGTCCGAGGACGTCTCCATGGTCATGTGGCCGGCATGACTAGACGCCAAAGGCGCACGGAACGCTGTTACCTTCCCACCATAGTGGTCCCTATTTTTCTACTTGCATTTTTACGTGCTTTCGAACTGCTAGGTTGGCAGAAGCTGGGACGAGTAACAGGCGCTCACTCTGCTACGCGGCACTCGGGATTCGACCCGCCAAATTGCCGACCTTCTGATCGACAAGCTCAGTGTCACTGAGCCACCACATCCCTCAACACAACATAACTGGCCTCAAATTTCCTTTGTTTTCTTATTTAGATTTGTTAGGTGATGAGGACATCTTTAAAGTAACGCTACTATGAAAAACATCATAATATTGAAAATACATTTTGAAAAAAATAGGATGCCACTATCTTAGGAAATTTATTAATTTTAAATGTTAGTACCTTGATGAAATTTGGGTTATACATGTCAGTTAACTGTTTTGTCTTTATTTACTTCCATATTTTTTGATAGAAATGAGATGCTATATAAGAGCAAAATTTACATATCTCTTATCATTTCTTTAATATACCTGATTAGGAAATATTAGGTTTGCCTCTCTGCTAATTCATACAGTACATTTCAGGTGAACTAAAGCTTTCTTTCCTACATTCATCACTTACCTATTTTTCTTGTTGTTGTGAAAGAAATATTCCCATGTGAGTTTCCCTGAACTTTCTCTAGAAGAGCATGGAACAAATAAGATAGTAGCAATGCATATTTGAAAGAAAGACATTTAAAAACAAGTTTATGTCATATGTAATTCAGCTATTATTGTGCAGGTGGCATTTTCTTTAATAGCAAAAATGCAATAACTTAGAAGAATATGCATAAAAGACCCCCACCCCATGAATAAAAGTCATTTTAATTGACACATTGACACAAATATAATTAATCATAAGAATAGTAGATGTGTTACTAACTGAATGCTCTACAGATCATTTAATAAGATAATATTAATATCTGAAACTATACTTACTCATAAGTATACTTAAAAAATTGATTATGTGCCATCGTTAGTGTCAAGTCTTAGAGATAGCATAGATTCCTTCATGACTATCACATACCTTATATTTTTAAAAATTATTAATTTTGACCTCTCTCTCTCAAGTTCTATCTTCTCTCTTTCTCTCTCAATTTCTGTCTTATTTCATCTATCTATCATCCATCTATCTATCTATCTATCTATCTATCTATCTATCTATCTATCTATCTATCTATCTATCTATCTATCTATCTATCTATCTATCTATCATAATGTAATGTTTAAATAGGCCTAAAGTTTTTTTTCCTATTTGAAATACAGGGGACATTAAAATAGTTTGTATTTTCATATTATAAATGAATGATTTTCAGAATATAAGAATAACATACAAGAGATAGACCGACTTTTACAATATTCTATTTCCAAATGAAACAGAAAAATCTTTTGGAGATATCATTAACCAACCTATTCAGCCTCAGCATTTGATATAGAAGAGTGATATCTTCATATTCAATATAGTATTAACAGGAAAAAATAAGCTGAGATTTTGAAATAATAACAATTCATTTGCACATCTACTCTGCTTTAACATTGCACAGTGGAAGTAAAAGCTGATCATCTGAAACATATTGGAAGTATTTTACATACATCTATAGTTTAAACATTTTAGTACAACCATAAAGGGCACACAAAATAACTGGTTTGTCTCATTACTTTGGCAGCTTGGAAAGGATAAACACTAGCCCCATTTCCTCAGAATACTCTCTTGTTTGCTGTTAATGTAGTAGCATTTTTGCATAATAAGTATTTCAATGCAATAAGGAAATAAGCAGTGTTGGGATCCAGCTGGTTCGCACCAGTTTGGCAGAACCTAGAATGGACTTCTGGAAGCGGCATCCACACAGAGAACCAGTTGTTCACATATCTGGATCCCACCACTGGAAATAAGACAATTCTAGCTGTTTCTGGATAGTCAGCAGACTCTTGGAGAAGCCATTACTACATCTGTTTTTGCACAACTGAAATCTGATTTGCCGAAAAACGCCATAGATTTTAAAGGATGCAAGTAGCCAAATTATTGATTATTAATTAATTATTAAAGGATTAAGATTATTATGACATATGTAACACGTAACATATGTAACATCTTTCTTATTTTTTGCTTTATGATCATGATTTTGAAAATTGTCAATGTGAAATGAGCATTTTCTTAAAGAAACTAGGCAATTTTTTAGAAGAACACAGCCAGTTCTTATGTGGGAAATTGCCTTATACAAAGCCAAAATATTAGTTCATATAGTATAATAACGTACATTAATTGTCAGTAGCCTTCCAAAATTTGTGTACATCTTAATTGTGCTAAGAGATATCAGGAACCATACAAATTATATCCCCAACCATCCTATTTAATCTTCTGTTGGGTCATGTCACAAAATGTTCATCCCTAATGTCAGTCCATAATATTGGTTAATATTTTTTGGTTTTGCGTGGTGTGTGATTGTAATCATTCTGGCTTAGTGTCATGTACAAACTAGGCTACCATGATTTGTTCAACAAATCAGGATTTAAAAATCTTGGCTTAGTTTTATTCATCAGTGCAGTTACTATTGAGTAATGTATTCAGCAGGCAATCAGGGCCTATACTAGCCAGGTATATATACCATTATTCTGTGTACTTAATTCCTTGTATATACTAAATTCTTAGGTATATACATGATCATTTAAGATTTCAAGACAAATATGCAAAATGTGTCCAAATGTGATTTTCTGAATGCTGCTGATGTTTTTTTCCCTTCTCTTTATGTAGGTAGCATCTGCTTTGTACATAACTTCTATATAACTGTACCAAGGAATGTAGTATCACAGAAGATTTCTTTTATAGGAATTGTTGTCACAATAAAGCCAGACATGGCAAGGGTAAGTATATTTAGTTATAGTTGTTGTTTTGTTGTTGTTGTTGTTGTTATTGTTTCGTTGCAATGTTGAAGTGAAAAGGAGATACTCTGGGCATAAATTGCTGTTGATCAGTAGTTGTAATTTAAAAGAAGCAGTTGTGCTTAAAAAGAAATGGTTTGTCCTGTTCAACGTTGAATTCCTTCATAAAATACATTTCGTGTGTCTGCACGCACACAGTGTTATGCAGGATGGGATTTCATTATTCTCTCAGAGCTAGATAATTTAAAAGTTTTCAGGTTTTTATGCTGCATCCAGTACTACAGTGTGTGTTTACTTCCATTAACTGAATTGTCACACTTGTGTAGGGATATAGAATCAGAACAAATTATATTTGATCTCTATATGTGACACAGATTGTCAAGCCCCTTTCCCACATGAAAAGTAGTCCTTTTGGTGATTCTCACTTATCTCTGATTTATGAACAAGTCAAAGGAAGAAATAGGATCAGCCATCCTCAGGAATCCTAAAAGTCTATGGGGGAAAACCTTTGGAAAATAATATGTCCAGCTTATTAATGATTTGAAAAAGCATGATGTATAAAAGTATTGAATAGCAAGGAATATCTCTTGTAGACTAGCCTTGCTTTTTTCAAAATGATAATTCTTACTCTCCATTGTCTCAATTTTGATAAAACTTACAGTACAAACCTCAGAGCTGGCAAAGCACAAACAGGATCTCAGAGCCCCAAGAGAGATGTTACTTCAGCAACAGTCTGGCTCAAGCTGAGAGTGTAGAGAAAAGCTTTCCTGAGCTTTCAGTCAGTCTAATTCAAGCAAATTCCCATGGGGACTTCCTCTTCTAAGTAATCACACAAAGGAAGCCTAGGTAACAGGGAACTGGATGCTTTGTTGAAGACACCCAAAAGGGCAGTTCTGGAGGATTTAGATATCCATGCTGAGGCCATAATGGATAACAGCAGCTCAGGGTTTCAAGGCAGCTGTTAGCTCAAGAGTTATAACTGGTCACATGCTAAATTTGGTTTTCTTTATTAGGCAGTACTTTATTAGGCAGTATTAGTATGATCTGGAGGTGAAGAATTATATATGTGTTCTTTGTCATAGCCGTACTACTGTTTGCTGAAATTTAGACGTATAGTTAACCATATTTGTGCAGGAGTGTGGGATAAACAAACTCCAAAGGATGCAGTGAGACTTTCGGCAATTTTCCAGCTAGCATGGGGGTACTTCTGTTGAAGAATTATTACTCATTTGCTAAAATGAATTGAGGGAAATCTGAAAAAAAGGAACATGGACTTTAGAAAAAGATAATTTGAAGACATTCCAGTTATGATCTGCCAACTTGAACATTATGTTTCCAAGAATAGTTTGTGGGTTTCTTCCCCACACATATCACTCAAGGATTTATTACTCTAACAGCATAGATAGGGAGAACAAGATCATGAGAATCTGCTAGTTTTCATTTGCTTTCATTTTTAAAAAATTGCAACAGGTTATTTACTATTATATTTGATTGGATACATTTATATTTTGCATTGTGGCTATGCTTGAATTCTGATAAACACTTAGAAAAATAGTACAAGTGTTTCAGATTGAAATGATATGGTATGGTTGCTTCCCATATATTTTGAGATGGAAAGAAACATATAGGATATGATGAAATAGCTTAAATATGTCTCACACATATAAAGATTTCCTGGTTTATTGTAAACTTCTTTTACCAAGGCATCATTCAGTTGTGGGAGTCAACTCTCAGACTCCTTATCCATTCACTGAATATGTGAATTAAACAAGATTAGAGATCAAGAACCACGGGTCACGGGTCTCATCTCTCTTGTCAAATGTACTGTGTGTGGTCCAGAGCACGAAAGGTTGCCATTAAAACAAAGGATGGAAAATGGATATTATTGAACTACAGCTCCCAGCAGCCCTAGTTAGTAGGACTGATGACGAAGGATGCCATAATAAGAGAGCCAGAAATCCCATACTTCTTCTTTTAAATAGTTTGGAAATGTGATATGTCAAAGAATATGTATTATTTACTTCTGCCACTAAACAATGTGCTCACACTTTACATTCTTTATTGGAAACATGTCACTGGGTATCTCTACAATTTCTCAATTTAGTTGGGTAGTTTCTGAGAAAGCACTTTCTTTGGTCTGATGTTCAGAGAGGTTTGCAACCCACATATTAGCAGAATGAATTGTCTGCACAATTTAAAACCTTCTTTGTGTCAATTCACCATCCTCTGACTTTTTCTCTCTCTAACAAAGTGTTTAAGAGATGGAAATCTCTTCGTCCATTAATACTGTTTTCTCTCTAACGAGTTATATTATCTCATAGTCAACTATCACTATGGTGATATAAATCTTGCTTTAATTATTCATTTCAGAGGCCGCATAATGCTGTAAGATGCTAGTAACAAGGTGACCTGCGCCATCATAGTTATATGTGCTTCAAACTATGGCTGACTTACTAAACAGCAAATGCCACCTTTAAAAAGAATAATTTCCAAATTTGCATTGTATTGAGACAGTGACAGTCAGCTAATGGGAATCATCCCAATGTAATTATCTTTTTCGTCTCTCTGAATCTGTTACAGAACTGCTCTGGTTGTAAAGAAAAAAGGCCTGCACACAGTTTGTGTACTAACTGCAACAAGTGGCTTTGTAGCTTATGTACTGAAGAACACAGCCATAGCAAAGAAGCCGGAGGAGAACATTTTTTGCCAGTCTCCTTGAAGGGGTGTTCAGGTAGAAATGGAACCTGCTCATGTTTTTCCCCTTTCTTGTGCTGAACAATATTTATTTATTTATTAGTTGAATTTATATTCATATATTTATGATTCAGTTATAGGATCTGTGTATGTGCAGACAGAGTGCCTTAGCTAATGTGATATAGTTATCAAGGGAATTCAGTGAGCTTTCACCCATCCCCAATTAGTGCAACTCACTTACAATGCAATTCACAGTAGCCCCGTATTATGCTTCCCGAAAGGTGAAAATTATAGTTTAGCATATTTGTAGAGCGCCATCATGGAAAATCAAGGAGAGACTCCTTGATCACTTGATCAAGGAGAGATGCAACTTGGAACTGAGAAACTTCCTAACAGTGAGAACAATTAACCAGTGCTTCATCACTGGAGGTTTTTAAGAAAAGACTGGACAGTCAATTGTCTGAAATGGTATAGGGTCTTCTGCTTGAGCAGGGGGCTGGACTAGAAGACCTCCAAGTTCCCTTCTAGCTCTATTCTGATTGATTGATTGATTGATTGATTGATTGATTGATTGATTGATTGAAAAGGCTGTCATAGCTGATTGAGATCAGATTCTGTAAAGATAAGACAGGAGTAGAATTTAAAAAACCTAGAGGAAATCAGGGGCAGGAAGTAAAAAATCAGACAGGAATAAGTTAAATTAAGGAGAAATAACACATAAACTGAAAATATAATATTTGGCAATATATTTGCCAGATCGTTTGAAATTTCATCCCTCGAATCGTAACTAAAATTTTCGCCTAAGGAAAAATGCACATAAATTACAAATATATAACATTCCAAAATTAGCCCATGAAAAGAATTCTGTACATACACATACATACTGAGAATGATTAGATAGGTAGTCCTCGAGAAGCAACCTAGAACTAAGGAGAAACCTCCTGACCGTTAAAACAATTAAACAGTGGAACAACCTTCCTCCAGAAGCTGTGAATGCTCCAACACTGGAAGTTTTTAAGAAGAGACTGGAGTCTGGACAGACATTTGTCTGAAATGGTATAGGGTTTCCTGCCTGAGCAGGGGGTTGGACTAGATGACCTCCAAGGTCCCTTCCAACTTCTTCTTCTTCATCATCATTATTATATTATTTAACAACCATTCATTTAAGTAACTTTTTGAAGTTACAACAGCAATAAAAAGTGACCATTTTTCACACTTATGACCATTGTAGCATCCCCATAGTCATGTGATCAAAATTCATATGGTTTCAACAGGTTCATATTTATGATGCTTACAGTGTCCCAGAGTCCTGTGATCAGTTTTGGGGACTTTCTGACAAGCAACAGGGATGCCAGGTTCCATGTGATCCTGGGACACTGCATCAATCATAAATATGAGCCAGTTGTCAAGCATCCAGATTTTCATCACGTGACGATGGGGATGCTGCAGTGGTTGTAAGTGTGAAAAATGGTTGTAAGTCACGTTTTAGTACTGTTGTAACTCTGAACGGTTGTAAACTAAACCATTTACTAAACAAAAGGTGGTAGTTCAAGGACTGCCTATATAAAGTAAAATAAATACTTTATATATTCTGGATTCCAATCAAACTAAATGGTACTACAGAATGTGCCCTGGATTGACCTTGTCCCTAGGTAAGGCCATGTTGGGAACATAATTTTTTAGTGGCTGAATAAAGCAAATTAAAATTATGCTCAAAACAGATTATCTTTTTTTCGCTTTGCTGAAACAGGTTCACATTTGGTCTCTAGAACATACAGATGATGTGTTTAGAACAGCTTATGCAAATTAGCCACAAATGCAAATTTGTTTTATTTTGCACAAACTGAACAGCTTGCATGGTCTATTCCAAGTACAACAGAGAAAAAAGTGAATGAAATATAAATAGTAGTAGGGATTATGAGAGTAGGGAAAGATAAACAAAAGCAATGTGGAAAGACTTGAAGTCTTAGTAGATAAAGAAATCTGTATGATTAATGAGAACATCCCATGTTCTAATTCAATTCTATCTTATTATACCTCTCTTATTCTTGACTATTTCACTTCTGGGACAAATGACATGGCTTTAGTCAACTAACACAACATAAGAACTTTAACTCCTTGTGTCTGAGACCAAAGTCTGTATCATCCAAAATTCTACTTCTCCCAGTAGCCGAAGGGAAGTCTATAAGCAGCATTTCCATTGACAGAGGGAATTGGGTGCTACGGGGAGAGAATATCTGTGTTTTGACTCTGCACAAGTAACACGCCAGCTCTCTATACCTGGTCTGCTATTTTGTATGAAGGAAGGGATGTCTAGAACTTCTATATCCTTTCTGAAAATTGCCAAAAAGGACAATCTGCAAAGGGAAACTGAAAAAGGTTCTGAATTTCTGTGGACTCATCTAAACACTTTTTTGCTAATTCCGTTTTTTCCTAGCTCCTTCCAGAGGACAGGACATATTGTATTTTGAAGGCACTGCACAAAGAGTCAGATTCTGCTCTTTTTTCCCTACAAACTTTTTAGTTTTATATTGAAATAGCAGGACATCATAAATTTATGATATTTGCATATGAAGGGTTTATATGATTTACATAAGAGTGTGAAATTTGATTGATATAAAAATACATGACTTCTGACAACCCTAGATTAATTGTGTTAACTTTCAGAATGTACTATATAAGATCATTTAGTAATCATACATTTATACCAATCTTTCCCTAAAAATCAACGTCTAAAAATCAACATCCCTAGAACTAAGGAGAAACTTCCTGACAGTTAGAACAATTAACCAGTGGAACAACCTGCCTCCAGAAGCGGTGAATGCTCCAATACTGAAAGTTTTTAAGAAGAGACTGGACAGCCATTTGTCCGAAATGGTATAGGGTTTCCTGCCTCAGCAGGGGGTTGGACTAGATGACCTCCAACTTTGATGATGATGATGATGCATTTTTTTCCTAGAATTTTTCCCACAAATGCAGGATACACTTTTTTTTTATTCAACTGACTGTCAGTCCATGGGCTGTGGCAGGAATTGACTGACCATCTTGTTGCCCTAGCCTGATATTGTAGGCAATTGCAACTGTTCTTATTTTATAGCAATGTTTTCTTTTTCAGGAGTTGAAGGGGAAACCAATGAATGTCCCTTGTTTTGTCCAATGCACAGCCAAGAAAGGCTTAAGCTGTTTTGTGAGACTTGTGACGTCCTTATATGTCGCTGCTGCCTCCTGACGGAGCACAAGGATCACAGGTAGAAAATCAAAACTGCCATAAGTTGACTCGCCCAAAGGTGTCTTGGTACAATAAGAGACAAGGTCCCTTAACTTTTTAAGACTTAGGCAGAAAAGGGAATTGGAGCAGGTTACTGGTGTTCCTCCCTCCTTTCAATTTTTCAACAGCCATGTGCCCGCCCCTATTCAATTTCTGGCCACCCTAGGAAGATTCTCTGTCCCAGTGCTGTAAGGCCAGTGGGAATGCATTTGAGGCCCTGCTCATTGTAAACAAGACTAGAGTCAAAAAGACATAGGAGCTTTATTTTGTTTATGTATTTATTTATTAAATTTATATGCCACCCATCTCTGTAACAGCAACTCTGGGTGGCTTGCAGCATACAGCTCTCCTTTTTGCTGTTGCTGTCTTCCACCTATTTTGTTCTTGTCATCCTTTTCTCTTTCTTTTCGTTCCTTTTCTAAATCTGGGTGATGGAGAGAGAGCTTTTGTCCTTTTTCATTGTGCCTTGACTCCTGGTGCTGGCCTGGAGTACTGCTTGCAGTATTCTTGGCAATATTTTTAGAAGTGGTTTGCCATTGTCTTCTTCTTCCTAGGACTGAGAGAGAGAATGATTTGTCCAAAGTCACTCGGATGACTTTGTGCTTAAGAGTAGATTAGTTTACTAGTTTTTAATCCAATTCTTTTGACTACATCAAACAAGCTTTCGCTGATACAGGACCAGATGTGAAATAATCCTCGGAGAGGTTCCTCCCTCACACCAGGGCCCTGGTGGCACAGTGGTTAGAATGCAGTATTGCAGGCTAACTCACTGCTCACTGTCAGGAGTTTGATTCTGACCAGCTCAAGGTTGGCTCAGCCTTCCATCCTTCTGAGGTCGGTAAAATGAGGACCCAGGTTGTTGGGGGCAATATGCTGACTCTGTAAACTGCTTAGAGAGGGCTGTAAAGCACTATGACGTATATAAGTCTAATTGTTATTGCTATTTTCTTCTTGCCCACTTTCTTTGGCTTTAGGCTTCCCACACCTGCCTAAAATTAGGCCAAGGGATATATGCTGCCCATCTCTGCTATGCAGGATGTTGTTGAGAAATACAGTCACTGTTTAATTCCTATGGAATTGGAAGGGAGAATAGAAATAAATTTTTAAGAGATCGAGCTTAAGAGGAAGGGATGGCAAGCTGTTGGGGAAACTGTCTGATTGGCCTTTTGAATCCAGGTAAAACTTCCAAGACTTCTCTTGTTTCCCTAGATTCAGGCATCTTCAAGAAGCTTTGCAAAATCAGAGGGTTATCCTGGAAAACATAACCTGCAAAGTAGAAGAGAAAAAAAATGTAGTGCAAGTCTCTGCTAAACATATTGAAGACAGGTAACTGAGGAGATCCCTCTTTTAAGAAGATGAATTCTGTGATGTTTTTTTTAATTGACAAATTGATTTGTAATTCTAAGCATTAATTCCTGAGACTATCTTAGAGAATGATTTGGTGCTTCTGCCTCTGCAACTTAGTAAATTCTCTACCCATTCATATTCATATTGTTTTTCACTGTGGATTGACATCATACACTCATGCTGTTATTTAAATCACTGTAGATGTGGTGCACTAATTAATAATCCTCAGAGAATCCTCATATCAAGTTTGAGCGTTCCACATTTTTAAGGATTCTTCTTTGATCTGATTTCTTTAGTGACATTTTTCAGATGTTTACAGAGGTATGACTTACTGGCAGTAAGTAACCTAGTATAGGCTAGGACACTCTCACTCTCAATATAACCTACATGGTGGCATCATTTAGATGACCTGTTTATTTTATTTCGTTTTATTTATTTTTTGAAATATTTATCCTATGGGTAGAAAGTGCTGGAATATTAGGTTGGTTTTCTTCAAGATGTGAATATGGATACCAAAATACCCGTAAAATAAAAAGTGAAACACTGCTGTGTGGCAAATAAATATTTAATGTTGTACATTTAAATGTAGTTCAAAAATCTTGTCAAAGAATTTTTAAAAAGGTAGTGCTTAATATTGGCAAAACTATTCTTTATTTTTGTCATTTTGCCATTTTAATTGTTATCTGTGTACAAATGCTAAAAAAAATATTAGGTTGATCAATGCACCCTGCAACTTGAAAGTTTCAGGCCATAAATCCATATACAAACTCATTCTGCACAGGTTTTTACCATTGATAACCCAGATAATTGTATTTTTAACCTCCATAAATACAATTTCTTCGAAACATTTTGAAACATGATTATAGTTATTGAAATCGTTAATCTCTCTCTACAGATTGTTTGAAGCAAAACACTTGCAACGGAAAGTGGAAAATCAGATCAAAATGGCCAAAATGGTCCTGATCAGTGAAATAAATAAGCGGACAAATGTTCTCCTGGAACAATTGGAGGTAAGTAGGATGGCTTCTTGAAGCAAAGAAGATAAGGAAGCAGAAGATGCCAATTAACTGCAGCACTGACTGGTTGATAAATTCACTAGTTATAATAGCCAGTGAGAATGACCTTGGGAGATGGAGGGGGAAAGAAAGGCTGCCTAGGGAATGTCAAGAAAGGACATGGGCAACTGATGCATAATGGGCAAAGAAAGAAACTCAGAAGAAAATCACTGTGACTTCTTGGACTGTAAAAAAGACTGCAGGAAATTTGACCTGCAAGATTCTGTTAATGTTGCCTTACAGTAGAGTTAGCTCATCTGGTTATGTTTCCTGTCCAATCTACCTGGGAAGGCTGAGGGAACATAAAACTTGGAAGGATACTTTTATTCTGTAAGTAAGTCTGGCAATAAAGGGACACAGTGGCTCAGTGAGTTAGGACGCTGAGCTTGTCGATCAGAAGGTCGGCAGTTTGGCGGGTCGAATCCCGAGTGCCACATAACAGAGTGAGCGCCTGTTACTCGTCCCAGCTTCTGCCAAGCTAGCAGTTCTAAACCACTACAGTAGGAAGGTAACAGCGTTCCGTGCGCCTTTGGTGTCTAGTCATGCCGGCCACATGGACCACGGAGACGTCCTTGGACAAGCGCTGGCTCTTCGGCTTTGAAACGGAGATGAGCACCAGCCCCTAGAGTTGGAAACGACTAGCACGCATGTGCGGGGGAACCTTTACCTTTACCTTTAAGTCTGGCAATACCCTGGGCTACTACTGAGTTTGGAAGAGAGATACAGCTGAATACTTATTAGATGTATACCATCGATTGGATTCATAATGTGATCCTAGATGTACAGGAAATTAGTACGCAGTCAGTTTCTGTTCTAAGGAAAAGAGGATGAATGAAAACTAACTTCTACCACTCTTTATTGGTTAAAGGATTAGTCTTTAACCATTAGGTTTTTTAATTAGAAATAAATTAGTCAGTGTGCTAAAACCAAAACTTTTGCCTATGTTGACAACTACATTTACAAGAAATGCTCCAGGACCCATCCAATTCTTATAGGGTATCTTTAAAAATAGAAATGGAGATTTACTGTTCTATTGGATACTTGCTCATCTGTACAGAAAAAGAGACAAAACTAAGCTACAGTCATGAAATTGTTGAGGATCTATGTGATGGTAGAGAGCTACAAAAACAGTTCATTTTTCTGGGAAATAAATACTTTGTGAGTAGCTGTGCTTTCTGGGCCACGCCTAAATTTTATGTGAACACATCATTCTTCCATGGCAGCCATTTTCTGAGAGTGCCGAGTGTAGGCTTGAACCATGTTATTTGGGTCTATTGACTTAGCAAAGGTTCTTTGCTCCTGATCTAATTTGTGGATTTTTACAGATGTCATTTTTACAAAACAAACTATATTTTAAAATGACTGTTCATTTGTTTCTTTATTCCTGATTGTTGACAGCGGATCTCCAGTGAAAGGAAGCAAAAAATGGAACAACAGCTTCAGGGCATCATGGTGTTAAACAGGCAGTTTGAACACGTGCAAAACTTTCTTAGCTGGGCAGTATGTAGTAAAAGCACTGTTCCATTCCTCTTCAGTAAAGAACTGGTAAGAGTAAAAGGATACTTTACATGGGCTTCTTGTCTAAAGTATTGTTTGACCTTTTAAATGAACAGTTTGCTATAAAAATTACTCAGATTGATCATTCTGAACTGATAAGTGAAAAAGTGTGAAGAAAAAGAAATACCATAAGCAGACAGTGAGAAGAAGGTAGTGCTGATAGGTCAAAAGTGCCTTCTTTCCATGAATAGACCATTTAAAAGGTTTCTTTTAAGCAAATAAAAAGTCATCCCAACAGAAGGAAAGGGTGCATTAAGCCTCTAAGAAAAGTATAATAAACATTATTCTGGAATGGCTTTTCAGGCCAGCCATGTTGATTGTATCCTCATTTGATTACTATAGTGGCCCAGCTTTATGGCCTCCAAAATTTCTAATGCTGATAAAACGGAGTCTAAATGCAAGATAATTTATTTTATGGTGAAATAAAATTTCCTTTTTTTTCTTTTCAGTTCATAATAGCTTAGGAATCTCCACTTTAATATATAAGCAAGCCCATAGTGAATGGGAACAATAATGGAAATGTAGGACCAGGTACCCATTTCACGTCCTAAGCCATAAATAACCAAATATAAAACATATATTTATTGCATCAAATTATAATTTTCTGGTTTGTTACTAGATTGTTTTCCAGATTCAGCGTTTGCTAGAAACCAACTGTAATGCAGATGTGGGTTCTCCTTGGAAGATCAGATTTACATGGGACCCATCTTTTTGGACTAAACAACTATCCAATTTAGGTAAAAAGAAGTATATTACTGTTTCTCTGAAAATAAGACCAGGTCTTATTTTTTTTTGCCTTCAAAAGAGATACCAGGTCATATTTTGGGGGGGTGTCTTTCCCACTCACCTCACAGGGGTGGCACCGACAGCCCCGCCCAGCTGGCCCACTTCTTCTGCGGCTGAAGGAGCAGCTTCATTCTGCAGCTGAGAATGGAGCTCTGGCCTGCATTTTGCAGTCAGAGGCCTTTCCGGAAGGCCTCTGCAGCCAAGAACCAAGCTATGGATTGAATCCATAGCTCGGTTCTCAGCTGCTGAGGCTTTCCAGAAGGGCCAATGACTGAAATGCAGCCCGGGGGATGCTGCAGGAGAAGTGGGCTGGTGAGACAAGTGTCAATTCATGGGATGTCTGGTAATTGGTTGCAGGGCTTGTGGGACAGCTGCTTGATTTTTAGGTGTGCACCTCGCCTCAAAGCTAGGGCTTAATTTTGGGCCCACCCCCAAAAATCAAGCCAGGGCTTATTTTCAGGATAGGTCTTACTTTGGGGGAAACATGGTATATAAATTGTACATTTTTTTGGAAAATGAAAGTATGTGTATGTGTGTGTGTTTATGTGTGTGTGTGTGAGAGAGAGAATGAAAGAGAGAGCAAGAGAGAGTGAGAAAGAGCTGTTCTTTATGTTATGTGAGTGATGTTTTCCTTTCTCCAATGTGGCCTGGGAAATGAGGAAACTAGCTTAGAATGGTTTCTTATAGTTTCAAAAACATCTTGGATGGGACAGAACAGAGCACAGTCAGAATCTAGAGGAGCTCATTGTAAGAAGTTGCAGGCTGGGCATTTCCCAGTAAGAGCTTTTTTTTTTTTTATTAAAAAGTTTTATCATACATTTTATCTTTAACAAACCCCCCTACCCCTCCCCTATCCCTCCCTCCTTACCCCTCCCCCCCTCCCCCCGACTTCCCAGAGCTAAGTACAAGGTATAAAAAACAGAAAAAAAAGAATCATAAACAACCACATGCTAACAACCGTAAACTCTAAAATCTATCACTCTCTAGCTCATATAGAATAACTACAAACACTATTAATATAAAATCTTCATTTCAAAAAAAAAAAAGATTTAGGCAATCTAGCATGACTTGGGACGCGCTTAAAAGCTCCAGCCTTGTCCATCTGTACATCCAAAACACCATTCCAATCCCCCATAAAAATAACAGATTTATAATCCAACTGGGTAAGCTTTGTATAAAGTAAACTAAAAAAGTCAGCTTGTTGTTGATTAGGAGCATATAATCCAACTAAAAGCGTCTTTTTGCCTTCTAGCAGCAGCTCTATCATAACGTATCTTCCATGCTTATCTGCTTCAATTAAGTCTGCTGTTAAAGCACTTTTAACATAAACAACCACTCCATTTTTCTTATTCATTGCAGAAGCAACAAATCACGTACCCAACCTTGAGTTCAGTAAATACTTTTGATCCACAACCCTAATATACGTTTCTTGCAAACATATAACATCTATCTTGAATTGTTTTAAATATTGAAAAACTTTCTTCCTCTTCTGTGGTGAATTTAGTCCATTAACGTTCCAAGTTAAAAATTTAGTTGTCATGCATATCATCCCAAAGCTCTTAAAGCGCTGCTCTGATAGAACTATCTTTTTTAGGCCGTGCTCCTCCCACTGCTTGGCTATAAGTACGTTGTGAAAGTTCCATAGGCATCTGCTGATCTTGTTCTTTTATTTTTTATTTTTTAATCGTTTTAAAGCAGCACGCGTCACCCTCTGCTCTCTAAGATCATCCAAAGAAGTTGTAGCTTGATCTCCTCCAGCACCGTTCTCCTCTGTCTGTCCATCTTCAACCTCTTGATGTTCTCCTTCTCCAGATCTCTTTGCAGCTTCCAAAAGTAATAATGGGGTTGCTTTTAAAACGTTATTATAAAAATCACGCGCCTGCATCACAGTAACCAAACGGTACCTTTTACCTTCATGCATCACCATCAACCCAACTGGGATCTCCCATCTGAACCTTATATCTCGTTGTTTGAGCTCTTGCACAAGAAATGTAAAATCCTTCCTTCTCCTTAAAATCTTTGGAGGAATTTCTTTTAAAACCAAAACTTCTTGATCAGCAATCACAACTTTAGAATCATAGGCAGCTTGTATAACTTCATCTCTAATTTCCCTCTTTACAAAATAAACCACCACATCTCTAGGCAGCTTTCTCTGTCTAGCAATCCATGAATTCACACGAAACACTTTATCCATGCCTCCCTTTATTTCAGATGCTGGCTGATTCAATACCACTTCCAGAGCCTCAGAAATCAGCTGCTTTAGATCTTCCTTAATATTCTCTTTTAAGCCTCTGATTCTAACAGCAAACTGCATCTGGTAATATTGAGCAAGACTCAATTCTCTGTCCATTTTGTCTCTTAAATCTTCATTCTCCAATACTTTTGCTTCTAATATGGCATTCTTTTGAGTCAAATCTTCCACTTTTTCATCCAGGTCTTCCACACATTCAGCCACTTTATACACTGAAGACAAAATGTCTGCCTTCATCACACTGAACTTCTGTTCCATCCTCTCTTCCATTCTCTCCTCCAATTTCTCCAATTTCTCCTCCATCCGTGCAAATTTATCACCCATTGATTCCAGAATTACCTGAGCATGTTTTTCAAGAGCATCTTGTAGATCCTTCGGTGTCAATACATCAGGAGGATGCAACGCCTGCAATGATGATTGTTGCGTCGGAGAAGTTCCAGCACTCCGAAGAGTTTTTGAGGGAGGTTTAGCCGCCATCTTTTACTTCCACTTGTGACGCACTTTCACTTTAAGTTTAAAAAAGTCCATCAAGCTCGAGAGTAAAATATAATAATCCTCTTCATCCTTTCCTCTTGTACCGCTCTGCCTGCTCCTTTTATTCCATAGTCCTTCCTTCAGGCAGGGGTGGTCGCAAACGCCTGGCTCTGCTCCAAAAAATCCGGAGCAGAGACGCTGGCCAGCTGGGAGCGACCCAGGCTACGGGGGAGTTCGATCCTTCAGCTGCCCAAGCAACAAGCTCAGGCGGCCCCGGAGAACTCAACCCCTACCTGGGGCCTCACCCCCTCCTCTTCTCCCGAGGAGGGGGCTTCAAATTCACCCGAACAGCTGATCGGCGCTGTTTCGGGTGAAAATTACTCAGCTGAGCCGCGGGCAGCCCGGGAAGGCTGTCTCCGCCGCCGCGCAGCCACCGGAAGTCCCCCCAGTAAGAGCTTTGTTCCAGCAGTTCTCTGTGGTCAGTGGAGAGTTTTGGATGACTGACAGAGCCAAGGGATTCTTTAGCGTTTTCCTTCTTGTTGCTATATTGAAAATAAAACACCTCTGATTATTTTAGTGGCTCTGCTCAGCTGATAAATGGAGAAAGTATTTTCAGGCTGGATGGAATAACAGAATAGCTGATGGTTTCTCCAAAATTGGTGTCTTCAGGGTTTTGGAGAACTCCTGAGGCTGGGAATACAGTATGATATCCTGTTTTGATGACATTTTGTTGATGCACAGATTTCTTAAGTGCCATCCAAGATTTTTTGGTATGGCACCTGGTGTGTGGATAAGCACAGGGACCATCACATTATTATTTTGATTATTATTAAGGACTTCCATGGATTAATAGTCTATTGATTACTATTTTGTAGTGCCCTCCTTCAGTGTATGTTAGTGTTTTTTTGGGTAGACAATCAACAATGAGTGACTGCAATTAGAAAAGGGCACACTCTACACATACATTATCCTTTTTTGATTCCTGATGCTTAGCATTTTTGGTCGAATATCAACAATTTTAGTCATATATTAATTTAATTTAATAACATTTATATACCGCCCTTCTCCCTGAGGACTCAGGGCGGTTCACAGGGCAGAATAAAATAGCAAATACAAACATTAAAAAAAGATTAAACAATTGCCCTAGTTAAAAACAATGGAAATACAGTGCTAAAAACCCCAAGAAAAATTAAAAGACCAAAGATAAAACAACCCCAACAATCCCCATCAGGCTAGGCCAGCTTGTACAAACAGAAATGTCTTAAGATCGCGACGAAAGGAGCGAAGATCGGGCGCCATCCGGAGCTCTACCGGTAGCTGATTCCACAGCTCCGGAGCGCCCACAGAGAAGGATCTCCCCCTGGGGGCCACCAAACGACATTCTCTGATCGGTGGCACCCTGAGGAGGCCCTCTCTGTGGGAACGCACAGGGCGCAGGGAGCTTGATGCCGGCAGCAGATGTTCCCTGAGGTACTCCGGCCCCATGCCATGGAGTGCTTTAAACACCGTTACCAGTACCTTGAATCTCACCCGGAAGACAACTGGCAACCAATGCAGCTCACGGAGCAGAGGTGTAACGTGGGAGTATCGGGAGACTCCCAACACCACTCTCGCGGCTGCATTCTGTACCAGTTGGAGCTTCCGGGTGGTCCTCAAGGGCAACCCCATGTAGAGAGCGTTGCAGTAGTCCAGACGAGAGGACACGAGCGCATGAGTGACCGTGCATAGATCATCCCGGCTAAGATAGGGCCGCAACTGACGCACCAGGCGAACCTGTGCGAAGGCCCCCCTAGTCACAGCTCCTATATGGTCTTCCAAGGTGAGCCGTGAATCTAGGAGGACCCCCAGGTTGCGAGCCCTATCTACGGGGGGTAATAGTTCACCCCCCATAGCCAGAGGTGGAATGTCCGAATAAACCCGGGATGAAGGTATGCAAAGCCACTCAGTCTTGTCGGGGTTGAGTTGGAGTCTGTTCCTCCCCATCCAGACCCGAACCGCCTCCAGGCAACGGGACATCACGTTGAGGGCATCACTGGGGTGGTTTGGGGTCGAAAAGAAAAGTTGGGTATCATCAGCATACTGATGATACCCAACTCCAAAGCCACGAATGATCTCACCCAGCGGCTTCATGTAGATGTTGAACAGGAGAGGCGAGAGGACCGACCCCTGAGGAACTCCACAAATGAGAGACCTCGCGGTCGACCTCTGCCCCCCTGCCAACACCGACTGCGAACGTCCCAAGAGATAGGAGGAGAACCACTGTAAAACTGTGCCTCCCACTCCCAATCCCCTGAGACGCCGCAGCAAGATACCATGGTCGATGGTATCGAAAGCCGCCGAGAGGTCTAATAGGACTAGGACAGAGGAATGCCCCCTGTCCCGAGCCCTCCAGAGATCATTCACCAGCGCGACACTTAACTATTGAAAAATATGTACTGATACATTGGATCAAACCATTATTTTCGCTCAATACTATGTTTTTAGAGTAAAACTGTCTTTCAGAATTTAGTTTATCAGTGCTGCTTTCCTGGTGCTCGTATGTTTATTGCATAAGACAGATTTTCCAGGATGGAAAGCTTTTAGATGGTTATCTTCTCTACACCTTTTACTGAACATGAAATTATCCTATTCTGGATAAAGAGTCTTAAAATGGGGACTATTAATGTTGTCCTCCATTATTTCTGGTTTGTTCTTTTTAGGCCACTTGTCAATGGAAGGGGGGCCAAGCCACCATTCAGATGTACCAACCTATGCAAGTATACAAGGAATACAGCCGTCTCTGTATCACCATCATGGCCATCATTCTCCAGTGCCACAACATGACCCACTCAGTAACCAGCCCCACCAATTTCAACCTCCTGTCCATTGCCTGGCACCCATGTGCTGTGCCCATTGCCTTAATATCCCACATATGAACAAAGGGCAGCTCTCTCATCAAACTGTGAGCCATCCCCAGCCTTTCCGCCAGCCTTCTGAAATGCAGCACCACCCGCAGCATTTCTCTCTGCAGTACAGTTTGCAGCAACATGAGAGGGAGCAGAGGTGTGCCCCACGCGTGCTGAAAACCATGCAGCCATGTGCTGAGCAGAAATCTCACCAAGAGCCCGATAGCCTACCTACCAGGTTTGGCAAGAACTCCCAAGAGCAGCCAATGCACCATGCCCTTCCACCTGTTTATCCCCTTTCATCACAGGATGGCCACCAAAGCCAAGGTAATCACTCCCAGCAACTCCCTGTACAGTCTTCTCTGCACAGTCCAACGGTGCAGGTTCAAGTTGGTCCCCTGCAGAAGTTAAAGCTGAATAATTTGCAGCAACAGCAGCCGCAGCAGCCACCACAGCCGCAGCCACCACAACAGGAACATCCATTGCCGCCCCCACCCCCACTCTCCCCGCAGCAGTCGCCGGCAGCAGGCCCAAATGAGAAGGCTCACGAACAAGTGATACAACAGAGCTTGGACATCATGCACCACCAATTTGAACTGGAGGAAATGAAGAAAGATTTGGAGCTTCTCCTTCAGGCTCAGCAACCAAGCCTGCAGCTCAATCAGGCCAAGCAGCCTCAGCATGTTCAGCAAACCATTGTTGGCCAGATAAACTACATTGTCAGGCAGCCAGCCACGGTTCAGCAGCAAAACCAAGAAGAAGTGCAGCAAGTGAGCTGACTAAATTTATTTTCTTTTGATTTTTACATTTGGTGGCATCTTTGTCAATGTTCATGAATATTTAGTCTTAAGCAAGGCTGGTGAAGGATCGAGTAAAAAGACAATTAGCCCAGGTTAAGAAATAATTGCTACTTTAACCTTATTTATTTGTTTCTTTGTAAAATTTATTGGCCGCCCATCTTACCGCAAGCTAACTCTTAGCCTTAATTTTAAATAAATCCAAGTAGATATGTTTATCAGGTAACTGATATTTAAGCTAGGCTTGAAATATTAAGCTTTCCCCTTGAAATTTATGTGAAAATTAGAGTTACAGGATAGCCTTCCTTCAAAAGTTTCGGGGCTACAGAACCGTTTCTTGGGGATTGTGTTTGGCTCCCATTCTCTCATTTTTTAAGGGAAATCTGTAAAGATATTTCTCTTTCTCCAGGTGAAGAATTGTTAGATAACTGTAACATTTATTTAAGCTGTTTTTTAAAAAAACCAAAACAAAACAAAAACGTTTTAATATTTGTTATTGCTTTTAAATGTTTTGGGCCTCCTCAGAAGAGAGCATGCTTACTAGATCAGAAAGATGGGGTGCAAATCAAGTATAACATCAAGGAAAAGATGGTGGATTAATATTATCATGTCTTAATTGCCCTGTTTTTGCTTTGATGTGATTGTAGGATACCTAGATTCGCCATTCTCTTAGACCAGTACAAGCCCTAAAGGAGAATACTTAACAAATCAAAAGTTAATGCATGGTGGGGCAGAACATGGTGTCTGACAGGTCCAGAAAAGAATGAGGTTGTACATGTCACTCTAGAGTATTAAAGTTATACCAAACATTATTTAAATAGAATCCATTGACAAGTTCCCAGTCTATCATTAGAAGTGATTTTTCTCTCTATATTTCCATGCTGTAAGGTGGCCGAGCGGTTAAGATGCTGGGCTTGTCAATTGGAAGTTGGCAGTTTGAGGCCTGTACCATGTGATGGAATGAGTTCCCATTCCTGCCCCAGCTCCTGCCAACCTAACAGTTCAAAAGCATGCAAATGCAAATAGATAAATAGCTACCACTTCTAGGTAACAGCGTACCGTGCACCTTCTACATATAGTCATGACAGCTACATGACTACATATGTCTTCAGACAGTGCTGACTCCGACTGTGAATCAGAGATGAGTGCTGCCCTCTAGAGTTGGGCATGTCTGGCAGGAGAAATCTTTACCTTTTTAAAAAAAGGGATAAAACTCACCTTCCCCAGAAGTTAGTCCTTTTCCCCCAGGTCAAATAACAATTTTGGGGAAAATTTATGATCAGATCACTGCCTGGGGAAATGATGTGAGAATGTCCTGTAAAATGTTCCTCTTTGTAACAGATATCATTCTAAGTTTAAAATATCAGTGGAATGAAAATGCTGTCTGAGAAGTGAATAACAAGAATGAAATGTTATTTTAAGATAGCCCAACCTTTTTTATTTATAAAAGTTATTAAAATAATAATAATAATAATAATAATAATAATAATAATAATAATAATAATAATAATAATAATAATAATAATAATAATAATAATAATAATAATTTTATTTGTATACCGCCCTTCTCTCGAAGGACTCAGGGCGGTGAACAGGGCAAACATATAAAAATACAAGAATACAAATATTAAAAAAGATTAAACAAGGTGCCCAGAACTAACAACAATAAGTTAAAATGCACTAAAACAATATTAAAATCCAAACCCATCACCCATCAGGCCAGGCCGGCTTGTTCGAAAAAGTAGGTCTTCAGATCGCATCGGAAGGAGCGAAGGTTGGGCGCCATCCGGAGCTCAACCGGCAAACGGTTCCACAAATCCGGCGCGCCCACAGAGAAGGACCTCCCCCTGGGGGCCACCAGACAACATTCTCTGACCGGTGGCACCCTGAGAAGGCCCTCTCTGTGGGAGCGCACAGGGCGGAGGGAAGTTGATGCCGGCAGCAGGTGATCCCTAAGGTACGCCGGACCCATGCCATGTACGGCTTTAAAGACCATTACCAGCACCTTGAATCTCACCCGGAAGACAACTGGGAGCCAATGCAGCTCACGGAGCAGAGGTGTAACATGGGAGTATCGGGAAACACCCAGCACAACTCTCGCGGCTGCATTCTGTACCAGTTGCAGCCTCCGAGTGGTCCTCAAGGGTAGCCCCATGTAGAGAGCGTTGCAGTAGTCTAAACGAGAGGTCACGAGCGCGTGAGTGACCGTAATATATTTTCTTCTGAAAGGCAAAGTGATTTAATATGTTTTAATTCAAATAATATTCTTTTTAAGTGATAATAAAGTTGAACAAACAAAAGTAACAAGAACAAAAATTCAGATTAAATGACTGAGAAAAATAGGCTCTAGGGACAATTTTTACCACTCAACTGATTCCCAGCCACGGATGGTCTGCCAGGTTTCCGTAATCTCATAAATTTCTCTTATATATGGTCAAAAGTGACCTCAGAAATTTTGAAATAATTATGAAGTTCATTTGAGAAGTGATGTGTTTGCTGAAATGCTGCAGTAAGGATATTTAAGAGCTAAAAATGGATACCAACATCTAAACTGGTGATATCTAGGCAGCCAAATGCAGGCAGGTTAATGTAAAATATAACTATATATGAAGCTTGAAAAGTATCCATTTTTGGGGATAATATAAATGATCTTGTTTATATACTGTAAGTGATCTTGCTGCCATGTGCTTATTATTCCTTTATTTTGCTGGTCATTGACTGAATAAACTATTATATCTATGTATTACCTTTATGAAAGATTGGTGAAGATTCTGCTGAATCAGAAGGTCAAAAGCCAGCACTTCCTCTTGACAGAAATGTGATTCCATCTATGTCTCAGCCAGTAGATGAAGCCATTGTCAACATGCAATCTCCAGAGAGTATGTTGAGTCCAGTCAGAAAGGTAAACTTCCTTCCTTCCTGTAAAACAATCTGTTCTTTAAAATTCTATGAGGCTGCTTTAAAAATCCCCTTTCTCTACCTTTATAAAAATGGAAGGTAAATTTTTCACCTTCATGGAGGAAATCTGTGTAGAAACCTTACATAGTATCATGCAATTTATATGACATTTGATCATTGTGAATGAAGTAAAGCATAGGAAAAAATGATATTTGTTAGACGAGCTTTCTGAACAAGATGATTTTGATATTTCTGTTGCAAGGTAATTGAAGCCATTTTAAGGTTTAAGTATCAAAATGCCTTTAGTTTGTTTTAGATCTCTGTTATGGCAAGATAAAACCCTGAAAGGATAATTTGATTTAACAAAAAATTTGGTCAAATCACCCTATCAAAGCAGATTTGCTAGGGGAAGCAAGGACCCACTTTGGTGTAGTAAATTTAATAAATATGTAGTAGTTTGATTTGGTTTGCAAGTTCAGTGACTTTTCTGCTTCTGGGAATGTTGCAGACAGTACATTGTTGCAATTCACTTTATATTGACAATATATTGAGCATATATATTGAGAATATTGGAAGTGGGCAGAAGTGTTGTGTAACAGACACTCTGACTTTGACATAAATAACCAGCATCTCATGTATGATTTCATTCAATTGCCTGCCAACCAGAGCAATTGATAAAGCTAATCTTGATTTGAGTTTCATTTACTTTCTCAACTGCCAGTTTCTATAATGTGGCCAATCACAAGACTGAACTCTGCTCTTTATCATGCTAATGGAATATAACATATTTGATGTTACAGAGCACCTTAACTTTGAACACTTTAATATGGACTCATGGTTACCCAACCCAGTATACTCTTCTGGGTCAAATATTATTTTTAAATTCTTCATGAGTGGGACATTTATAAATGGGTGCAAGGCTAACACAAACACTGTCCCAAATGTTTGCTGCTCCTAAAAAAATCCGCTTTATCTGTGCCAGATAATGGCTGGCATTTCTCTCAAAGCCTGATAGATACCAAGTCTATCTTCAATGACTTATAAGTTATTAATTTTTGGATGGGCATTCACGTTTTAGGGCTGTTTCATAGATGGTTTCTTTATATATTTTAAATAATATTTTAGTTTATTTTACTTATTTTATTTGAAAGCGTAACCAAGAAAAAGAGGTGAAAAAGTTGAAAAGAGGTTTTAAAATTATATAAAATTGAAAAAAAAATCAAAGTAATACTAGATAATACTGCATATAATGAGAACCTTTTATCAATATAGCATTGTAAAACTGCTATTAAAATCAGATGAACATTCAATAATTAGCAAAGGGAACCAATATACAGTAAGACTTATCAATCAAAACATTTTGTGGGAGCTTCTAACTTTTCTGGACAACTCTGTCCTTATTATCACAAATCAGGCAAGATCTAGTATTTTAAAGCCTTATGTTTACTTGTATTTTTTGTTAAAAAAGAACTTCAGTATTGCTCATTCATGTGGAAAATTCTTTTGTGAATAAATAAAATTTATAACTAAAGGCTTCCAACTAATGTACAAAATTGTAGCAGTGATGTTGGCAAAACTGACATGTAATATAGAAACGTGCGATCAGTTGGAGACTGTTGCAAAGATAAGAAAGACAGAGAAGTAAAGAATGGCAGTCCGATGTCATGATGAGGCATGTGGTTTTTCCTAATTCCTACTTCCACAGGTTGTGGAATTATCATGTGCTTTAGCTCTTTCCAAATTCTTGATTTGTCAGAGCTGTAAATCTCAGAATTCCCTTGAATGTGGCCACTGAGTATTATGAATTATTGTGAGGACAAGAACTTTAGTAGACTGCACGGTGACATATGCAAACTGGGAGAATGCTCATAGGGCATGATAGTTTGTGGTGAGTACAAAAGGTGGCCTCAAAGGGAAGAAGGAAGATCTGTTAGCAAGACAACAATCAGATAAATGAAGGTTGAGCCCAGCCCAGTGGTGTATGAAAATGCCTCAGATAGCCTTGCCCCCTACCCCACATTTTATATGAAGAGAAAAGAGAGAGGAATAGAAGGATTTAGTAGATTATTAAAGATTCTGAGGCTGAAGAGGTAGATGATCTAAGTCTTCTTTGCATAATCTCAAGTGATGTCCCCCTGCCCTGTTGCAGGGAAGAGTGATATATTTATTATCTTCAGTGACAATAACAAATGATACATTTATGTTGATATCAATATAGAAAGGCTGGAGGGAGGTTAATGGTGTAGACACATAGGAAGAATTGTACTTACTAGTGGGTTTGTTTTGGTAAAATATCTTTTGTTTTTTAACATGCACAGAAGGAATCTTTCCTGATATTACATGTATAGCGAGACAGAGAATTAAATCATTAAGGACTGTACCAATGATTACTATACAGTATATGTCATTGTTGTTTCAGTTCCAGACATGCATGATGGAACCTCTTTTTTAATATAAGTAATATAACATTCCGAAAGCTGCTTACTTAAGTTGACAGACAGTTCTTGGAATTGCAACTAGAGCTCTTCATGTGTCAGCCTTGATGCTAACTCTTCCCAGGTTCTTGGTCCTCTTCTGTTCTGTTCTCTTTTACATGGTGTACTTCATGGCCAGTATGAAATGCTTATAGATAATAAAGAAGGGATGCTTTATAAACATAATTTAATAGTGAACTTGTTGGAGCCACACAATTATCATTTGCAAAGCAACAAGCAAAGCAAAAAAGCATATTTGTATATAATTCTTATAGAAAAACACTGAGGCACTTTGCATATATTTGACTAATTAGATACTGTTCATGAGTATTAGAAAACAACTGATAGATAAAACGGAGAAGGGCTATGATTGCCTCTTATTGCTCAATGTCCTTCATTAATTAGGATCTGAAGAACTTTACAAATGTCTTAACCGATAGATTGGACAACAACACTCAATACATCCATTCTGATCAAATGGAATTCCTCCCCTGATGATATCTGATGGACAGAGTGTTCTACATTTTTGATATAATGCACAAGAGAGAAAAACCCATCATTTGAGTCCCATGATAAGAAAGCTATTGTGCTGAATTCCGTTCCAAGTATTTTCTTTGTCAGATGCTTTCTGAGTTTAACTCTACCATGGCTTTTCAGACTAATTATTTACATTGTTATGAGCTGATATAAAGAATTGACTTTTATGCCTTTCATTTCCAAAAAGATGTTAGACAAATCTATTTGTCTAACTATAACTTCTATACTGTTCAATGAAAGTTATGTGAATGAAGGATATGTCCATGAAGTCACCAGAATATGAATATGATTTGGAGAAGACTTTTTATTGGTGAACATAGTGAACCAAATATGAAACAATATGGCACTTTTCTCTGATTGGACCCCTCAACATCTCCCTATCAGGATTGACTTGATAGATTTTCTAAAACATTTGAATATAAAGCCAACTATTAACTGGAATTCAGTTGCTCCTAAAACAATTCATTAGTTTGTTCACAGATCACACTGATGTCACCTCAGGTCTTTCTGGTACAATCAACAACATTCTTTAATCAACTGCATGGTAAAAACAAGTTAATCCATGGACTTTTCTAATATTTCATCAGTTTTCCTAAGTCAACCCAACACTCTTAAGGATAACTATGACTAAATCAGTCTGATACAACAGAGTTATGATTTATTATATTTTGCACCAACTCACTACAATTATTAACTGAATAACTGTATCTCTCTTAAAGCTTCAGCGGATCGGATACTCCAATGCCAATCATTTTACTCTAGATGCCTTGATTTGGAAGTTATTTGTTTAGGAAATATCATAGGGATAGACTTAAGTAAATACTCAACATGTTTTCATTAAAGATACTCTATTTGGGACTACTGGAAATATAATCTGCTTTCTGGCCTGAAGCTATGTAGAATTTGTCTTCTCCCCCAACTGGAAGGCAGCAAAGGCTCATCAACTTGATAAGAAAATTCTGTCTTCTTCAAGGACCTATTGCAAAAAGCTGAAGTAATATAGTTTCAACATCGGTGTTTTCAACTGTACCATTTTCTCAAATCAATCAAATAACTTGGGAATTTTACTGACAGCATTTTAAGCATGTAGTTTAATATGTAATGCTATTCTGCAAACAATTTTTTTGTCCCTCAATTTGTTTTTTGTCTTTCAATTTTTAGGAAGAAACTTTCATAGAAGGACATTGAAAAATGGAGGGGGTGGTTTAGATTATCAATTGGCAAAATATCTGAAACTCAATCACCACTAACATTAATTTCAAGAAAACACTATTTAAAATGCTTTCAAGCTACATCATTTAATTCAGCTAAATGAGCTAGGACTTTATCCAACTGTAACGGGAGAATTTTTCTTCTCACTAGCTACCATTTTTTGTGTGCTAAATATGACTTTAAAGAAGGCAAGCTATGTTTCCTGCACAAAGTCTTGATAAAAAAAACAACAAAACAAGATAACCAAAGTGCCTAGGAAAGATTTAAAGAGTATTTATGTGTTTTGCCAATACATCATGCATTCAAAGGGGTGCACTGATGTGGCACTACTGTAACTGCAGCTAGCAGAGGCCACTTTATGATTACATATGAATCTTAAATCCAATAACTGATATATTTATATAATCACTTTCTGCAGATAGAAGATACATTCCAAAAATAGTGCAGTTGCAAATTTAGTGTTTAGTGTTTAGTTTCAGGTTTTTTTTAAAAAAAACACTTTACATGACAGACTGCAATGGTATATATTCAGAGCTATTGCAAACGATTGAAAATGTAATTTGGCAAATGCAAGATAGCATGACAGCAACTCTTAAGAACAGGAGGATATTCCATCCCAGCCCAATAGATGGGGCTATGGTCATGCTGCCATTTGTTTCCTTTCTGAAATGTTGGTTGCACATACAATCTTGTACAGTTGGTTCTGTATAAGGAAGAAGTTAAACTTTGATAGATTGAGAAAGCAATTGTGTCATGAATACAGGAGGGATGCAGTGATGGGATTTAAATATGTGAACAACCGGCTCGCTCTGTGGATGCCACTTCCGGAAGTCCATCCTGGGCCTGGGCAACAAAAAATTAGTTACTGGTTCTGCTGAAGTGGTGAGAACCGGCTGTATCCCGCCACTGGAGGGATGATGTGGAATTCACGTGATAGTTGCCAGTGATACTGTATATTGCATTCTCAGTGTCAGTGCTTCTGGGAGAAACATCACTAAGTATACAATATTCTTTGACTGTTCAACTAATACTGTAGTTTTATAATAAGAACTCTTATTATATTTGGTAATGTGTGGATGATATATAGAAATGTAGTCATGTGCAACTCATCGAGATATATGTAAGTATATCAATCACATGGTAGAAAATTATACTGTACATAAAGATGGTGATGATTATTTGTACTTTGTTGCAATTGCCGTGATGACATAAGTGTCATACATGTGAATTGTGACCTGTTAAGAACCCAAAGAATCAAATGAGCCCAATAGCAGTACTAGTCAACATTCATTTTAATTTTCCTCAAGCTTACCACACATACAAATACTGAACATTTAGGTACTGCATACTGGGACAATAATAATAATTGCTTCACTTCACTCTTATAAAAATACTATCTGAAATAACTACTGTAGCAGCAAAAATATGACCAGCATTTGTGCAGTGCAGTGTCATATGAAGACCATCCCGTACATGCTTATGACTATCTGAGAAATATTTAAACTGAAAATTGAGCACCATCTCGGAACGATTTAACAGCAATATTTGTCTGAGGTTTAGGAAAAACAAATATTTAGACAGTGAACAGGAATTATCAGAGTAATTTAAATTAATTACTATAAAATTGTGTAATTTCATTCTTTATCTTGGTTCTTCTAGTAAAATGTGTCCTTTCCAGGATGTTTTTATGATGCAAAAAACCAATGCATGTGATTATTTTCTGTGAAAAAGAAAAGGCTAAATGTAGTCTTTCAATGTGCATTTAATTTTTTATTTTTTTTTTACATTTAAAATCTACAACATAGTGCCATTGTTATCATATGTGGAGGTTCAGTCAAGCTTTTGCAACCAGTGCAGATAATCTACTTTCCACTAAGGAATTCTTGCCATACATCTCTTGTGCTGTTTAATCATTTATTTTGATGTGAAACCAGCATAAAAACCAAGACAAGTACTGTATAGCACTGGAAGACCAGTGCTCTGGAATTTATGCAGACATTATTGGAGCTGATCTTTCTACAGCCTTATAGTTTGCCAGTAAACTGCCAAGTCATGCATTTACTTATTTAAAAAAAATATTCTTCTGCTTCTACAGTTCTGGAGTTTTCCTCCCTCCCTCCACCCTGAGTACTAGAAACCAGGGATTGTTAGATCAAATTTATTCAATTTATAACAAAAAGCCTTGGCACTATTGCAGATGTGAGGTTTAAAAATATGCTATTGATTGTAGTCATTCGTGGCTAAATCCTAAATCTTGCTGCATTGCTAAATATGCACCTGACATAAGCTTACAGCTTTATCTGAGTAACTTTACCAGGTTTTCAAGCTGTTTATTTTAAGAAAACCTGAATGCAGATACTGATCTCATAAAGACACCTCTTATCCTGAAGTCTTTTGACATTTAAACAGATTTATTTCTGTCATAGATTTAATTTGGTAGGTTTACTTCTGTTGTTTACTTCTGTTTATTATAAATATGTATGTATGTATTTATGTATGTACATATGTAAGTATGTGCCATTCATCTTGCTACCCAAAGCACCTCTACATTTGGAATCCACTTAAAATGATTGATGATGTGATAGCACAAAAAAAGTAATTCTGTTACTAATCAAGCGTTCAGGATGGAGCAAGTATTCAGCATCAGCCAAGTTGTTCCTTTCACATCATGTCTTGAGAGAAGCTATGCTATCCATCTCTCGGTATACGCCTAGCAACTATCTTTTGTCTTCTTGACCATGTGTTTCAACAGGCAGCTGGTTTGAACTGTGCAGAAAGGTTGCTTAGATTTTTTCCCTTGCTTTAGGTCAGTTGGCAGGCCTGATGGTGGCCTGATGCCAGTGCATCCCAAATGTCATGGAGGTAGATAGGTCAGTTGAAATGGGCAAGGATCAGATCCTTTGGTTTCTAAGCATCCTATGAATCTGGGAACATTAAAGAAGGCCAACTCATCATGTCTCCCCCCCCATTCCTTTTGTTTTAGGGGAGACAATTGTCAAATCATTTGTTTTTATTAAACATATTTTGCATGTTATTTTTATTTGACCTGAAATGAATATAGAGCTGACTTTAGATTCCCTCCCAGAGTTTTATTTAAATTCTAGTGTAGGCTCCTGGTCACTCTGAGATAAACTTGAGCTAACTTGGTTTGAATTACTGCATGTGTTTAAGTTTACAGCATAAAGGAGTTGCCAAGGGATTTTTCCACTTAACTGCATCTTTTATTACTTTGTAGCCATTTGCTCTCAGTAATTTCTCTGCAATTGCAAAGATTCTGTGCCATCTTAGCAAATCCCAAACCTGTTTTTTTATTAACAATTGTCATTTCCCTATCCAGTTTATTCTGTAGTTTGTTTTGCACACATTATACATTCTATTCTCCCTTTTTATTGTTGTAAATAAGACTTCAATCTTAAATAGGCATTATCCCTGCATCACTTGATAGCTTCCTGATACTGTAAAACCAAGAAAGTTCATTTTTTCTCCACTTTTATGCCATTAACAGCATCACATCCTAATTTTTCCATATAAGGTTGCCATTAAATGTATGGAATAAAGACAGTGAAAAGCCTGGTACCTACAATACTGAAGTTGAAATTCACACAGTAAACATGAAAGCAATTGTAGGAAAATTTCTTAATTAATCATTTTCATGTTAGATAAAGAGCATCATTTCAGATGCTGCTGCAATTTATATGTTAGTATAAGGAGAAATACAGAAGTATTTCACTACACAAGTGGAAACAAATGAGAACGAATAACAAGTAGAAACAAGGATTGAGAAAAGTAAACAAACTGCAAAATATATGTAAGGATGTAAACAGATGTGTTTGCAATATACTAGATATCAAAAAGTCAAATGAATTTATACCACAAGTTGCAACATGAAAGCATATGACATGAACATTTGTTATGTATAAGGGTGAGATATTAAATCTTTTTAGACAACATAAAAATAGAAGTATCGTAATTTAGGGCAGTACAAACCACAAGGGGAAGATTCCTCTCCCTTTCCTCCACTAATGGAAAAAGGAATGATCGTTTTAAGGAGATAATTAATAGAACTTAATGAACCTTACTCCCAATACATTTTTATTGCATCCTTGACAGTAGCTTTGTGAATCAGCATGAAAATGCATCAGATCTTGCCAGGAGCTTAGATAGGCACACACACACATATACATATGCAACATTCCATATACACATTTTATTAGGCAATGCATAGTTTCCTCATTATTAATGTCACAAAATTAACTTTTATTCCAGAGAGAACTAGGCAATTAGATAGCCTCATTTCCCATTTCCCAGCTATTTTCCCTCCTTTTAGTAAGATTAATGTTTTATATTGCCTTAAGGAGTTATATTTTCCATGTAAGTATTCTAACAGAATATAAATTCTTTACTGTTATTGGTAATTTGAGGTCTAAGTACCAATGTCTTTCTCATGTTCCTATTCATATTTGAACTTAGTCACAATACCTTAACACAGAGGTACCCAACCTTTTGGGTCCAGTACTGTGGAGAGAGGTTTTTTTCGTGGACCGGAGGGGGCCTGGTTTCATGTACATCCTGTATATAGGGCTTCACTTGTTTGTGTGGATCGGTTTCTGGCATGCCG
The DNA here is from genome assembly GCF_964194415.1 of Vipera berus. Taxonomy (NCBI): domain Eukaryota; kingdom Metazoa; phylum Chordata; class Lepidosauria; order Squamata; family Viperidae; genus Vipera; species Vipera berus. The sequence continues at coordinate 101,285,463 of NC_138202.1, forward strand.
CGGACTGTTGCTGGTCCAGGGACCGTGGATTGGGGACCCCTGCCTTAACAATAACACTGTCCTTACTGTCTTCAAAATGTTGCCCTGGTTTCATCTTTGGACCATGAGTGAGACTAGCTGAAGGCATAATTAGCTGTACCAGTAACAAAGAGATATTTCCTCACTTTTTGACGCCGTCCAAGGACAGCCTTAGCGTGTAAAAAACTTTTACAGTTTATCATCCCGATATCTTGCATAGATGAGACTAGAGTCATATTTTTGGAATGCCCAGAAACACGAATATACCTCTTCTCTGGTCACTAGCTAGCATTCATTTTGACCATTTCTTTCTCAACTTTTGGCTCATGAGCACTTTATATCCCAAAATTAGATCTAGATCTGTAATTACTCCCCTCTTTGCTTTCGACATCAATTTTTTTCTCCAGTCTTTCAATAAGACAAAGCTTTGTTCATCTTCACTATTTCATTTGGGGAAGACATAGGGGTTTTACTTCCTTGCTAGTTTCCTTGTATTTGCCATGTTCTGTACCTTCTTTCCTCTCCTTAAAGGAAGAAAGGTATTGCCCATCAGCAAATCAGTTTTAGTTCTTCGACTCTAGTTATACAACCAATTTTCTGCCTTTTCTGGAGCAATTTCTGCCCTGGTGCTATCCCATATATTTGTTATTTAACTTGGTAGAGTTTGGGAGGAGGGTCCATCAACCCAAGCTAGGGAAAGTAGACCAAGAAAGGTGCCTGAAGTTAGGGATGCCACACTGATGTTTTTTTTTCATTGACTGATGGTATGCTGGAAGAGGTAACAAGTCAGAGGAAAAAAACCAATAATTTTGCTTATGAATGACATATTCTCAAATCAGAACAGTATCATTTTGTAGTGATATAGAAGTCATCCAAAGCAGGGCAGGGTTTGGCAGGAAGACATTTTTTTGCTGGAACCAATCAAGGGTGAGCAGTTAGCACTTTCACTCAGTAATACATACAGTAGTCAGGGAAGGGCTCAGTCACATGATTGTTCCAAAATTTTGGGATATTTGAAGATATTTCAAATCCTGACTCTAGCACTTGGAAGCTCTAATGTCCTGATTCTACAATTCTTCCAATTGGGAGGATTTGTTTTCAGAGCCCACAGTGTATGGAAATTCCACAAGCCAATAGATGAACCAAAATACTTTAACTATCATATATGTAGTGTTCCACATTTTGTAACAGAGTTCTCTGATGAAAAAATTAGTACACATTTTTTTAGGGAAAATCTCACAATAATATGAACATGTAAGGAAACTAATTCTCAAAGTATGTATACTTATTAGATTTTAAAGTATACATTAAAATATTAATTAAGAAAATAAAGCTAAGAGTATTAGGAATAGTTATCATTGTATCTATGAAACCCCAATTTTATAAGACCCCAGACAATGAGGTTTTGTTGTGTGAATTAATCTCAAAGATTTCAATATGCCAGAGGAAAAAAAACTTCTTTTTATAGTTTTTTTGTACATACTTCTGTAAAAGCATGAAGGATAAAGGGAAAACTCTTCTTGTGACAAGGCACAATTTTCATGCAGTTCTGTGAATTGATGCAGAAAAAACAGCTGATTTAATACTGGAAATAAATGAAAAATTAAGAAAAATCTAAAATGAAGTTTTATTAATTTCCCATTAAGTTTGTCTTAAAATAATGTTGCATTAGATTTAGAAGTACACCAGCTGGCTGCTGAATGAATAGTCATTTCGAGATGTCATATCAGAAATTCATGGTGCTTGCATAATATTTGGGGTGAATGTCCAGCATGCAGTGTCCATACCTGCAATTTATTTGTTCCATAATTCAGTTACTACTATGAGACGCACACAATACTCACGAACCATCTTTATATTTTTCTTATTATATATGTAGCATTTTAATTTTCCGAAAGAACTAGTTCCATTGTCTCAAAATTTCCTAGGTTTCGACCCATTATCACATTGTCACTTTCTTCCCATAGACATCACTGGCAGAGTAGGAGAAAACAAAGGAACAAAACAGGAAAATAAAAATAATAAAATAAAATAAAATAATAAAATAAAAATAGGGAACTTCAAGAAAAAATGTCTTCCATCTGGCAAACCTTTGGAACTTAATAGAATATTTTTACTGAGAGAAAAAGCTTCTTTACTAAAATCAAATATATATATTTAAATCAGATGTTTAAGATAGATTGCAATTTTAGTGTTAATGGCTCTGAGATTTTTTAAAATAGGAAACTATACAAATATTGTAAAACATATAGTTTTATATCAAAGTTCCCTAGCATAGGAAAAATAAAATTTTTATATAACAGGAAAAAACTCTTCTTTCCTTCTGTATAAAATAAATAAAAAAACAACTCAATGAAAAATCATAACCATTAATTTTGTGAAATTTGCTTGAAGATTACTTTTATTTATTTATTTTTATTTATTTTAATTCCATTTATATCCCGCCCTTCTCCGAAGACTCAGGGCAGCTTACAGGCTTAGCAGTAGCCTTCATTCTATGTATATGCCTGCTTATTAGGGCTTTCACACACACCCCAAGTGGCATTATTACAAAGTCAGCTTATTGCCCCCAACAATCTGGGTCCTCATTTTACCTACCTCGGAAGGATGGAAGGCTGAGTCAACCTTGAGCCTGGTGGGATGCGAACCTGCACTAATTGCAGGCAGCTGGTGTTACTTAAGGAGGCATTAGCCCACTGCTCCACCAAGGCTCTTGCAACCTTATTAACATAATTATCATGAAAAGCTATTTATTTTGCTTTTAAATTTTATGTCTGAGGGTTTTAAGTGTCCATAATTTCCAAAAAAGCATTTCCTATTTTTAAATGAGGTGATCTTTTCTGTTAGGACATTGTATGGTTTTTAGAGATTAATGCATTTTAAGAAAAACACATATGTTGACTGATTGAGGAAAGTTTTAGTGGATTTAAACATTTAAAATAGATCATTGTTGTGATAAACATTTAGAGTGGTGTTCAATAAAATGTTATAATATTACAATTAAATATTGCAACCTTCCCAGTGAAAGAATTAATGTTGCAATGAATACTGAGCTTCCTATGGTCTTTTTCCTCCCCCCAGCGGTCAGCTTCAATGAACATTGTGGGTTTTCCAAACATTTTAGAAGTTGATTTGTCTTCAACAAGGACATCCAAACAAGCTGATTCACAGGCAAAAGAAATCTGCAGTACAACACCTAGCCTGTCCCAAAGTGTGCCACATATCTCTGAAGTGCTTCCTGAACCTATATCTACTTACAATCTGTCTTTGGATAGAACCAGTACCCTGAGTTCTGAAAATATTGAACACTTAGCAATTGGTGGCATGCCTTTGGTAAACCCAGTTTGTAAGGTAAGAACAGTTGATCCATCAGGTAATCATTTGGTAGGGAAAAAACAACAAGAAGAATGGCCACTCTAGTTCATTTCATAAGCCACCACACACCTGAAAAATCTCTGCTGAGAATTTTGGAACCTGAAAAATTGTGGCAGTATTTTTGTGCAGCTCTCATTTAGGTTATCTGGAACTTCAGTACTGATATGCCTTTTGTATAAACCAGGGGTAGGCAACCTCGGCTCTTTTATGACTCATGGACTTCAACTCCCAGAATTCCTGAGTCAGCTATGCTGACTCAGGAATTCTGGGAGTTGAAGTCTATGAGTCATAAAAGAGCCGAGGTTGCTTACCCCTGGTATAAACCCAGTTAATTTCAAAAGCTCCTATGCAAATCAAATTCCTGGCAAGAATTTCTTATTTCTTGAGACTAATCTAGAATCCATGTGGGGCTTTCCTGTTCTTATGGCAAAAAGTTAAAAGTCTCCTTTAAGAAAAATTAAACACTGGATTTTCATGAACAGTTCCAAGGAATTTTATTAGAAGAAGTAATTTGCTTTTGCTACATACAGTGAGCCTATAGATATGATACTTCCTTGTAAACATTCTGTGTCCACACTGTGGTAAAGTTGATGTTGAGAAATTTTTGAAAATTTGTTGTAGACCTATGGTTCAAAGATGTTCAGTTACTTGAATTCATGCTTTGTATGCCCCTCAGAATGAAGCAATCTGAGTTGGAATAAAATAATTCTGCTTTTCTCTTGATTATTTTGTTGATGTATAAAATATTTTGTAAATTTCACTTTTTCCCCTCTTCAATTACCAGCTGGAAAATGAAGAGTTTAGCCACGTGAGTTATCCTCTTGGGAGCAATACTGTCACTGGACAATCAAAAGACATGAATGAAATGACTCTTCCTTTACAAAATATTCTGGAAGAGCCTATTAATCTCTCAGTGAAGAAAACTCAGCCATGTACCTCACCTCCCTTACTTATCAGCAACACAACCTTCATGCAATCTGTTAATCCCAAACCAGGACACACTGAAGGTACCAGATTTTTTTTTTCTTTAACTTTCATAGATGTTTAAAAACATAATTATTTCAAGATTTGCTACTGAAAATACAAATGTTTTATGTGATAAACCATAAATTAAATTATGATTTCTGTAATTGTCCCATGTTTTCTGTCCACTGTACTGGCCTTTAGTACACATGGAACAACTTCCTGACTAATGGTGGGATACATAAAAATAGAATATTTGTCTAGGCTTGATTTAATGTTAGAAATCTGTTATATTAGAGATCTGTTAATTTGAATGAGCCTGATAACATAGTAAATAAAGATGATACAGCACACTTTTAAATGTTATCAAAAATGTCATACTACCGCTCACAAGAGAAGTAGCAGAGAAAAGTTTTATTATGCATTAAGGTAGAAAAGATAGCAGGGAGTTTGGCTGTTCAAGAATGACATTTTGGAAGCATCCATATACCATCACCATCACTTGATGATCCTCCTTTGTATATTTTATTCATCGTGATTACAGAATGTAAAAGCAATGTAATTTTGTAAGATAAATTGTCATTTTCAACAGTTCTGCCAACTGTCATGTTCTAGTAACATCCAAATTAGATTATGAATTTTCTATATGAGGATACCATTGATGGCAATTCTGTATCACAATTCTTTCAGAATGAAACTGCTGTTAAATTCTGCTATAGCTCAAGCTCTGCTGGCTTTCTCAGACAGAACAATTTTTTTTCTTTAGCTTTTTTGCCCCAGTGGATCGTTGAATTTATAATAATCTCCTTTCCCATTTAGGGAGGGGCTATTATTTATGGCAGGTAAAGGGAGGGGTGAACGCGGTGGCTCAGTGGGTTAGGATGCTGAGCTTGTTGATCAGAAGGTCGGCAGTTTGGCGGGTCAAATCCCAAATGCCGCGTAACAGACTGAGCGCCTGTTACTCGTCCCAGCTTCTGCCAAGCTAGCAGTTCGAAAGCACGTAAAAATGCAAGTAGAAAAATAGGGACCACTACGGTGGGAAGGTAACAGCGTTCCGTGCGCCTTTGGCATCCAGTCATGCCGGCCACATGACCACGGAGACGTCCTCAGACAAACGCTGGCTCTTTGGCTTTGAAACGGAGATGAGCACCGGCCCCTAGAGTCGGAAACGACTAGCACGCATGTGCGGGGGAACCTTTACCTTTACCTTTACCTATTATTTATGGCAACTCCAGGGTTGGTATAGCTGACAGGGCTGATTAGGTCCATTTGAGGGAATAGAATGGCTTTGGATCCAGTAGATCAAAAACTGACTCTTCCATGCCCCCCACCCCAGAACACCCATTTTGTGGCTTCCTGCTGACTACTGCCGGAAGGAGAACTACCAGCAGATTTCCGCCTACTTGAATGCCATAAAGGTCTTCACCGTGGTTGGATCCCACCCCAGCAGTGCTCCTTGCTGACAGCAAAGGCCGTTGGAAAACCACCAAGCTCCTAGCTTCCTCCAGCCACTAACGTTGCCAGTGGAGGACTTGTGCTCTCAGATAATAACTTTATGAATTTAAGATTCATAATTGAGAGTTGATAAGATTTTAGACTTGTGCCAGGTCAAAAATAGGGAAACTTTGTGAATAGATCAGCCTATTTTTTAGATATGTTATATGTTAAATGTATCTCTAATTTTTGTAATGTTGCTCTATCAATAAAGATTTTTGTAAAAAGCATTTATTCTCTGAGGTCAACATATTGACACTTAATGATAGTCAGTATTATAAATAAGATTAGCAATGCCTCCTTCCCCAGGAAAACACAAAAGTAGATTCATGAGTATAAAGAAAAACAAATCTATTTCTTAATAGAGTCCAAGAATATTTTCTTCCAGCCCTTCCTGCCCCATGTATTAGGATACAATCCTATAATCCCTAAGAGGTTTCAAGAATCCTAGATAGTCCTATGAACGAATATAGAAATTTGCATACTGAAGGAAAGAAAACTTCAAATTCCCTTTGACTTCCAGGGGTGAGCTCCACCAATATAACTGTGTGAGGGACTAAAAAGATCACATGAGTGACAGATTAGAGCAGAGTCTGTATCTGCTGGATACAAAGCCCCTTATGTCTCACTATCTTTCTGTAATTGGAGAAAACAATGTCATCCCTGGAGCTGTTGTAAGTGTCAAAAACAAACAATGAATATTTAAGGCAAAAACATCCTCCCACGTTACAGTTTTTGGAGCATCAATTCAACACAAATTCTCTCTTCTTAAAAAGATTTCTCTGTTAATGAACTATGGAAGGAAGGAATTAAGGATATGCATATCAACCTAAGTCCAGTAAATGTGACATACTTGAAAAAAATCCAGAATTATAACTTCTGATATTCATGTTATCTGCACACCATAGTCACAGTGTAGCTATCTTTGCCCTGTATGCAGCTTTCTCTACAGTGCAGTAAATTCCTTTTCCATGTCTTTTGAACTAAAAAATATTTTGAGACCAACAGTAAGAAATTCTGTGAAATATACCTGTTCATGTTCCAGGGGATTCCATTGGGGTAAATCTTAGTAATCTTGATTGAAATTACAGTACAGGTAGTTCTAAATTTATGACAGTTGGGACTGGAATTTTGGTTAATAAGTGATGCAGTCATTTTACTGGACCTGATTAGAACCATTTTTTATTGCAGCCATTAACTGACTCACCATTGTTGTTAGGGAAATCACACGGTCATGAAGCAAATCACATAGTTATTAAGCAAATCCCCTCTCCCCCACTGATTTTGCTTGTTATAAGCCAGCTGGAAAAATCACAAATTGCAATCATGTGATCGCAAGATGCTGCAACTATCATAAATGTAAGCTGGTTGCCAAGTGCCTGAATTGTGATCCTGGGGGTGGTGCGAAGGATGTAACTTCAAGGATGTGTTGTATGTCATTTTTTTCAGTATCATCGTAGCTTCAAACCATCATTAAACGAATTGAAGTTGAAAACTACCTGTACTTCTGTGAGAAATTTACTGTAGGTCTGTATTTTGGATGCTTAAAAAAAACTCTCCCCTTTGATCAAGGTAGCTTTGTGTTATTTTACTCATTTTATTTCTTGTAGATTGTCCTAACTGTGAAGAAGAACATTTTGAAAAGGAAATTAAAAGTAGTCAGAAAAACAGGTAATCAGAATTAATGGATCTTACTAAGGCTCATTTCAAGAAATGAAACATTTTTTTTCCATTTAGAAAGTATGTAAATTGGGATTAATCAATTGTGGAAATAATCTAGATAGAATGAAGCAATTCTAGATGAGAAAAATCTATGAAATAAAAATTAATCCAAATTACACAGTAAATGGAAAACTGTAATTTTTTCTGTAAAACTGCAGATGTTAATACTAATATACCTAGCTATTATGTTTAAGTAGTATCATACCTAATAAGATAGGAGTGACATAAATGATTCAATACATCAAAGGAATTATATATTCCTGCAGAATTTATAACATAGTACTATAATTACACAATATCCATTTTTCGCTTTAGTTTACCTGATTTTGAAACAATTATATATGTCTTTTAAAATCAGATATTTCCTTTATATGCACTATAAAAATCATAATATCTAATTCATTTATATTGCCTTTTTAAAAATGTCCTAAGTAGTCATAGACATCATTCCAAATTTACTAATATATGGAGTCAGTATAAAAATTATTTGAGTATGAAAATGTGCAAGCTGCTTACTATTGTGTATGGGAATCTGTTGATTCTAAAATAGAAATGATAGTGTGGAAATATAAGATTAATTAACAAAAGCAATGTTAAAATATTAATTTTTTAAAAATTAAAATTGTTAAAATATCAGTACTGATTTAAATACTAACAAAAATATAACATTTTGACTTAGTTTGCTGAATTGTATTACAATGATAAAGGTAAGTTAGCATTGATAAAGTTGATTCACTATTTAATACATTTTAGAATTTGTGCCAAAGAGGTGAAAATCCCTTATGTGCGATTGGAACGATTGAAGATATGCACATCAGAATCTGGAGAGCTTCCAATTTTTAAATTGCAGCCACAAAAAAGTACACATGATGGGACATTTCTGTTGATTATTGAATGTGGTACTCAGTCTTCAAGCATGGCTATTAAGGTAAATTCAATTTATCTGCCTTAAGTTGTTTTTCCCCCCATTTTATTCAAATGCATTTAGTAACATTCAATGATGACCATGATCAGTGAATTTGATCATGGTGATATACTTTGAGCCAAAGTAGAGGGACAGCTAGGATTCATAATCATATCCTTCAAAATTTTAACGCTTAAGAAGTAATATTAAATTTGGGCATTAGGGTACCTTTTCCAGCAAACCATTTTTCTGAAGTAAATACTCATACCCAAATATCAAAATGAATATCCTAACAGGGGAGAAATATTCAGAAAATAACGCTACATATAGATCTTGACTTGGAGGTATTCTTTCATTAGAAGTTGTGATGTTTTTGAAAGGGTGGGTGCAGACAAATGGAAGCAGTATTCAGTAGCATATTACATAAAAAAATAATAAGTTTTCAAACATTGTGTACCAAACGTTGAGTCAAAGTTGCATTTGTGTCAAGGACTACCACGTGGAAGTGAAATATATAACTATTCCTTTTCTGCATATGCACTGTGCTAGAGCAAGGGGCATACAATACTTTTGAGAATATTATTATTAAGTGGCTAGTGATTGAAATCTTGTAGAACCTGAACATTATTGTATTGACTCTTATTGTATCCTCATCATGTTATTTTCTTTAAGAGTGCTTTGCCTGCTATGCCAGTGAAGAAATTAAATTAATATTCATTAATTTATAAATTTTATTCTATTTTAAGTAATATCACTCTTGAAGATTATATAAAGCAGTGGCTTTACTTGCGGGAATGCTGGGAAGTGACGAATAATTATATGTTCATCTCAATTTGTTGTGCTTATATTTCAAAAGTAATGTAGGTTGTCCTCATGTAATTCCACTCAGTCAGCAACCGTTCAAAATTATGACTATGCTGAACAAAGGGGACTTCCAGCGGGTCGTCATAGTTGTGGCTGTTGCAATAGCTTTGCAGTCACATGATTGTAAATCAAGCAGTTGGCAACTGGTTTGCAGTTATGACATTGCAATGTTTCATGGTCATGTGATTGGTATTTGTGACCTTCTTTGCTGGCTTCCAACAAGCAGAGTTAATGGAGAAGCCAGCAGGAGTGATTTTGCCATAAAACAAAGCTTTAGAGCAGGGATCCTCAAACGTGGCCACTTTAAGATTTGTGGACTTCAATTCCCAGCATGGCTGACTGGGGAATTCTGGGTGTTGAAGTCCACAAGTCTTAAAGTGGCCACGTTTGAGGACCCCTGCTTTAGAACCTCAATGGCTGCGAGAATCATAATGAATGAAAATATAGTATCATCAGTGTGTTGCAACTTTCATTGAGCAGAGTACAGTCTGAAACTTCATTCAGCCTATGATATACTCCTATTTCTTTTTCCTTCAGGTCACTTATTGTTCCCTTGCCCCAGATGGAGGCTTCTTTAGATCAGCATGTGAAGCAGTGCTGAAGGCTGCTGAGAAAAGGAACAAATTGGCGAACGATGCTGTTCTTCCCCCACCCCCATGCCCCTTTTCTTCTGTTAGGGACTCTTCGTTGAACCTCTCTTCCCTCTTTAAATGGAAGGAACCTTTTTTTTAATTAAAAGGCCAGTTTGCCTACAAAGAAGGGCTTATATGTCTCACTTATAACCTATGCTTCCGTTCAGAAGCGAACATTTTAGCTTTATAAGTAGCTGGTAACTATACTGCTAAGGTCATTTAAAACTCTGGGCAAAATTACTGAATTATATAATGAATGTTAACTGGAGATTATGTCACAGTTGAAATCCCAGGAGACCTCCCCAATATCCAGTCTTCAGGAGAAAGTAATATATTACATTCACTACAGGAAACATACAACTATTTAAGCTTCTGCAGTATATTAAGCACTTTTTGTGAAAAAGTTTTCCCTTTTCATCCTAGGTCAATCAAGGACATTCATCTGAAAGTCTAAATCCTAAACCTGGAGAAAACCTGGAGAAAAGCAGGATCCTCACAAGCCAGCTGACTGAACAGGTGTTACTTCCTTCAGGAGATCACAGACTCAGTAATAACCTGAAGAAATCTGGGCATCCTCAGGAAGATCAACCCATTGAGAATGAAGACTTTTGTGCTGTTTGCCTGAATGGAGGAGAACTTTTGTGTTGTGATTACTGCCCGAAGGTGTTTCATCTCTTGTGTCATGTTCCTGCATTACTTAGTTTTCCTGTGTGAGTATAACAGAATTAGGAATATTTGTTCTCTCCCTTAGGTCTATATCTTTGCAAGTGAACTGCTTTAGAACCTCTCTCCTTGAAATGATGTGTTACTTTTAGTGCTTCCTTCCTATTAATTTTGTTTTGTTTGTTTTGAAATAATAAGAACTTAGTCAATGTTAAGCTTGGATTATATAAAAATCTAACGCAGTATAAATGTTTCCAATGGAATTTTTGTTTTTGACAAGGCAAACATTGAGGATAAACATCAAAAAGATTTGTTTGGGTGTTTTTTTAAGGTTATTACAATCTATAAACAAACAAACAAGTATTTTTGAAAGAATATCGTAACTTTCTTCTTTGCTCTTGATGTTTGGGAATTCTGTTTATGTCTCTGCCATGTCTTATATTAGTTATTAAACTTGTTATAATAACTTAAATAATGTATAATCTGTATAGATTTCTGCAATATTCATAGCATTGGGATTTTTCTTGCTAGAAGCAATGAGTAAAAGAAAATTCTTCCCTAATTTAGCATTAAAAAAATCAAGAATTTCTTAGTCTAACACAGAGGCCCCCAACCTTTTGGGCATCAGGGACCGGTTCCGTGGAGAAAGGTTTTTACGCAGACCGGAGAGTGCGTGGTTTTGTGTGCTGCCTGCATCCCATGGATGGGGTTTTGCTTGTTTGTGCGGACCGGTTGCTGGCATGCCACAGACCAGTACTGGTCCACAGACCGGGGGTTGGGGACCCCTGGTTTAACAGAATGTTAGTTATCACATTGTCTACCATTAACTTTTTAACTGAACTATACTGTACCAATGCTGCATGGTTTTTTTTGTGTGCTTCAGAGGTGAATGGGTGTGCACAGTTTGTCGCAATGTGGAGAAACCAGAGGTAGTCTATGATTGTGAAAACACACGATTTGACTACAATACACTCATGCGAGCAAGACCAGTTTATGGCCTTGATGAATATGACCAAAAGGTAAGTTCAGGTAACAATAGTAATAACACATGTATCTTCTTTGCCAGTAATGTACTTTCCCTTTTCAGTAAGTCTGCGTGTCCCAGGGCTTCTTTAGAAACTGGGCAGAATCAAGTTGTGAGTTACAGTAGCACCTGAACTGAAGTTTATCTAGATTAGTTAAGCAGTTTTTGAATTATTTTGTCTTTCCTCTCTTTTATGAAATGAAAGGGGATAAGAAAAATATGTACAGGATATTTTTACATGGTACTAACCATTTACTGGGAATGTATTTATTTAAATGACCTATATGGCTGACCATATCATTAGTGATTCTGGGTGCTGTACGAAGATTAAAATATAAACCCCAACATATAAACCACAATGCCCAAAACTAAAACAATAACCCCCCAATCACAAAAACACAAATCCACAGCTGCAGAGCTGGCCTAACCTCCTGGCCTGAATGCCTGGAGAAATAACCAGGTTTCCATGCCTTGCAAAAGGCTAATAGGATCAGGACTACCGCATTTAGAGTATGTTACAGTAAACTAATTGTATTACTGTATTGTGCTGAATTGTACTATAGATATTATGTTAAAACAATAGAAGTGAAACAGGGGAAGCTGGCCAAGAATTTGTTTTGAGCTGCACGTAGTTCTACCTGTGTTAGAATGACACTATGAGAAACTAGGAATATTAAGAAATACAAATGTCCGTGTAAAAACTCTTGCTTTAAATCAATATAGATATTTATACAGAATATAGATGTTCATGCAGTCATTTAATATTCATAAGTTAATTGTAGATTTATGTCTTATAGAAATGTGAGAAATTGGTGCTGTCACTGTTCTGCAATAGCTTGAGTCTTCCATTCCATGAACCGGTCAGTCCCTTGGTAAGTACACAGAACTTCTCTGGACGGTATGACCTTCTCAATCAGTGATTAGCTTCCCCCCCCCACCCTTTCAGTGTATACAGGCTTTTTTGTCTTTGCCTTGCCTTCTGCAATGAAAAGGCTTTTATCAATTAAATGACCAGAACTACTTCACCAAAATCGCCAGTTATCTTGGAAATTGATCTAATCTTGTACTTGAGTCAGTTGGTAGTTTTGGAAACAGGAAAAAAAAGGGGAAGGCAGTTTGGAGATTCATTGGACTTTCAAATACTGTTCCAGCTTTCTTTCCATATACTGCCATGTACAAAGCTAGAGGAAGGAGGTACAATGTGCTCTTTAATATTGATATGAGTGCAGTAGTTGGCCAGTAATTTTTTTTTAATCCCATTTATATCCCGCCCTTCTCCGAAGACTCAGGGTGGCTTACACTCTAAGCACAAATCAATGTGCTTAGCAATAGCCTTCATTCTATGTATATGCCTGCTTATTAGGGCTTTCATACACCCCCCAAGTGGCATTATTACAAAGTCAGCTTAATTGCCCCCAACAATCTGGGTCCTCATTTTACCTACCTTGGAAGGATGGAAGGCTGAGTCAACCTTGAGCCTGGTGGGATGCGAACCTGCACTAATTGCAGGCAGCTGGTGTTACTTAAGGAGGCATTAGCCCACTGCTCCACCAAGGCAGTAAATTCTATAAATTCTGCCTACTTGGGGAATAATTGCTTTATTGTTTATGCTATATTTTATTTAAGGGAATTTCTTTTGAAAGAAAGAAAGTGTTGCTATATTAGAAAATTGGGCATAATTCCATTTCTTCACTATACTATTAAATAATAATAAATAATCACTTTTTTGGTAATTGTTCCACAAGCTGTACATAATCCATCATTCACAGAAAAGGTTAATCTTGCCATTGAGCCGTGCTAACCAATCTGCCATCCCAGAAAAAGCAAGTGGTCCTGGCTTTTTAAAGTTTTTATCTGTTAGTTGGTATAAGATATTCGTTATATTGATTGGTTCAGCACGGTTTGTCTATTGGTGCTTTGCTGAAGAGATTTAAGGTTGCTATTCTTTCTCCTCCCTGCTATCTCTCCTAAAGAGGTGCAGGGGAAATGTTTACAAGGCCAATATTTTTTAAAAAAACATACAGCTGAAACTTTGAATGGTCAGTGTTGTCAAAAGCAAATGCATGCTAGTTCTTTGGGGTCAACGATTGCACTTGCTTTGAATGGACTGAGTGTGGCCACACTCCTTAAAAGTAGGGAGCATGGTCACGACAAAGGCAAACTGAATTTTATTCCATTGACTTTGACTATAGAGTGACTTAAAATTCTGTAATCATGGATTTAATAATTTTGCCCTTTTCTCCCAATAAAAAATGAGGTCCACATCAAAAAGTGGGACCTCAGTTTAATATATGCATAAGTATATGGGCTTCTATAGGGATCAGAGAAACCCGGAGGTTTTATTAGAATGACGTTATAATCCTGGCTTTTATCATCACATATAAAAAAATGAAGGAAATATTTGTTTTGTGAATGATTTAGCATCGTGGGATTTATCAAATATCCTGCTAATGGGATTCTTTACAGGCTCGCCATTATTATCAGATTATCAAGAAGCCCATGGACTTGTCGACAATTCGGAAGAAACTTCAGAAAGAGGACAAACTGCATTATACCTCTTCAGAAGAGCTGGTGGCAGATGTCCGCCTTATGTTTTGGAACTGTGCAACATTCAACTATGTAAGTTCTAGTATCATACACATAAAGGACATGGTTTTGTTTAGCTATGAATATTTTTATTTGAGTTTTTAAATGAGATTATAGCTAAAGAAAATATGGAGATGGCTAGAGTTAATAGAAGAAAAGATGCATATAGAACAAATGCCGGTACTACTTCTGATTTGAATATTTTGAAAAGTGCAATTCAAAATAATTTTAAGGGAAGTAAAGGAGAAAGGAGGACTTCATCCTTTCATTCTGCGCCCTTTTAATGTTCCCACTGCTTTGAAAGAAAAAAAATCAAGGTACAAAAGACGAGGGAAAAATACCTGCTGTATTATTTTAGACTTTATGGTTGACATGTCTTCAGAAAATTATAATTTGTTGTCATCTTTGCTTGTCATCATCTAATTTTTTTTATTCCAATAGTAACATGCTGTATCATTCAACTGCAGGGTGTTGGAGACTATTAACAGCCTTTAAAACTTTAACTTTCTAACTATTGAGTTTGGTAATAGTTAAGGAATCTAGAAAAATGGTTAATCTGGTGTTGTGTTTCAGTGTATATGTGCCATTCACTTGCTATATTAACAAGAATCCATCTTCGTATCACCATTTTGATGTGTACTGATAATTTAAAATTATATTCAAGGTACACATTGTATAACAATATACTCAGCTCATGCAAGACCATACAAACTGATTATAAACAATGACATAAAGCAGTCACAAAAATGATTCACTGCAACATCTGTAAAAATACGCCAGTAATGAAAAATTGGGAACATATAGTTGAAGAAGTAGTAGATAACAGGGAGGTTAAAATATTGTGGGATTTCTGAATACAAACTGATAAAGTCTTGCATTTAACTGCGGTTGAAAAGAAAGTGTGTATAATTGATGTGATGAGATAGTAGAACATAAGACAAAAAATTGTAGACCATTAGAAAGTATAGAGATCTGAAAATCGAAATTGAAACATGCATAAACTGGCTAAACTAAAAAAATCTTGGATGGCACTTAGAAAAAATGCACATTGACAAAGTGCCTTTGTCAGTTGCAAAAGGCCAAATTGCTTGGATCCACACATCTACTATTCCGATACATTATGACACTCTAGGTTCTTCGAAAGAATTTGAGGCATACGAAAGCCAACACCAGGTAAAGAACTGGCAGCTCTAACTTCACATTGTTGTGAAGAGATAATAATTTATTAAAGTTATCTGCCACCCAATCTGGGTCCATTATATATTATAATGTATATTACAGTGATACCTTGGTTCTCAACTGCTTTGAAACTCATTGAATTTGGTATGCATTGCATTTTGACATGAATGTTTTGTCCCAGTACTCAGTGTTTGTTTGGTACTCAGTGCACAAGCTAGAACTTGTCGGCTGCCTTGTGACTGACTACATTATTCCTTATAGGAAAAATTAGTTTGGTACTCATCAATTTTGGTTCTCATTGCACCTCTTGGAACTAAGTAATGATGAGTACTGAGGTACCACTGTATATATTATACTAATATATAGTATTGTTCATTTTGACACACTACTGCCATGGAACATTTTCTTAGTCAGTGTTGCAGTTAATCTTCTTGCTTTATATAAAGTTACTTAGTTTTGAAAAACAATTACCCTTAATAAATAAAATAATAAAGACTCATTGTCCTGAACAACATTATGACCTAATTAATTATGGTGTTTCTTTGCAGCCTGATTCAGAGGTTGCTGAGGCTGGAAGGTGCCTGGAAATATTCTTTGAAACCAAGCTCAAGGAAATTTATCCAGAGAAGCAGTTCCCCTTGGTGCAACAAGATGATTCTGATTTAGAAGATGTGGAGAATGAGAATAATCAAGCAAGTCCCAAAGAATTGCAGTGGCCCTCATATAGACAAGAGTGTATCCAGCCTAAAAGAAGAAGACGACATGCTGTAAGAATTTAAGAGCAAACTTCCCTCGTAGCTAAATGGCCACAAAGATAATTCTGTCCAAAGCTGTTGGTTAACTATGTATTTTGGAATATATTTCCAAATGCTGTTTAGATGAGTGTTCTCCTTTTTATATCTTCTCATAATGTAGACACACCAAATATAAAAGAATATACAATAATTATGGAAAAGATGAGGTGCTTTTGTAATTCACCTGTTTGTTTCCTTTTTTAAACAGGAAAATGAAAAACCTAAAAGACCCATGTTTTGGCCAGCAAAAGGTTTCTCTCAAGTATGACTTCCGGAGTGTTGCTTGGTATGCTATGAACAACAATAACAATCAAAGGAAATGACTTTGTAAGAGGAGATAGAAAATATTTATTTCGATGCTTAATATGAACTTCAGAGTGATTGATTGACCTTATTTCTGTGAAGGGAGGATACATTCTGAAGATATTTTAAAGGGTAGTTTCCAAGTTATCTGTTATGTTTAATTATTTGTATTTAAACAGAAGTTTCAATTATGAAATAGAGATTAGTAATAAAAAGATTTGGTGTGCTATTTTTAAAATTATTTTATAAATTCTGTTAATTTATAGATTAGGTAACATAGCTACTGGGCAGTTTTCTGTATGCAAGGAATATTTCCCACTTTGTTATCCTGGAAATAAAGTTACTGTTTTACTATAGACTTCACTCTCTAAGACTATCTTCTCTTACATTGAAGAAACTGAATTCAACCTTGCAATGCCATTCTAGGCATGTGATGTTGTTGGCTAAGTCATGGGTGGTTAACATGTGATGTTGCTGGCTAAGTCATAGGTGGTTAACTACATCCTAAGAGGCTACATGAAACAGGAGGACTTGGTTTTTTACTTAATACAATTCCAGAATGTGACTCTACAAGAAAAAAATGGAAAGCACTTCATATAAGATTATTACTCCTTGAGAAATGGGGAGGTTTGAATACCTTTCTGACACCAAGAACTCACACTACAGATATGTTTAGATTATCTTAATTCTTTGTCTGATTTTACTATAAATAGAGAAGATGTTATTGGAGCCAATCAGCAAGTGCGAGTTTCTGTAACTATGAGGGATAGAGGGAGAGAATATTTTTGAGGTCATTCCTTGCTCCCTTTTGATCAGTATGGAATATAGTTTGAAATATATTGAGTCCTGATCATGGTGTGTTTATAAAGCCACCTATATGCCTGATTGTTAAACCCAAGTGAATTATTTATGTAATTCATACAGTTGGTGACTGGAGGTATGGGTGATGGACGTTTTATCTTCCCCAGTTCTTATCTCTTAAAGGCTAAGCAAAGGTGCTTTAAGCAAAAGGTAACAATTTCTCATATACACTAGACCAGGGGTCTGCAACCCCTGGTTCGTGGACCGGTACCGGGCCACGGCATGCCAGCAGCTGGTCTGCACAAACAAGCAAAGCCCCACCAATGGGATGCAGGCAGCACACAAAATCACACTCTCCAGTCCGTGGAAAAACCTTTCTCCATGGAACTGGTCCCTGGTGACCAAGAGGTTGGGGACCTCTGCACTAGACAATACTCTAAATCAGTGTATCTCAATGTTGGTAACTTTAAGATGTGTGAACTTTCACTTCCATGATTCCCCAGTCAGCAAGGAATTTTAAAGTTGCCAAAGTTGAGAAACACAGCTGTAAATGAAGACGGCTTTTCAGCACAGTCTATGAATTCATTCAATATTGTATCCATGAACGTTTCAGTGGAAGGCACTTTATGTGAGTTTATAGAGTTATTAGAAAGTATGGAATATTTTCTCCATTATTGATGTGAATAATATTCAACATAAACTCTGTAGAAAATGTCTCTTTTTCAATTGTGTAATAAACTAGTCTATGAAAGAAATGTAAACTGTTCCGCTACATTATTTCCTGACAGGTAAAGTTCTTAGGGCAATTCTTCCCAGCAGTGTTAATCTGCTTGCATATGGTGTTGTTAGCTTAAAAATTGTTGCCCAGGTTTCAAGCACTGGTAATTTTGTTGGCCAGGTGTTCTATCTTGATGGCATAGTCTATGGCATAGCCTATGGCCTCCAATTGGTGAAGTCCCATGCTTATTTGCCTCTCCCACACATGCTGCAAAAGTAAGGACTGGGTGGATCTTTGAGGATACATGGTTTCCATTTGCACGAGCAAACAATGGCCAGCATCATAGAAGCCCAGTTATAGAGTTGGAATGGATTTTAGACGTCATCTACTCCAATCCCAGACTCAGTATAGGAATTGCTTTCCTATTCTGAGTATTTCAGTAGTCCATCAAGGGAGAACCCACAATTTCTTAATTCTTCCAGTCACCTGTTCTAAAAGAACAGTGAACTCTTGTCAATTTCATCCAGCTTCCAAATTTCCTAAATTGACATTTTTTATAGGGGCATGATGGCCGCAAGTAGCCTCAGTACTTACCTAGCAATATTAAAAGGAAAAGTAATGTTCAATGTTTCAGTACATCACCAGTGAATATTAAAAACAAAAACAAAAAACAATTTCATCAATGGGGAAAAAAGGTAGCTTTAGCATGGAAATATTCCTTTTGAAGTGTGTGTGTGTGTGTGTGTGTGAGAGAGAGAGAGAGACAGCTTGGTAACCCAGATGATTGACATGGAGGGCAGCAACCAAATCCAGAGGGGAGGGAGCATGCTCATCATGCACACAATACCTGTTTGGAAATAAGGCATCACTTAAAACAAAATGAAGCACAGCACGTGGACTGAGAAATGCTATTGTTGACATGGAAGTAAAAAACGGGTACTGTAAAGCTTCTGTCCCCTTCCTTTTATTTATTTACATTACAAATAGGAACATTAGAACTTTGTTTTTTATGAAGCTAAACAATCAGCTCAACACTGCTATAAAGTTTCCATGGACCTACAGAGGAAAGTGTAAGGTGGAAATGAAAGAACATCCTGTTCCTTATTACTTTTAATTACTGTAGTGTTGGAACCACAAGGGTACCAAAAGGGATTAAAAATAGAAAAATAGTCTGTGTAAATGTTAAAAGATGCAATATGGGAGGGCTAAATCTCTCTCCACTTTCCTCTCTCCTTCCCTCCCTCCCTCCCTCTCTGGTTTGCAGTCCATATCTAGCAATCACAGTCAATGCAATTACTCTCTAAGCATCTACTTTTCTTCTTTTTTAATACTAAAAATTACTTTCTAGTTAGTAATTGTGTTTAGAATAGAAGCCTTAGAACTACTTCACCTTAGAAGTACATTTCCTTAAATTGCTGGATTTGCACCCAAGTATGAATCTATACAGTATGACTAGGACTGTATAGATGTATATATAAGATTGATGATGATGGCATCTGTTCAATTGTGTCCAATTCTTGACAGTTCTATGGACTAGCTCTCTCCGCATTTTTTGATCTTGTAGAGTTTCTTTCAGTTTCATACCGTGACTGGTGTCAGCACTGAGGGTGTCTAGACACTCTTTTTGGCGCCCTCATTTGCTTTTACTGTTGACCATTCTGAGCACAAATGCCTTTTTCTAGTGACTTGGTCACCTGATATGGCCAAAATAAGTAAGGTGGAATTTTGTGTTTTTGCCTTCCAGTAATATGTCTTATTTTGTATGCTCCGTTACTTGCTTGTAATGGAATGACCAAGAAATGGAACAGGAGACTTCTTCAACACTACAACTTGAACAAGTCAATTTTTCTGTCTAGTTTTTCATGGTGCAAATTTTGCAACACTAGATAGCTATGGGAAATGTAGTAGTGCAGACTTGTCTGCATTTGGTGGTCGGGCTGATATCCTTGCTTTTCCACACTCTATTTATAATCCTCATTACTAGATGCAAAAGCCAGTTAGTCTATGGCTCTATGATGAAAAGATAACACAACTCCAGTGTTGGCATAAGACACACTGAAATGTTTTTGGCAACTCAACTTATTCATACAACAGAACACTTGTATTCAGTAGCAACTGAAATTTCCAGGTTGCCCTGAAATGCCTGTTGGGTCATCTGTGGCCACAGACACAGTTCACTGGAAACAAATGAAATATTTGTTTAGTGACCCAGCCACTAGTCTGAATAGTGATGTTTGCACTTGATAAACAAGATAAAAAACATCTTGACTAGAAAATAGACCTGAGAAAGACTGCTGAATTTAAATGTCAAGTAATTAAGTAAACTCAATTGAACTATGCAACCTTGATAAACTGGCTTGGGTTTTGTGAGCAGAATCACAACATTGTACTACGATCATTCCTTCTGCCTGAGGGAATGGGAATGTTACGTCTTGAACAAGATTAGTACAACCACAGTGGAGCCCAAAATTTCTGTTGGTAAGTGAGAAATTTATTAAGTTGGCCCCATTTTACGACGTTTCTTGCCACATTTGTTAAGTGAATCACTGCAGTTGCCAAATTTGTAACACCGCTGTTAAGTGAACCTGGCCTCCCCATTTGACTTTGCTTGTCAGAAGGTCAGAAAAGGTAATCACACGTCCCCGGGACACGGCAATCGTCAGAAATATGAACCAGTTGCCAAGCATCTAAATGTAAATCACGTGACCCTGAGGATGCTGCAATGACCTTAAGTGTGAAAAATGGTTATAAATCACTTTTTTCAGTGCTGTTGTAACTTTGAACAGTCACTAAATGAACTGTTGTAAGTCGAGGATTACCTGTACATTTTATGGAACCAACATGTATGTTTGCCATGATTCTTTGGGGAAAATGGTGCCACATAATTTCTACAATGCACTTATCTATGGCTAATTCCATAACTGATGTATAGAATTATCTATTTTTCATTTTAACCTAATACAGTAGACTCAAATGTTAGCTAATATGCGTGTGTCATGTAAACAATAACTATATATGATAATCTCATCTAATCCTATCAATAAAAATATGATGAAGCCAGCTGCTCAGCTTTGAGTTTCTAAATAACTGAGCACAAAGGAAAGGCAGCTGCAAAACTATCATTTCTTCCAAAGAAATATTGGAAAATTTACACTGGTTGATGACTTCATATCTTTAAAAATAGCTTTGAAACATACTGGAAAGTAAACTCTGGATTTACTTTGGAGAACTGTTTTTCTTCTTACAAGCCTGTAATCCCTTGCTTCAGAGTGGAGTTGGGGTGACTGAATGGAGCTGAGCGTTTACTGGCTGGATGCCCTTCCTGAGGTCTATGTGGAGCTCGCAGCAGATATTTTCTCTTTACACCCTGATAGAGAAACATTTGTCACTGCCTAGGATTGAATTCTCAACCTTCCGAGTGGGAGTCAAGTGTCTTCACTTCTAGGCCACTGTGCCGCTCTGCTTTGGAAAATGTTCTTATGCATTTGGGCCATATTAAATAAATATATGTGGCAAATAAATATACATGTGATAAAATAACATTTGGGGGCTTTTTAGTCCTTACAAGAATTTATTTCAGGAATCCTCTCCTTCTAGATGAATCAAGTCTTTGTTTCTGGGGCCTTTTACTGTTCAGAAAAGAAATGCAAAGGTAAGGTCTGTTTCAGCATTATGCAATAGCCTTTAAAAAGTTTGTCATTATTGCCTGTTTAGGGTTTCATTTTGATGAAAATTTTATATTCTCTAACAATCTTTTAGGCTATAAACATACTAGTGTGTCTTATTTCTAAGTACTTATGCACAGGATTAAATCGTCAATATTGCAGAGGGCTCTCTGATGCTACTTTTGTTTATTCTCTTTTATTGGTATAAAAAAAACTAAAATTTCTGCAATTTGTTTGCTTGCACTTGTTTATGTGTACGGCATGGACGAGCTAGTATAAGTAGGACAAAAATATAGGCATGCAAAGGTGCTCTCTGAGGTTGAGCCTGCCAGCTTAAGTGCTTTCCTCTCTCTCTCCTAAACCCCACTGCAGAGGCCCTGCCTTATCAGGGATTCAGCTGCAAAGCATCTTTAGATTGGACTTCCTTGGGAAAAAGCAGAATGCTTCTGTTTCTTTGGAAGTGGAAATGATAATACTGAAGAGCTGCTCTCAGCTTCATTAAGAAAACCCTGGATTTTAAAGTCACTTGTTTTCTTTTTCCAAGAGAATACATGTACGAGAGCTGCAAGCAAGTGTTTTTAGTGCTTCTGAAATGAGGATTCAAATGTATGACAATAAAGTTACATTGTGGATAATTACAGAAATTCGTAACATCTAGACCAACATGCTGTAAAATACACAGAAGCGGGCAATTATAGCATTTATGTACAACTATGGTATCTGCCACTGTCAGGTAATAAAATAGGAATAATTACACCATTATACTGGAACTGTCTTTCAGTAATGTTCACTCTGGAGGCTGAATCACATAATCCCTAGCACCACCAGAACCATTCCTTAGGGCCAGGCATTCTGAAAATAAGGTATACCCAATGGAAAATAGAAGGCTGTTATCATCTTTACTGTATTTCACTTCTTTTAGGGGCCCACTTTTTGTTAAACCGCTTCTTTATTTTAAATGTAATAATGTTTTCTAGTGAAGGACTAGAAATTTGCCAGAATCACATAAATCATACTGTATTAGCTTACAATATTTTCTATAACATCAAGGATTTATCTTTCAGCATGATATACAGTATGTGCTAATATTTGTTACTAAGGAGGTCTAGCAGTGCATACTACTTTCCATACAGGAGATACAATTAATATTCACACAAAAGGAGAAATGGATTATGCATCTGATATCAGAAATGGCAATATTCAAAACTCAGTGGAAGGGGCTGTTCCCACTTTTTGGAATACTCCGAGCCTTATTTCAATATCAGGTAGGTGGATTTCTGTTCTCACTGCAGGGACTTCTCTATATTTTCTACTGACCCTCATAATATGCTTCAAAATATTTAGGCATTTTCTTTTAATAGATAAAAGAAATGCTATCCTATATATTTTTTTATTAATAAGTAAGCCCCAGTGAGATTAATAAAATTTATTTTCCAATAAATGCATGTCAGATTGCATCACAAATAATTGAAGTTTAGTGTGTAATGACTGTTACTATAGCTAGAGAACACAAGGGTTTTATTAAATTGTAGTTATCTTGAACATTCTACTGATCTATAGCAAACAGATTGTTTAACTTTCTACCATGACTGTCAATAGTTTTGACTTTGAAAATGATCACAGTACCACAATCCATTGTTCTGTGCTTTTAGTAATGCTCCATCATGTTGATCAGCTCAGTTTATACATTCTAATCTGACACTGGATAGATGAATGGATTTTCAGTGCCTGATAAAATAAGCATTGCTGGCATGCAAAGCCATTATCAATGTCTAAATGTCACATGATCAGTTCAGGTGTTATATATTAAATGTAATGATCTGCCTTCTCTTCAGTTGCCTCTTTCCTCATATATATTGAAGCCACTTTGGACTTCACACAACACACTACTGTAATTTGTTTGGTTTTTGCTCAGTGTGTAATGTGACCCTAATCACTGAAGTTTGTAAACAGATGAAATAGTACAATGTGAATCTAGTTCACTGTAATATTTTTTATTTTTTTTATTTTAATTCCATTTATATCCCGCCCTTCTCCGAAGACTCAGGGCGGCTTACAAGCTTAGCAGTAGCCTTCATTCTATGTATATGCCTGCTTATTAGGGCTTTCACACACACCCCAAGCGGCATTATTACAAAGTCAGCTTAATTGCCCCCAACAATCTGGGTCCTCATTTTACCTACCTCGGAAGGATGGAAGGCTGAGTCAACCTTGAGCCTGGTGGGATGCGAACCTGCACTAATTGCAGGCAGCTGGTGTTACTTAAGGAGGCATTAGCCCACTGCTCCACCAAGGCTCTGAATATATATACAGTATACAATATATACAATAAATCATACTTGCTGTAGCGTGAACCAAGCCAGTGTGCTTAAATACTGTATATGAAAACCTACCGCATTAAGATCAACTTCTCTGCAGAGTACTCATATTCCAGTTGCTCAAAGGAAGGGTTATCCCTTACTAGCATCTAGACCTGATACTGTTCAAAAAGAATTGTATCACATAATATTTCTATATATTTGAATTTAACCATCTTGAATGGTAGTGAATTTTGATGTGGTTATTTCATTTTTGAAAATCATGATAACATCACTAATCCTATTTAAAAAAGCACCATGGTTATTCCCATAGCAAACCTCTTCATCCCACCTCGCTCTTTTAAAAAATTGCACTACATAAGCAAACTGACCCATTTATTTATTTATTTATTATTGGGACTTATATGCCGCCCTATCTCCCGAAGGACTCAGGGCGGCTAACAACAATAAAAGACAATAATACAAATGTTAAAAAAAAGATGAAACTAACAAGCCCCAGTGATAAAATATTAAAAACATTTTCTTTTTTAAAAACCCCTATCATCAGTCCAGGTCAGCCTGATGGAAAAGAAATGTTTTGAGGTTGCGACGAAAGGACCGGAGATCTGGGGCCATCCGGAGCTCAAGGGGAAGCTGATTCCACAGGGCAGGGGCTCCCACAGAGAAGGCCCTCCCCCTGGGGGTCGCCAGCCGACATTGTCTAGCCGACGGCACCCTGAGGAGGCCCTCCCTGTGTGAGCGCACCGGGTGATGGGAAGTTGTTCCTGGCAGCAGACGGTCCTGCAAATATCCCGGGCCTAAGCCATGTAGGGCTTTATAGGTAAGAACCAGCACCTTAAATCTCACCCGGAGGGCAACCGGTAACCAATGCAGCTCACGTGGGAGGGGTGTAATATGGGAGTATCGGGATATGCCCATCACAATCCGTGCGGCCGCATTCTGCACCAGCTGGAGCCTCCGGGCGGTCTTCAAGGGCAGCCCCATGTAGAGAGAATTGCAGTAATCTATACGGGAGGTAACGAGCGCATGAATGACCGTACGTAGAGCATCTCAGTCCAGATAGGGGCGCAACTGGTGCACCAGGCAAACGTGGGCAAAAGCCCCCCTGGCCACAACTCCTATATGATCTTCAAAGCTGAGTCGTGTATCCAGGAGGACGCCTAAGTTGCGCGCCCTATCAACGGGAGGTAACACCTCTCCTCCCATAACCAAAGATGGAACCTTTTGGACTAAACGAGATGCCAGTACGGAGCCACTCAGTCTTGGCCGGGTTGAGCCGGAGCCTGTTCATTTGCTTGCTGGAGTATTTTACTATTAAAAAGTAAATAAGTCTATGAAGTGTAGTGGGTTAACACACACAAGATGACGCCAGGCAGTGAATTCAGCTCTTTATTTGTAGAGAAGAACCAGCAACAAAATGGGCTGCCTGTGCCCTTTATATACTCTGGCTGCTGAGCTGACAGCCAATCAATTTAACCAGGCTTTCCCGCCGAAAGCTGAGCCACGCCTTGCGGCAGTTATGTACAGCCCCTTCTAGCTGTCATCTGTTAAGCTATTGCTTAATACAATACACACTCCAATACACAGCACCCCTTCCCTCTTAAGAATGAACAGTACAACAATATAATACAACTATATATACATTTTTCCAGACAATATGTTGGTTCTTATGGTTGCACATAGTCTTTGAGGTAAGCCGGTGGCCTGTGATTCCTAGCAGATCTTCTCAGAGGCTCACCCCTGTCCTGAGCCGATGAGTCAGTGGGTGCCTCTGCTCTGTCCTCACCCAGTGTACCACCTCCAGTTCCCAGCTCATTGTGAGCTCCCTGTGCCTGTTGTTGCCCAGGTTGAACAGTTCTTTCTGGCCACAGATCCAGTTACCCCCTTGCGTTCGGCTGGTGATCATACGGAATCGTGGGTGGTACTGACAAGTGTCCCTCATGTTGGTTGCTGGCTGGCAGTCCTTCAGAAACTCATGACCTGATCTGATCAATGTGTCTTATTATTTGTTGATCCCCCTCCACCCCTATAATGTAAGACAATGGCCCCTTTCTGTCAACCACCACCCCTGGGATCCATACATGTCCAGGCCCATAATTCCTTGCCCATACCAAGTCGCCTGTGTGTAGTTCCCTAGGGGGGTTGGATCGATCCGACTCTGCAGCCACTCTGTCGGGGTGCAGTGTGTCTAGCTTGGTGATAGGCCTTCTGCCCCAACGAAGTTCCGCTGGGCTCTTTCCGGTAGCCGTGCATGGTGTGGTGTGTTGGTTAAGTAGGAATTGGGCTAACCTTTGGTGTCAGTAGCTCTAACAGAATCTGGGATACTATTAAACTTGACAGTGTAGCAGATAGATATTATAAAACCTTCCACTATAAACACTGCTGTAATACATAGAAACATCACAAAACCAATAAAGGAGAATATTTGTAGCTCAGCACCGATGATGATGGTACCTAGTTTGGGTAATGAAACGTCTTCAAGAAAACAAGCAAGCTCAGAAAGTACCAAGGACCCCACATTACAAAACAGAAAACGGTTTTGATTTTGAAAATAATTTGAGTTTATCTATAGCAGACAATTTGGGACACAGTTAAACATAATTCCTATTAATGCATCTTTAGATTTCTGGGCTGTATTTCACGCATGCTTGCTTTTAAAGACTGTTACCAGTAATATGTTAAAAAAATATTTCCCCCCTCCCTGCAACAAATTTAAACTTTAGTATCAAAATAACAAAAAGAAATTCAGGATATTTAAATGAGAGTAACAGGCCCCCGATCAACCTACTGTTTTGAAATTATTTTTATCAGTTCTGGGATATGGCACCTATCTATAGGATCGGGGCATAAGGCTGCCACAAAGGGACTGAAAAATCCCGTTTACCCTTTGGCTCAGATTTTTGAATATGATACCCCAACTGGAGGAACAGAAAGTCAACTCCTGTCACCCCAATCTGAACTCAGCAAAAAATAAAATAAAAAATAAAATAAAATAAAAGACGCCCCGAGGGAGGTGGTCGAAAAAAAAGAAAGAAAGGGAACTTTCCTGTTCAGCAGCTGTGGCCAGCTCCACCAGGGGGCGGGAAGAATAAGGAACGATTTCGCGTCGTGCACTAGTTTGACCGCCCGCGGCCCCTGTACCATCTGCGGCTCTCCGGCTGTTTGAACGCGGGGAAAAGTTTCTGCAACGCGATGGTGCCCAAGTGTGTCAGAAGAAGACCGCCGCCCGGCAGGTCAGCGAGGGTGAGCTGCAGGGGTGAGAGGAAGAGGAGGAGGAGGAGGAAGGAGGGACTGGTGGGGTACAGGGTCTAAAGCGGGGGAACTCGGACATTTTAGCGAGCGGCTGCCGCCGGGGCGACACGGAACAGCTGCAAGTTGTCCAGTTGCCATGACGACGGCGAGGATGCTCGCCGCATTGGGGCGCCCAGAGCCGCCGGTTGCAAGGAGGGGGAGGGAGAAAGAGCAGCGAGTCCGCCGGTTTATCCCACGGGGGCGGGTACGCGCGAGACCCCTCTTTTTTTTTTACTCGGGTGCTTTTACCAGGCTAGCAGTGTTCAGAGCGGCGCTGCGTTTGTTGTAGCAAAAACAAAACAAAACAAAAACAAACAAACAGCAACAACAACAACAACAACCCAGCAGTCCCGTGGTCATTTCAAAGCTACCGTGCTTCTTGTGACTTTTTAATGGCTTGGAGTCCCAATTCATGAACTGCACGAAACATTGTCCATTTTGGTAAACGAGTTCTACAAATGCTGTTAGGGGTGTGTGTGTGTGTGGGGGGGGGGGGAAATGCGTGAGCAATACTATTCAGAGGAAGACAAAATGCAAAAGGTGCTGACTGCAATAAAAGCCTATATTGAGGACCCAGATTGTTGGGGGCAATAAGCTGACTTTGTAATAATGCCGCTTGGGGTGTGTGTGAAAGCCCTAATAAGCAGGCATATACATAGAATGAAGGCTACTGCTAAGTTTGTAAAGCCGCCCTGAGTCTTCGGAGAAGGGCGGGATATAAATGGAATTAAAATAAAAAAATAAATAAAAAAAATATTGCACTTTACCCTCCTACTAGGAACTCTGTAGTTTTGTCCAGGCTAACGAAGTAAGTTCTACAGAGTTCTATGAGACTTGCTCCTAAAGAAACTGATACGTGATTCAAGCCTAAATGTATACAAAATTAATACAGTGATTGTTCATATGGGTGCTAACAAGCATTTTCTATTGTAAGTCAGTTAACATGCAATAGGGCAAAAATACTTAACCTTTTGTTAAGAAAAAAGATGATGGAATTGAGCATCTTGTTAAACAATTTAGTGGGTCTTTGCTGAAACATGTTGCTTCCAGAATGGGTATCTCTATACTTCTGTTGCACATAATCCTGAAAAATGGAAATGTTTGCCCACTAATTTTCACATGTTAGTATTTATCATGTAGATTTACACCATTAATTGATTGGTTGATTATGTGCCATCTTAGTGATCACATAGATATCTTTTCTCCATGATGATCTGTCCCTAACCTTTTCCTTCAAGTATGCACTGTTATATCATCATGTAAATTGTCACATTTAATCACAATTTTCATTTTAGAATTTTATTTGAAGTGCAACATTGTCAATGTGATAATTTTTTTATCTGGACTCTGGATAATTTTAAATGTTTATAATCTTAACATTTTTCCTGCTTTGCTTTTATCAGTTGTGCAACTGCATACATTCAGTTGTAGCAGCTGCAGTGACAAGGAAAGTTTCAGATATGAATTTTCTTCTGCCTCTCTCCAAATGTTTGAAACTGAAGCAGAAAATCCTTTTAGAAAAAAGTTGGCAACCTGAAATATTGAAGCAAATTAGTCTAGTTTTCACATAAACTCTATATGTTTATTAAATCAAAATATATCTGTATGGTTTGGCCAGAATTTAGTTTTATAAATAAAATGATAAATCAGTATCAAGGTTCTTCAGCATCCCTGACTAGAACACATTTTTGCAAATATATCTAGATAATCTGATTTTCTTCTTCTGGAATGCTGGGTGTTTGTAATAGAACTACTTCATCTAACACTATAATCAACTGTGGTGTTTGCCAAATTAAAAACACAGCTAGGTTATCTTGTTCTTCAGAATTGGAAGAAAATGCTTAATTTTCTTTTTTTATTTAGCTTTCCATCTGGGACATTTCAGTAATATAATTCCTTCCAGTTTTCTATTATTCTTAGTGTCATAATAAACTCACAATTTATCCTAACTCATAGTTTTCTATAAAATATTACTTTTGTATGTAGCCTTTCTACCATACATGCAGACCAGAATAAGATCTCTGAGGCTGCAACAAATTTGTCTAAATTAAATGAGGATATAATTTAGTATAATGTTTTTTTATTGCTGTCTCATACTACTTTGTAAACGTTTCCTTAATACTTAAATTATATCTAATATATGGTCTTCATTTATACAAAAGTAATTGAAATAAGAATTAAAAATATCATATTTTTAATAATTTTCTTTTATTTGGGGAGTTGAGTTGCCTTTCCTTATAAGTTGCACCTGTCTGCAGGTATATATAACAAAAAATAACTTATTGTTAGCTACCAGATTTAATATGGCAAAATGTTATGAAGTAAACCATATTTTTATATCACTTGTATTGAAAAGGTATAAAGGAAATGGTAATAATAATAATAATAATAGTAGTAGTAGTAGTAGTAGTAGTAGTAGTAAAAGTTGGAAGGGAACTTGGAGGTCATCTAGTCCAACCCTCTACTTAGGCAGGAAACCCTATACCATTTCAGAGAAATGGCTGTCTAGTCTCTTCTTAAAAACTTCTAGTGTTGAAGTATTCACAGCTTCTGGAGGCAGGTTGTTCCACTGATTAATTGTTCTAACTGTCAGGAAATTTCTTCTTAGTTCTAGGTTGCTTCTCTCTTTGGTTAGTTTCCATCTTGCCATCTGCTTTGGAGAATAGCTTGACTCCCTCTTCTTTGTGGCAGCCCCTGAGATATTTGAACACTGCTATCATGTCACCCCTAGTCCTTCTCTTCATTAAACTAGACATACCCAATTCCAGCAGCCGTTCCTTATATGTTTTAGCCTCCAGACCTCTAATCATCTGTGTTGCTCTTCTCTCTACTCTTTCCAGAGTCCCAACATCTTTTTTACATCGTGGTGACCAAAACTGGATGCAGTATTCCAAGTTTGGCCTTACCAAGGCATTGTAAAGTGGTATTAATACTTCACGTGATCTTGATTCTATTCCTCTGTTAATGCAGCCTAACACTGTGTTGGCTTTTTTGGCAGCTGCAGCACACTGCTGGCTCATATTTAAGTGATTGTCCACTAGGACTCCGAGATCCCTCTCACAATTACTACTATTGAACAAGGTACCCCCTATACTATACCTGTACATTTGGTTTTTCTTGCCTAAATGTAGAACCTTACTTTTTTCACCATTGAATTTCATTTTGTTAGATAGTGCCCAATGTTCAAATCTGTCAAGATCCTTCTGTATCTTAAGCCTGTCTTCTGGAATGTTGGCTATTCCTGCCAGCTTGGTGTTGTCTGCAAATTTGATGAGTTTTCCATCTATCCCCTCGTCCAAATCGTTGATGAAGATGTTGAAGAGCACTGGGCCCAGAACAGAGCCCTGGGGCACCCCACTACACCCTTCCCTCCATGTAGATGCGGTTTGATTGAGGACCACATGCTGAGTACGGCCGGTCAGCCAGCTACAAATCCATCTGGTGGTGATGCTGTCTAACCCACATTTTTCTATCTTATCAAGTAGTAGGTTGTGATCTACTGATTTTAATCATATCAATTAAAAATTATCAATATACTGAACAACTGAAGAATTATTGAGTTAAAGATTCTTTAAAAGTCACAATTGGTCTCCATTTAAATTTTTTTATCAAGTATATCCTAACAGATTACTTCAGAAATTGTTGCTACAGGTAGTCCTTGATTACAACAGTTCCTTTAATGACAGTACAAGGGCACTGAAAAAAATGAATTATGACGGTTGTTCACACTTGCAGCATCCCCAAGATCAAGTGATTAAAATTCAGACCCTTGGTTGCAGTATCTCAGGATCAAGGGATCACCTTTTGTAATCTTCTGATTAGCAAAGTCAATGGGGAAGCCAGATTCACTTAACAACCTTGTTACTAACTTAACAACTGCAGTGATTCACTAAATAACTGTGACAAGAAGGGTCTTAAAATGGGGCAATGTTTCATTTAGCAACAGAAATTTTGGGCTCAATTGTTTTTATAAGTCAAGGACTACCTGTATACCATTAATGCTATGTGTTAATCTAGCTATTGAGAAGCTTTTGATTTCTGTTCAAAGGAATTTTCAAAAGCAGATTGAGTTGACTGAGATACATTTATTTGCATTTAAGTATTTTGAAGAAAGATTGTAGAGTCAGACATAATAAGACTGGAGGGAGACAATGCAAGGGACAATATAGGATGTGAAAATTCAATTTCCTTTTGATCCTTAGGAATGTTCTAAATGGAATTCCAGTCATGAATATTCCTTCAGCAGGATGAAAACTCTGGATTCAAGTCTACAAAATAAGCAATATTGCAGTAATTACCCAATATGAGTTTTTCCTCAAAAATATGTACTTAATATTTTTTCAAAGATCATATTATTAAGTAAATTATTAAATTTAATATGGCCATTTTTTCAACTCAGAAGAGTATTCTTCCCACCTTCTCACTCCACTGACTAGGTTTGAATCAGGAACTTTACAACAATAGTTCTTTAGTAAAAATAAATTAACCCATTTTTTACACTAAAGGACTATTGCTGTTCTAAATTAAACAAGCAAAGGTCAATGTAAATTATGATGACCCTGATACAAACTGCCAATACTAATCTGATTTGAAATATTAATGGTTTATGTAATCAGAATTTTGGTTTAAAGTAAGATTCAAATCTAGTCAGCGCAGAGATAAGGTGGGAAGAATTTGAACTCAAGAACTGAGAGGGTGAGAAGAATAATAGTGGAGAAGGAATATAATCTCTTTTAACTGATTTGTCAAGAAATCAATATTTCAACTGATCATGGAAATTCAATATTTCCACAGTGACACTGTATTCCCAGAAGAATAGTTTACTTTCCAATATTTGAAAATTTGTTATAGAGAAGCTCCAAATTTAGACTTGTTTGTATTATTGTCACATTTCTAGCTATTTTATGTCTACAATCTTTCCAGCTTCTTTGTCTTGAAGTATGGTTATTGGAGTGATATGTATAGCAAATCTGGCTTTTGATACTTCAGTGTAGGCTTTTGTATTGATAGGAAAGCAAGGGGGCAGGGTGTTAGCAAAGCTGGATAAGTAATGCTGAGCAGAGGAGCAAGAAATGAAAGAGTCAAGTCCTTTTGTTGTTTAAACTAAAATATCTGGCCCTATCAGGAAATACTGCTGTGGAGTAACATGAGCTTATGTAGCTTAGTGATATCTGGAAAGTATTCTTTCATATGATTTTGGTTCCTTATAATTATTTTCTTTTGGCAGAGTTCTGTGATGATATGCAAGCCTAATCCTTTATGCTTTCTAGCTTCAAACATCAATCTCTAATCCTTATACACAATACATTGAGTTAAAAAAGAAAACGTGCCTTTTGTTGCTTTATTTTAAATTATCCTGTTCTTCTAAGACATCAATTTGTAGCAGTTTGGAAAAAAAACCCATCTTATAACATTCACTTCTTTCAGCTGCAAAATCCTAAATGCAATTTTAGGATTTGCTTTCTCACACTGTAAATAGCCCCCCCCCCGCGTCCCATCTTCATCTCTCTCTCTCTCATTCTGTCTGTCTCTGTCTCTGTGACTCTCTCTCTCTCTCTCTTTCTCTTTCTCTCTCTCTCTCTCTCTCTCTCTCTCTCTCTCTCTCTCTCTCTCTCTCTCTCTCACACACACACACACACACACACACACACACACACACACACACGCACACGCACACAAACACACACACACACACACACAGAGGGGGGGCTATATAATTGTATTTGCTGCTTGGATTTGTACACAACTCAGCACACACGAAGAAAAGCTTTGCTAGATCAGACTAAACACCAGTCTAGCTAATGTCACAATAGCCGCCAACCAGAGACAGACTACATCAGATAATGGAGGTAGTATTTGCCTTCAAGTCTAGCAACTCTTGATAATATCTCTGGATTTGTATGGTCTTGTTCTAAGTCCGATATTATCTTGGTCATGAATTCAATACTTAATTGATGTTCTGTGCAAAGAAAAAAAGAGTTTTATTGTATGAAACAAAAATATTTTTATGGAAAGAAGAAAAAAATACTATATTAAGATAGCACAACATCCTAGGAAAAGGAAAAGAATATTAGAATTAAAGAATCAGAATATTAAAGCTATGTAGAAACTACTAGTCATTGTTAGTAGTTCCTGAATCCATAATTATTTCACTATAACTTATCTATAAATTACCATGGATCATAGGAGATTGGATATTTTTAGCTCATTATTAATACAAATTATAAATTGTGACCATACTTATAATTAATATTTCTGCTCATCCTCACATGGTTTATTACGGCCAAGTTCCATACCCTCATGATACAGATTAATTGAAAGTCATACTGTATTTCCATGAGTGGGCTATAATCTAACGGGCAACAGTCTGGAAAAAACTCAGTTAATCTTACCTGATGACTCTTATTTGCAAGTCATCAGAAACTGATAATAGAATAACGGGGATTTGGAAATAACCCTAATAGGATTATTAATCCTGAAAAATTAATAAAATTAATTTTTATTAATTAATAAAAAGTTCAGTCATTTTAATGGTTGAATGGTGCCCATCACATATGATCACATGTACTGTATTTTTATGTAGTTCAAACATTACCTATGAATTAAAATTAACTGAATTTAAGGAATTTAATGAACCATATTTTATTCCCACTGTTTTTAGTATGAAATAAATTGTATTTAGCTCCTTCTAGATCAGTGGTGGCGAACCTTTTAGAGACTGAGTGCCCAAACTGCAACCCAAAACCCACTTATGCATCGCCGGGTACCAGGTGGGCATGGCCCACTGGGTGCGGCTATGGTAGTTATGGCAGCATGGGTGGGTGTGGCCACCTCGATGTTGCTCCTGAGGAGGGATGTCTGTGGGGGCCAGGCAGGTTTGGGGGAGATCCAGGGGGTGTCTGGCGGGTGGGACAGTGGGCAGGAGGCTCCTCATCTTGTTTTGGCAATAAGGCAATCAGATCACAGTAGGATTCAATTATTGTCATGTATGGAAGCTGAGAGGAGGACATTTGTCAGTGTGTTATGTGATCGCTATCAAGTTGGTTGTGTTTTTTGTGTTCTTTCATTGAGTTTGTAAAATGTAATAAAATTACAGTAATGGTGCAAAGAGTTGACTGGTTGCCCAGAAACTGATGTAAAATAGTATTATTAAGTGAACAAGGCTACAGTTATAAAGAAATTACAAGAAAAATTGGTGGAAACTTAACCAAAGGTGGCATTTCTACTGTACACTTTTCCCAAAAGGTTTCCACAATTTTGGCCACTACTGTATGAGGGGGGAATTAAACAATAAAAGCACAGTGTCTTGGATTTTACAGGTTGTTGGAAAAGTACTTATTCATTTTACCAGATGCTGAAAATAACAGAAATCTGAAGCAGAATGCCTGTACTAGCAGATGCAACTGATCTGGACAAAGAATTGTCAATACAGCATTCTTGGTTGTCTATTTTATCTTTCCTAATAAGTTGTAACCAAGTTCTTCACTTAACTTTGCAAAACCTGTGGGTCCCACGCCATTCCACATACCTTCAAAAAGCAGCTGCAATCTGAGTACTCTAACTCAGGGCTTTTCCAGTCGCCTAGCAAGGTGTCAAAAACTTGATGACACACACCCCTAGTCAAAGTTGGCATGCATTTTGGGGATCTTCCTGGGCTCTTGACTCCTGTTCAAAGAGCAGGTAGCTATGTGGGCAGGGGAGCTTTTGCACAGATTTGTCTTGTATATTAACTGCATCCCTTCCTGGACCGGGAGGCTTTATTTATGGGGACTCCTGCACGAGTCACTTCCCATGTAAGTCACTGTCCTTGAAGACTACTCAGAAGATGCAGGTGGTTGAGAATGCAGCAGCGTGGGTAGGTTTTGGTGTTGCTGCAGAAGTTGCAGTGGTTCCTAGTAGGCTTCTGATGCAATTCAAGGTGCTGACCATTACCTATAAACCTATTTATAGCATAGGGCCAGGTTACTTGCGTGACTTCCTTTCTCCCATGGTTTCTGCTCACCCTACAGGATCTAATTGAGAGGGCAAACTCCAGGTCCCCTCTATTAACCAATGTCATTTTGTTGAACAATGAAGTTGTATGTTCTCATGGGCAGCATCTGTAATATGGAACAGCACTCCCTGGAGTTCTGTTAGCCTTCCATAAGTCATTGAAAACAGATTGTTCCCCAGGCATTTGAGTTGGGAATGCATGAGCTCCATTGTTGCTGTGGGTAAGTTGACTCAATGGTTTTCATCACTGTTAATGTTATAGTGTGTCTTTGATGTTGTCTCTTCATCTTCTTCTGGGTCTACCTTGTGTTTTTTGACCTTTTCTCTTTTTGCATATGCCTTGTATGGTATGGACTCCCAAGACATCCTCTCCAGGTGAGCAAGCCACTTTATTTGCTGTCATGTAATTTAAGATTGGTTCTATGTCAATTCTTTCTCTTATGATCTCATTTCTAATTTTTTCTGGTCATTCCGGCAACTTTCCTCAAGCATCTCATTTCTGTGGTGACTAGCTTTGTTTTATGTTTTATTGTAAGTGTCCATGTAAGGCACTTGTAACACAGGGTGAGGATGAATATGCTTTGTATGATAATCTTCTTTGTACAGATGGGTACTGCCTTATGTTATAGGAGTTGAGGTAGCTATTCCAATACTTGATTTGCCTTGTATGTTAATCTCTTCTTCGACTTTACAATCTTCGATGAATGTTGTTCCTAGATATTTGAGCTTTGATACTTGTTTATACTTGTTCCCTCTATTACTGTGTTTAAGGTAAACTTTTTTCTTCCAATTTGCCATTACTTCTGTTTTCTGTTTGCTGATTCTCATATTATTTGTCTTGCATTCTTGGTTCATGGGCATAAGGTGTTACTGCAGTTGTTTAGCTGTACTTGCTATCATTGCCTGATCGTCTGCACAGAGTAGTTTGTTGATATTATTCCCATTCTTGAGTTTGGCTTCTTTGCTTATGCTGTCAGTACAGGCGATAAACAATAGTGGTAATAGTACATATCATTGTTTTACTCTGGATGTTACTGTGAAGAGTTCTGATGTTCCTTGGCTTATTCTAGCTTCTGCAATCACCATATAGCTTTTGCATAATCTAATAAGATGCTCCTTACTCCATATTGGGTCAATGTTTGCCTGAACAATTTCCTATCAACTCTATCAAATGCTTTCTCTTGGTCTACAGATGCAACAAAGAGATTCTCATTGTATTTCATATTCTTTTTTAGTTGTTTAAGTGCAAAAATTGCACCTGTGCAGCTTCTATTTCTAAAACCCAGCTGCTCGTCTGCTAGTTGAAGTTCTATGGTCTTAATTTGTTTCTGTTATCTTGGTGTACATTTTTCCTAATGGCTCAAGAGTGAGTTTCCTCTATATTGCGTGCATTCTTGTTTATTTATTTATTTATTTATTTATTTATTTATTTATTTATTTATTTATTTATTTTAATCCCATTTATATCCCGCCCTTTTCCGAAGACTCAGGGCGGCTTACAATTTAAGCACAAACCAATGTGCTTAGCAATAGCCTTCATTCTATGTATATGCCTGCTTGTTAGGGCTTTCACACACCCCCCAAGCGGCATTATTACAAAGTCAGCTTAATTGCCCCCAACAATCTGACTTTGTTTTTCCACAGTAATATTATTATTGCTTGTTGCCAGTCAGTAGGAGCAGCTAGTTGTGTCCATGCTGTGTTAAAAATTCTGTGCAGCTCTCTGATACTGCTTTTCCCTGCTGGTTGAATTATTTCTGTTAGTAGCCCATCTATTCCAGGCGCTTTGAATTTGGGTGACTTTTTAATAACCCTCATTACTTCCTCAAACAATATTTCTGGCTCTACAGTGGTGGCTAAAATTGTGGAAACCTTTTGGGAAAAGTGTATTTTTGAGGTTTGATGGCTAATAACACCAATTTTTGGGGGGAGTAGTACCATAAAATTTGTAGCACTGTTGCTTTGTGGTCTTGTGTTGCTTCTTCATGCTTATCTCCTAGACGGTTGAGGAGCTCTTTGAAGTCTTCTGTTCACCTTTCTATTACTTCGGATGGTTCTATTAGTAGCCTTCTGTTCTTCTCATTGATTATTTCTATGCGGTTATAATTCTCTCTTTTCCATATACTTTTGACTATTTTGAAAAACATTCTGCAGGCTGATCTCTTTTATCTGCTAACGATTTTCTGAAGCACTCCCAGGATTTTTGTTTTGCTTTCTTGATTATCCTGTTGGTATCTCTGCATTGTAATCTGTAGTTTATATAATCTTCTTTCCCTGATTTTATCCAACATTTGTCCAACATTTTTTAAATAATTTTTTTAAAAAAATTATTACTTTTTTTACTGCTGCTTTAACCTTTTCACACCATCATGCAGTCCTTTTGGTACCATTCTGTTTTTTTTCCTACTTTTCCTCTTTCTTTTGTTTTGCAATATATTTTATTGATTTATAAATCACCTAATAATTGGTGAACAGTATGTTGTCTGGGTTACATTTGTAAAACAATCACTAACAATTGATTTCTATAATCCATAATCTACATAATAATTTTAGTTGATTTCCTCTTTTCCCAAAATATCCTTTTTTGCAAATATTGAGTTAATTTAGAGTGGTCCGCTCCCTTTTAAATCAAGGGACGGGAGAGGACCCCCTACGAGGACGGGCTGAGGAATTTAGTAAATATCTGGTGGACAAAACTGCTCAGATTCGGGCTGGTCTGGACGCTGACTGGGCAGTATCTGACGAGAGGAAAACGATGAATCTGGCCGAGAACATTTGGGAAGAGTTTGATCCTGTGACTCCGGATGAAGTGGACAAGATCATGGGGAAACTAAGTGCCGCCACATGTTTGTTGGACCCGTGTCCCTCCTGGCTGGTCTATGCATCTCGGGAGGTTACACGAGGCTGGCTCCTAGCAGTTATCAATGCCTCACTGAGTGAAGGGTACTTCCCTGCCGCCTTGAAAGAGGCGGTGGTAAGGCCCCTCCTTAAGAAACCTGCATTGGATCCAGCTATTTTAAACAACTTCCGTCCTGTCTCCAACCTTCGCTTTCTTGCGAAGATCATTGAGAGCGTGGTGGCACGGCAGCTCCCTTTGGTCCTGGAGGAAGCTGAGTATCTGGATCCGTACCAATCGGGTTTCAGACCCGGGTATAGCACGGAGACGGCATTGGTCGCGCTGGTGAATGATCTCTGGCGGGCCCGAGATAGAGGTTATTCCTCTGTCCTGGTCCTATTAGATCTCTCAGCGGCTTTTGATACCATCGACCACGGTATCTTACTGCGTCGTCTTGAGGGGTTGGGAGTGGGAGGCACCGTTCTGCGGTGGTTCTCCTACCTCTCGGGCCATTCGCAGACGGTGTTAGCAGGGGGGCAGAGGTCAAGCCCTAGGCCCCTTAGTTGTGGAGTGCCTCAGGGGTCGGTGCTCTCGCCCCTCCTGTTCAACATCTATATGAAGCCGCTGGGAGAGATCATCCGTGGTTTCGGGGTGAAGTATCATCAATATGCTGATGATACCCAGCTTTTCATCTCCACCCCGAACCAACCCAGTGATGCACTCAATGTGATGTCCCGTTGCCTGGAAGCGGTACAGATTTGGATGGGAAAGAACAGGCTTCGGCTCAACCCGGCCAAGACTGAGTGGCTTTACATACCGTCATCTCGTTTAGTCCAAGAGGTTCCATCTTTGATTATAGGAGGAGAGATGTTACCTCCCGTTGATAGAGCACGCAATCTGGGCGTCCTCCTAGATTCACGACTCAGTTTTGAAGATCATATTGGAGTCGTAGCTAGGGGGGCATTTGCCCAGATTCGCCTAATATACCAATTGCGCCCCTTTCTGGACCGAGATGCCCTACGTACAGTCACCCACGCACTTGTTACCTCCCGTATAGACTACTGCAATGCTCTCTACATGGGGCTGCCCTTGAAAACCACCCGGAGGCTTCAGCTGGTGCAGAATGCGGCTGCACGGGTAGTGATGGGAGCTCCCTGATACTCCCATATAACACCTCTGCTCCATGAGCTGCATTGGTTACCAGTTGCCCTCCGGGTGAGATTTAAGGTGCTGGTACTTACCTTTAAAGCCCTACATGGCTTAGGCCCGGGATACTTGCAGGACCATCTGCTACCGGGAACGAATTCCCATCGCCCAGTACGCTCACACAGAGAAGGCCTCCTCAGGGTGCCGTCGGCTAGACAATGTCAGCTGGCGAACCCCAGGGGAAGGGCCTTCTCTGTGGGAGCGCCAGCCCTATGGAATCAGCTCCCCCCTGAGCTTCGGATGACCCAAGATCTCCAGTCCTTTCGCCGCGGCCTCAAAACACTCCTTTTCCACCTGGCTGACCTGGACTGACAGGCATTTTAATTATGTTTACAATTTTTAATTTATTTTTAATTTTTAATTTTAATTTACTGCACAGATTACTTTAATTTTAATTTTATTTTAATTTCTGTTATATGTTATTGTTGTTAGCCGCCCTGAGTCCTTCGGGAGATAGGGCGGGATATAAGTCCCATTAATAAATAAATAAATAAATAAATAATACAATTCTTATCGTTTTGATAAATAACAGTTAAATATATAATTTTTCCCCAATAGTCCTAAAAATAATAATCACATAATATTTCTTTTCTATCCAATCATTCTGGTTGCCTTATCATAGATCCTGTTACAGTCCTTATTTTAATTTGTTTCTCCCACCAAATTCTATATATTCTTACTGGTTAAGATTTTCTCAAAAATTAATTACATTTAAAAATTTAACTCTATTTTTCCATATGAACCATCTCCCTTTTTTACATTTCTTAAGAAATAGATAAAACAGTAGAAAAAAAGAAAAGCAAGAGTAAAAAAGCCTAAAAAATAACATACTACTTAAAATATATACTGCTCAAAAAAATAAAGGGAACACTTAAACAACACAATGTACTGTATTTAATAGTAGGATGTCTTATTTTCTGTTCCCTTTATTTTTTTGAGCAGTATATATCCCTCCTAAGCTAATAAGTATTTATTTCCTAAATTTCTTATTCTTTTTAACCATAATTAAAAATATGTTTAAACATTTCATTTAATATATCTAGTCATCTAGTCCTTTAACTCTTATTCAAAACATTTTTAATGTTTTTTTATATTACTCATATCAGGAAAGAGAACAAAAAAAGCATACTATATTATATTTAGAGAATTCATCCCTATTTGGAATATATGACACATATATTCCAAAACTTTTCTATTTCTTTAACCATATTCGAACAAATGTTTCTTTTTTAAGTATTGTCTCTGGTAAGTTCCATCATCTATTTTAGTTTCCACTTCAGTCTTTTTCTTTTGCCCAGTGTCTTTCTTAATCAGTGTATTTTGCTGAATCAAAAAGTTTTTCCGTATGTTCATAAATGTTGCTGTAGATATATAAAGTAAATCAGGAAAAGTATCTTTGTACGGGACTTCTGCCTTTCCATGTTTGTTGAAAATATTTTTCTTTTTCTTTCTCTCCACTTCTCTTATCATTTCCTGTCTCTCCAATATTCCTGACATCTCTACAGTCCATTTTAGCCAATCTGTTTTCTTGTCCTCAGATTTATTTTGTAGTCTTAAGGGACAAGTTTTTCCCCCAATTCTTGTGAATTTTTCCCCACTAAGATTAAATCATGTTTCCTTGTTTTGTTAAGTTTCATCTTTAAGTCTCTATTCTAAATTCTAAATTCTATATCTATTTATTTGTTTTATCTGCTTCTTCTCTGTTGTTGTTTTCTGGGAATTTTTGTTGTTGTTGTAGAGTTAACTTGGAAATAGATTGATTTATATTTTCAAA
This sequence comes from Vipera berus, assembly GCF_964194415.1. Classification (NCBI taxonomy): domain Eukaryota; kingdom Metazoa; phylum Chordata; class Lepidosauria; order Squamata; family Viperidae; genus Vipera; species Vipera berus. Next base: position 101,326,585 of record NC_138202.1, read on the forward strand.
GTTGTTTTGGATTTCTTTGTGGTTTAAAGTCATTGTTGTTTAAATTAGTTGCAGTATACTATATATCTCTTCCTGTGATGTATTTATGTTTTCTTTTTTTTTATTAAAGAGTTTTACAATATTTTACAATATATCCCCAAATCCCTCCCACCCCAACCCCCCACTTCCCCCCCCCCCACTTCCCAGAGCTAAATACAGGATTATAGTTACAACAATCATATTCTAAATAAAAATTTACACAATATACAATCAACCAAATTCGTACTGCGCTTTAACTCTCTCTTAGCATAACTACTAACAATAACAATATCCCACTAAATTCTACTCATAAGCTAAATGGAACTTTTTGGTCCCATATTTGTTTTCAATATAATTTATCCATCTCCTCCAAACTGAAATATATCTCTCCTGTGAGTGATCCTTTAAATAAGCAGAAATCTTGGACATTTCTGCAAGATTAGAAACTTTAAACACCCATTCTTCTACCGTGGGCAGATTGTCCTTCTTCCAATATTGTCCCACCAGTAACCGTGCTGCCGTTATCATATTCAACATCAGATTAGTCTCTTTGACATCACAATTTACAACGATACCCAGTAAGAACAATTGCGGGGAAAACTTTATCTTCCTCTTAAAAATCTTTTGAATGTTCCACCAAATTTTAATCCAGAAGGCTTTTATGTTTCTACAAGTCCACCACATGTGGAAATAGGTAGCTTCTAAGCTACCACACCTCCAACACTTAGACTGCAGATTAGGATACATGTTGGACAACTTCTTGGGATCCAGATGCCATCTATAAAACATTTTGTAAAAATTTTCTCTTAAATTTTGAGCCTGGGTAAATTTAACATTTCTAACCCAAATTATCTCCCAGGTGTCCAACGAGATTGGTTCCTGAATATTTTGTGCCCATTTTACCATGCAGTCTTTAACCAATTCCGTTTCCGAATCCAATTCAATTAAAGCATTATATATCCTCTTTATATGTGCACATTTTGAATCTCTAATTTGCTTTACTAAATTTTGATCTGTAATTGTGATACCAACCTTTTGATCTGACTTCCACCTAGCTTTCAATTGGGTATATTGAAACCAAGAGTAATTTATGTTTTCTTGTCTTAACTCCTCTGCTGATTTAAGTTGCCAATCATTCCCTTGCAATTTGAGTAGTTCCTTATAAGAAACCATATCCATACTCACTCCCATAGATACACCCTCTATCGCGTGTCCAGGAATTCCCCAAATCGGTATTTTATAATTTAACTTATTATAGTACTTTTTCCAGACACGCAGTAAAGCACTTCTAAGAATATGGGATTTAAAAGCCCTGTCTACCTTCTTATCATAAAGCAAGTATGCATGCCATCCATATACCAAATCCCATCCCTCAAGATGAAGTATTCTCTTGTTAGTTAAATTAAGCCAATCACTAACCCAGGTCAAAGCAGCCGCATCATAGTACAATTTCAAATTCGGCGCCTTGAGTCCCCCTCTTTCCCTGGCATCCTGTAAAATCTTGAATTTAACTCTTGGTTTTTTCCCTGCCCAGATAAATTTGTTAATACCCTTCTGCCATTGATCAAGGTTGGCATCCTTTTTCAGTATAGGTATCATCTGAAACAGAAAGAGGAACTTTGGTAGAACATTCATTTTAACAACTGCAATTCTTCCCAGTAGTGATAATTGTAATTTTTTCCAATTATTTAAGTCCCTTTGTACCTTCAACCATAGTGTTTCATAATTATTCTTATACAATTTTACATTTGAGGCTGCAATATGCACTCCTAGATATTTAACCTTCTTCACTATTTCAAAACCTGTTAAGTTAGATAACATATCCCTTTCACTCGTAGATAAATTCTTGGATAATATCTTAGTTTTATTACTGTTCACCTTAAACCCAGAAACCTTACCATACTGAGTTATAATTTCCATCAAGTCTACAACCGACTGTAGCGGTTGGGATACTGTCACAACCAAGTCATCAGCAAAAGCTCTCAGTCTATAATCATTCTGTTTTATTTTAATTCCCTTTATCAAAGAGGACTCTCGAATTTTAATTAGTAAAATCTCTAATGTTAAAACAAACAATAATGGTGATAGGGGGCAGCCCTGCCTTGTACCTTTTTCAATTCTAAAAGTCTCTGTTAGTCCCCCATTAACTATAATTTGTGCAGTTTGTTGTTGATATATAGCTTTAATAGCATGTAGAAAACCTTCTCCAAAATTCATCTCCTCAACAACTCTTAATAAAAACTGCCAGTTCAATTGGTCAAAGGCTTTCTCTGCATCCAAAAATATCAGTGCTGCGGAGACTTGGTTGTTCTTATCCAAATATTCAAGCAAGTTAACAATTTGTCTTACATTATTTTTCATATACCTCCCAGATATAAATCCCGATTGGTCACTATGAATCATTTGTTTCAAAACTTGCATTAATCTATTAGCCAATACTTTCGCAAAGATCTTATAATCTGTATTTAAGAGCGATATAGGTCTATAATTTTTAGGTTGGGTAAGATCTTGATCCTCCTTTGGGATCAACGATACAAAAGCTGTCCTCCATGATGGAGGAACTGCGCCTCCAGTCTGAATTTCATTAAACAAAATCTTTAAGGGTTCAATCATTTCAGGCAGCAACTTTTTATAATAAATTGCTGTTAATCCATCTGTTCCTGGAGTTTTGCCAATTTCAACTGTTTAATAGCTAAAGAAATTTCTTCTGGTGTAATTGGGCAATTCATCTCAAGTTGTTGTTCTTGTGAAAGTCTTGGGAAATGAGCTCCCTGTAGATACTTATCTATATCTAGAGCTTGTATATTCTCTTTAGAATATAATTTCGAGTAAAAATCTAGGAAACTCCTCTTAATCAAATTTTGTTGGTAGACTTCTTTTCCTTTATATTCTATTTTGTCTATAGTACGTAATTTCTGTTTCTTCCTTAATTGATAAGCCAGCCATCTACCAGGCTTGTTGGCGTTACAGAAAGTATTGTGTTTGGCATAACGCAAATTAGTTGCTACTTGATCAGCCAATAGCATATTAAATTGTTCTTTCAATAAATGTATTGAGATCTTTAAATTATTATCCAATGGATTCAAAATAAACTTTTTCTCTTTAATTTTAATCTCTTCCTCAATATCTAAACGTTTTTGCACTTGCTTACGCCTATAAGCATTATTCATATAAATCAAAACCCCTCTCATATAGGCCTTACTAGCATCCCAAACCATTTCCATCGAAGTACTTTTATGCATATTCGTGACAAAAAATTCTTTCATATGTTCTCTACATTTCTGCAAGAACAAGTCATTTGTAAATAAGTTCTCATTCAGCCTCCAGGATCTCCTACTAGTGTCTTCAGTAAAGAGCTCCAGCCAAACAGGACTATGGTCAGACATTGTCCTAGGGAAAATCTTAACATTCTTAACCGAGGAGGAAAGGTCAGTAGTAATCAAAATGAAGTCAATCCTGGAAAAAGATTTGTGTCTATCCGAAAAAAAAAGTAAAATCCCTGTCTCTCATATTCCTTTCCCGCCATACATCTCTTAATTCCAGATCTTCCTTCAGATCAAAAAAGGCTTTAGGCAATTTTGAGTTACAAAGGGTTTTAGAAGACCCCTTCTTGTCTTCAGATGGCACCAAGACCCCATTCCAATCCCCCATCATAATAACAGATTTATAATCCAGTTCAATTAGCCTTTGGTGTAAGAATTTAAAAAAAATTTGCTGTTGTTGATTTGGAGCATATAATCCAATAAGAAGAACTTTCTTTCCTTGTAATATTAATTCAATACTAACATATCTCCCTTGCTTATCTGATTCAATCAACCTTGCCGAAAAGTCTTTTCTTAAGTAAATAACCACTCCAGCCTTCTTGTCCGGAGCAGAAGATGCAAAATATGTTCCCAATCGGGAATTAGTCAAATATTTTTGATCTCTTAATGCAATATGTGTCTCTTGTAAACAAACAACGTCATTTTTATGTTGTTTCAAATAAAAAAATACTTTCTTTCTTTTCTGTGGTGAATTTAGCCCGTTAACATTCCATGTCAGGAACTTCACCATCTCTGGTGACCATAAGCCTTTGGAACATGGCCTGAAGATCAGCTGTTGCTCTCTTAGGACGTGCTCCTCCCACGTGCTCTAAAACAGTCGCATCTTGCGTAGCTGAACCAGTTGCAGACTTCTGTTTTTGTTCCTTTTCCATACGCTTATGTGCAGCTCTTGTCATCCTCTGTTTTTTTGGGTCTTCCTTTAATATCAAATCCTGCTCTATGGCCTCCGGTTTCTGGATCTCCTCAGGGGGCAGTAACATTGCCTCTTCACTCAATTGTTTATCATCTTGTCTAGCTTCTGTTCTCTTAATTATGTTTTCTTGATATGTTCTTTCAACATGTCTCTGATCCATGATAGCCAAGAAGTTAAGTTTTCCTCTTCCTTTCTTTTCTCTGAAAATAGCTTTAGAGTCCTAATTAGATAGATATTTGTAATCCAAATAGTTCAAAAAAGATTTTTTTCTGTCCACAGCCCAGATTATTGTCTTTTTTTTGTCATAGCTGTTCTTTGTTGTTAAAGCTTTGAAGTTCACAGACACAGATTAGCTTTTCCCAGATTTTGCCAAGTTTTATATTAAAGTCATAGCTGTCATAGGCTTCATTTGCCACTAGGTGTCAGCAACTATTTGTTTTTCAATTTCCAAAATGAACAATTATCTTTGAATGAGAGTCTTAACCATTAAAACAATTTTAGATTCATCCAGATTTATGCTTTTAAGTTTCAGGTTTTATATTTATTTCACTTCCATATATTTTGATCCTCCATAAAATGATTAATTCGCCACTTCCGTTAGTATGAGGGTGGGGTGGAAATCCCCCTCCTTCCCTTTCGTAGGTATTTTGCTTCTTGGGGATCTTGTCCAGGAAATTAAATGTAAAAGAGAAAAGAGAAGATCAAATTCCTCACCCTGTTTCAAGCACGCTGTTCACAGTTGTGCTGGTTAGTGCTTTTGGACTTTGGTTACAAGTTCATTGGGCTGGTCAATGCAATACGGCCAGCCTTTTTCCTGTTGGATTAGAAGGCTTTCCCCAAGTCGAACGGAACGGCTGCCACTGTGTTCTGAACCAGCCCTCTTCTCGCACCCCTAATCAAAAGAAGAGTCTGGAAAGCGTCCAAGGCTAAAAGGCTTCTGCCAAGATTTAATTACGCAGTTAACAAAAACACAAGAGCTTGTCTTCTCAAGCGGAAAAGGTTGCTTTCAGCAACCAGCCCCTCCCCAAACACTTCTTTTATAGAGAGCTCAGGGCGTGGTCTCCCTGTGCCTCCTCCCGAGGAGTCCCATAGTCTTTCTTTGTTTGTCCCTGCTCGTCTGCCTCCTGCGTCGGGCGTCCTTGAACAGGGCCAGCTGTGGGTCATCATCCTCCGCACTCTCGGGCTCACACAGCTGAGAAGAGGTCCCCGGCTGAGGGCTCTGCAAAGCCTCCAAATCATCATCATCAGCCGGTTCGTTTCCCTCCTCCCCCACATCTGAGTCCTCCGATACATCGGAGCCGGCTGTCGGACCCACAGGCTGGCCCTGAGTCACAACACTATCCCGCACCGCAGGGCCCTTCCCCCGGGTCTGCCGATCCGGATGCGGTCGGGATGGGAACTGTTCGTGAAACGCAGTCACCAACGCAGGGGCATGAACGGCGGTCGCGTCTTCCCATGTGAAGTCCTCCGGCCCGTACCCTTTCCACTCGATCAGGTACTGGAAGCGACCTTTCAGCCAGCGGGAATCCCTGATGCTGGCGACCTCGTACTCGGGGGTGCTGTCGCCATCACGAGGTCCTGATGGGGGAGGTTCCGCTTGGCGAAGTGGACAAGCCGGTCGTTCGGGGACCAACAAGGACCGATGGAAGACGGGGTGCACGCGCAGGGAACGTGGCAGAGTTAAACGATAGGCGACCGGGTTGATGACGGCCTCGACTGGGAACGGTCCAAGGTAACGGTGGTCCAGCTTCCTCGCCGGCCGAGTGGATGGTAGGTTCCTGGTGGACAGCCAGACCCGATCCCCCACCGATAGTGGAGGCGTATCCCTTCTCGACCGATCGGCGAACCTCTTGTAGTCGGCCTTGGCCTTCTCCAGCTGCCGTCGCACCAACCGATGGATCGCCTGTAACTCCGCCATGAATTCGTTCGCTGCCGGCTCCGGTGAGTCCACGGGAGAAAGGGGGAAAAACCGGGGGTGATAACCCACATTGGCCAAGAACGGTGTCATCTGCGTGGAGGTGTGCTGCGAGTTGTTAAAGGCAAACTCGGCTATGGCCAAATAGTCCACCCAATTGTCCTGCTGCAGGTTAACGTAGCAGCGCAGATACTGCTCTAAGATGCCGATGACCTTCTCGGTACCCCCGTCGGTCTGAGGATGATGCGCGGACGAGAGGCAAACCTTAATGTCCAACGCCCGCATCAACTCCTGCCAGAAGCGGGCTGTAAACTGGGCCCCCCTATCGGAGACGACTCTATCGGGAAGGCCGTGCAGCCGGAACACCTGTTGGATGAACATGCGACTAGTGGCGCGAGCTGACGGTAAGCCGCGACAGGGGATGAAGTGCGCCATCTTGGTCAACATGTCCACCACCACAAACACTGTCGTGAAGCCGGAGGATGGGGGTAGATCCGTCAGAAAGTCCATGGACACAGCCCCCCAGGGTCTCTTGGGCGTTGGCAAAGGCTGCAGTAAACCAGGCGGGGCCCCTGTCGCTGACTTGGCCTGCCTGCATGGGACGCAGGAGGTGACATAAGACTGGACATCGTGTCGGACTCGGGGCCACCAGAAGGTACGGGAGACCAGGTTCAGAGTCTTGAACAGGCCAAAATGCCCCGCAGCCGGGTTATCATGACATTGGCTGAGGACGAGTCCCCTGAGTGGCCCTCCTGGAACATAGAGCCGGTCACGATAATACAGGAGTCCATCCGTGACCGACCAAGGCGAATCTGGCCCCACCTCTTCCTTCCGCTGAGCCACCCACGCCTCCTGCTGCTGCGCCTCCCGGATCCGAGCCCGTATATTCACCGGCTCCCGCACCGCAGCAAAAGACTCGACGGGGATCACGGTCCTGGGCGGAAGCTTGTCTTCCACTCGGGTGTACTCGGGCTTCCTGGACAGAGCATCCGCTCTCTGGTTGTGCCCGCTTGGTATGTACCGCACCCGGAAGTCAAACCTCGCAAAGAAGAGGGACCACCGGATCTGGCGTTGGTTCAAATTCCGAGCGGTCTGCAGGCTTTCCAGATTCTTGTGGTCCGTCCGGACCTCGATTTGATGCCGCGCCCCCTCCAGATGATGCCTCCAAGCCTCGAACGCCGCCTTGATGGCCAGCAGCTCCTTCTCCCAGATGGTATAGTTGCGCTCCGAGGGATTCAATTTCCGAGAGTGATACGCGCAAGGGAAAAGGGTACCGTTGGGCGTCGCTGCCTGGAGCAACACGGCCCCAATGGCAATGTCGGAGGCGTCCGCCTCCACGACAAACGGCCGTTGCGGGTCAGGATGCTTCAAGATGGGCTCCTTCATGAAGGCGTCCTTCAAAGCTTGGAACGCCTGTTGTTCGGGGGCGTTCCACTGGAACCGAGTCTTCTTCTGCAGGAGCCGGGTGAGGGGGGCTGTCAAGGCAGCAAAGCCAGGGATGAATGTCCGATAGTAGTTGGCAAATCCAAGAAGTCGCTGAACATCCTTCACGCGACGCGGGGGTTGCCAACTCTGCAACGACTCAACTTTACTCGGTTCCATGGCGATGCCCTCAGGAGAAATGCGGTGACCCAAGAAATCAATGGTCACCTGGTAGAACTGGCACTTCTCCAACTTGGCAAACAGCCGATGTTTCCGGAGGCGCTGCAGGACCTGACGGAGATGCTGATGATGCGCTTCACGCGACGGGGAGTAAATCAGGATGTCGTCCAGGTAAATCACAACAAACTGGTCCAACAGATCCCGAAAGATGTCATTCATAAAATGCTGAAACACAGCGGGGGCGTTGGTCAGGCCAAACGGCATCACCGTGTACTCGAAATGTCCATAGCGAGTACCAAACGCCGTCTTCCACTCATCACCCGGCCGAACCCTGACGAGGTTGTAAGCTCCACGCAGGTCCAGTTTCGTGAAGATCTTAGCCTCCCGGAGTCGGTCCAAGAGCTCGGGGATGAGGGGCAGCGGGTAGCGGTTACGCACCGTGATAGCGTTGAGTTTCCGGTAGTCACAGCAAAGCCGTAACTCGCCCGACTTCTTTTTGACGAAGAGCACGGGCGCAGACACTGGCGAGGACGAGGGCCGGATGAAACCACGAGCCAAGTTCTTTGTCAGGAAGTCCCGCAATGCAGCCAACTCGGGCTCCGACATGGAGTACAAACGCCCCACTGGGAGAGGCGCATCAGGGACTAGGTCAATGGAGCAGTCGTAGGGCCTGTGCGGGGGTAATTGGTCCGCCTCTGACTCGCTGAACACGTCAGCAAAGTCGGACAGTTCGGGAGGCAAGGAAACCCCTGGGGAACCCTCCACCTGGCCGGCACAGATATGGCGGGTGTGGTCCACGCACTGCAAACTTGGGAAGGTGACCAAGTTCTGAGACCAATAGATCTGTGGATCATGCGCCCGGAGCCACACCAGTCCCAAGACCACGGGGAAGTGCAGATCCGAAGTGACGTAGAACTGAATGGCCTCCACATGGGTACTGATGGCCATACACACGGGTTGCGTGGCGGCCGTGATAGGCCCGGACAGGAGCACTCGACCATCGATGGTCTCCACAAGCATGGGCGGATCCACCGGACACTGGGGAACAGCCCATTTGGCCACGAAGGCCGAGTCCATAAAGTTAGTGGTAGCCCCAGAGTCAATTAAGGCATGGACCGGAATCCCCTCTGGCTTGCCAGGAAGGATCAGTCGTGCCTCCAAAATCAAATGCCGTGGAGGTTCACAGGCACCGTCGGAACGGCGTCGCTCGGCGTGATCGTTGTGGGTCGCCCGATCTTTCACACCGTCTAGATCGGGCTCGGGCCGTTTCCCGATAGCAAAGCAGGGGACTTTCTCGGGGCAGGCTTGGTCACTGACGCCCGCTGACGCTTCTTCGGGCAAGAAGCAGCCAAATGTCCAGGGTCCCCACAGTAAAAACACAACCCCTCCGATCGTCGTCTGTCCATTTCCTTCACCGATAGACGGGACCTGGCGGCACCCAGCTCCATTGGCTCCTCCCTCTGGACTGGGGGCTCACGCACAACAGGGGCGGCAGGGGTCTGTGGGGTGGCATGGCGACTCTTACGCTGCTGCAGCCGGGCATCGATCCGCAGACAAAGATGGATCAGCCCATTCAGGTCTGAGGGAATGTCCACGCGGGCCAGCTCATCCAACATCTCCTCTGACAAGCCATCCTGAAAGGCATCCACGAGCGCAGCCTCATTCCAGGCGGAATCCTGGCTAAGCAGCCGGAAATCGCTGATATAGGCCTGTAGGGGGCGCTGACCCTGCCTCAAAGCTTTCAGACGTCGGGTGGCGGTCTGCGCCTTAATCGGGTCCTCGTACATGAGGCGCATATGGTCACAAAACCCCCCAAAGTTATCCAACAAAGGGCTAGGCTGTGCCAACAGAGGCGTGCCCCAACGAGCTGCATCTCCCGACAGAAGGCTCAACACGAATCCCACCTTATCTCGGTCAGTGGGGAAATCAGCTGCTCTCACGCTGATAAAAAGCTGGCATTGTCCCAGGAAGGCAGGAAACAGTTCTGGTTTACCAGCAAATTTATCCGGCATAGCTATCTGACATTTCCTCCTGGGTGGGGGGGCAGCATGTACCTGAGCCTGCAGTTGTGCCACCTGAGTGGCCAGCAAGGTGAGTTGCTGGTTGAGCTGGGCATTCTCGGCAAGAAGCTGCTCCATCGTAGTATTAAGGGGTGGGTGGCTGAAAGCAAACTGTTCTGAACCAGCCCTCTTCTCGCACCCCTAATCAAAAGAAGAGTCTGGAAAGCGTCCAAGGCTAAAAGGCTTCTGCCAAGATTTAATTACGCAGTTAACAAAAACACAAGAGCTTGTCTTCTCAAGCGGAAAAGGTTGCTTTCAGCAACCAGCCCCTCCCCAAACACTTCTTTTATAGAGAGCTCAGGGCGTGGTCTCCCTGTGCCTCCTCCCGAGGAGTCCCATAGTCTTTCTTTGTTTGTCCCTGCTCGTCTGCCTCCTGCGTCGGGCGTCCTTGAACAGGGCCAGCTGTGGGTCATCATCCTCCGCACTCTCGGGCTCACACAGCTGAGAAGAGGTCCCCGGCTGAGGGCTCTGCAAAGCCTCCAAATCATCATCATCAGCCGGTTCGTTTCCCTCCTCCCCCACATCTGAGTCCTCCGATACATCGGAGCCGGCTGTCGGACCCACAGGCTGGCCCTGAGTCACAACACACTGTTCCAGAATCATTGGAGCACCCTTCTTTATTCGTCACCTCTCCGGGGCGACTTAGACCCATTTAGAGTCCCCTGGAAGGGCAAAATTAGCCGTGGAGGTGCGGAGAATCCACAAGACTGCGACCGGTCACTACTGCGCAAAACCGGAAGTCCTACTTTTTCCCTCTTTCTGTATAGTTCTGTAATGTTAAGCAGGGTAGTTCTTCCATTCATCCTCTACATTTCCCACCCCTTTAGTGACAGTTGACCAAATGCTGACTCCACTTTTTATTGTAATTTGTGTATTACTTCTTGTTTAAGTTTTGCTTTCTTAATTAATTCATGTTTTTTTATTTGGTGTTTTTCTATTAATATTAGAGTTGTCATGTCTTACTGTTAGCTCTCCAATCTTATGACTGACTGATGTCACATATTCCATTGGGGATAGTTTTTGCATCAAGTATTCTGAATCGTCTTTTTACTCTTGTTAATATGTAATCCATGTGACATTTAGTGCTGGTTATTCCATTTATACCATGTGTAACGTTGTGAGTCTCTATGTTCAAAAATGTTAGTGATAAAAAGTTGGTGTGGGCTGCATAAGTCCAGTATCCTTTTCCCATTCTCGTTCCTTTCCCTGTTCTTAGCATCATGTGGACTGATGAACTGTTAATACTCTCTTCTGTTGGTACCCACTCTTCTATTGAAATCTCCCATTATGTACAATATATTGTTAGCTTCCACTTTCTCTATCTCCACAGATAGTTTATCAAAGAACTCATCCTTTTGTTCTTCTATGTAATTATAATTGTATGGGGCATATAATTGTACAAATGATTTGTGTTCTCTTTTCTTCGATTTTCAATATTATTATTCTGTCTGAAACGTCGTTGATGTCCAGTGTACATTTTGCTATGTCTGGTTGTCCAAGAAGCCCACTCCATTCTTTGCTGTGGCTTCTCCTGAGTAAATAAACAAGTGTCCTTTGTGAACTCTTTTACTACCATGTCATTTGCATCTTATATCAGCTATTCCCATTATCTTGATCCCTCTTCTTTGCATTATTTCTACAGGGACTCGATAGGTAGATAAAAATAATAACAAATCCCGTCTCAAGATTTGGCTGATTGTGCAACAAACCATAATAGGGTGGCACACAAATACATGCTAATGTTATTGAAAGAATGTAAGATTTCTGTACTATTTTCTTACTGGATGAAAACATAGGACCAGTTTTAGATTTGGTACATTATTTGGGAATAAATGCTTATTTAAATAAATCAATTAATTTCATGTCCTGTCCTCATTTCCCCCCCCCCCCCCATTACATTTATATAGAAAAAATGAGAATGTTGTCAAGTAGCTATGCCCAGAATGGAGAGAAAATTATTTGAGCTGTCTATAAAATAAATGTGTGATTTTAAATACTTTATTTTGTAAAACACATTGAATTTAAAGTTTGAAGAGTAGAGAAATATGTAAATTCTGTAGTAAGAAAAATGGCAAAAGAATGAATAAATCTAAAAGAAAAATATATTTCTTTTGCTTTGTATAAGAGATAATTTTACAATATTATCTCTTTGTATCCTTTCAAGAATCCTACTCTATTCTTCATGGACACTTCATAGTTACAGTGCATTAAATTTCTTAGAAAGAATGTTGAGATTACTTGACAGTTAAGCAGTCCTTTCTGAGAATAACTTTTTATTCTCTGATATGAAGTTTGCTTCCGAGTTTTATATTATCCATGGAACTTGTTTTTTAAAAAATCTGTTATTAATAATTATATTGTTAGGTTTGGCCAAACCAAAGAACATTGCTATTCAGTCCTACATTCATTTAGTCCAATTATCTTATTTCCCCATGGTTACTAATTACATAAGAATAGTTTTAGCCTTTCCTAACAGAGAAAAAATACCTGAACTTCCTGATTCTTGAACACTATGTTCAATAATAGATTGTACTTGAACTGGTTTATTAAATGGTTGTTCTACTAACAGCTTTGTGACCTATAGCAATTGAAAATCATGAATTTGTTCAACTTTCATCTGTAAGGAGGCCTGAAGAAAACGTTAGAGACAGAAGATAAAATTTTTGTTGTTTTATGGTGAGAGCCAGTTTGGTGTAATGCTTGAAATGCTGGGCTAGAAACCATGAGACTATGAGTTCTAGACCTGCCTTAGTCTTCACACAAAAAGAAACTATAGCCCAACATACCAAAAAAACCCACTGCAAAAGAGAAATTAGAAACAAAAATTAAAATAAGCAAGAAAATGGTAAGAGAACACCTATCCAACCTTGATGAATATAAATCACCGGAGCCTCCCAGAGTTCTGAAGGAGCTGGCAGATGTTATCTCAAAACCATTGCACCACATCTTTCAAAAATCCTGGAGCACTGGAGAAGTACCTGAGGATTGGAAAAGGGCTGATGTGATTCCCCTCTTTAAGAAAGGAAAATAAATGGACCCACGAAACTACAGACCAATCAGTTTAACATACCTGGGAAGATCCTAGAAAAGATAATCAAAAAACAGATCTGCGAACAACTGGAAGCAAACAAAGTTATAACCAGTAGCCAGCACAGGTTTGTTAAAAACAGATCATGCCAAACCAATCTTATTTCATACTTTGACCAAGTGACTAAACTACTAGACCAGCAAAATACTGTGGACGTAGTATACTTAGCCTTCAGTAATGTATTTGATAAAGTAGACCACAACCTACTCCTTGGTAAGCTAGAAAAAGGTGGAATAGACAATATCACCACCAGATGGATATGTAGCTGGCTGTCAAACCATACTCACTGAGTAGTCCTCAACGGCACTACATGCACATGGAGAGAAGTAAGCAGTAGGGTACCACAAGGTTCCGTCTTAGGCCCAGTACTCTTCAATATCTTTACCAATGACTTAGATGAGGGAATTGAAGGGGAACTCATCAAATCTGCAGATGACACCAAACTGGCAGGAATAGCCAACACCCTAGAAGACAAACTCAGGATCCAAAAATATCTTGACAAACTTGAACAATGGGCCCCATCAAACAAAATGAGTTTCAGTTTGGAGAAAAGCAAAGTTTTACATTTAGCCAGGAAAAATCAAAGGTACAAGTACAGAATGGTCTTAAAAACAATAAATGTGAGAGGGACAATCCTAGTGGACGATCACTTAATTGAGCCAGCAGTGTGCAGCAGCCACCAAAAAAGCTAATACAATCCTGAGTTGTATAAACAGAGACATAGAATCAAAATCACACAAGATATTAGCTTTATAAAACCCTAGTAAGACCACACCTGGAATACTGCAGCCAATTTTGGTCACCATATCACAAAAAAGATGTTGAGGGTTTGGAAAAAATTCAGAAAGAACAACTAAGATGATCAAAGGCTTGAAGAGTAAAACATGAAGAATGGCTGTAGGACTTGGGTTTGGCTAGTCTAAAGAAAAGAAGAAATAGGGGAGACATGATAGCAGTATTCCAGTATTTGAGGGGCTGCCACAAAGAAGAGGTCACATCATTCACCAAAGCATCAGAGGGCAGGACAAGAAACAATGGTTGGAAACTGATCAGAGATAGAAGCAATCTGGAATTAAGGAGAAACTTCCTAATAGTGAGGACAAATAACCAGTGGAACAGCTTGCCTCCAGAAATCGTGGGCGCTCCATCACTGGAGATTTTTAAGAAGAGGCTAGACAGTAACTTGTCTGAGATTGTATATAGGTTCTCCTGCTTGAGCATGGGGCTGGACTAGAAGACCTCCAAGGTCCCTTCCAGCTCTATTCTATTCTATTTTAAAACAAGTTTACATCTCTAAACAGGGAAGCACAAACTTTTTTATAGAAGTCTGTAGTGTTTTATATATATATATATATATATATATATATATATATATATATATATATATATATATATATATATATAAAGCGAAGAGAAGAAATATAGCAATGCTATAGCAAATACTTTAGGAAGCTAACTAGGCAAGAATGCAAAGATTCTATTTGAAGGTGCTGCTCCTAGCAACCAACCATGTCTGTATGAAACACAAGCATGGTGAACTCCTTTGTTCAGTGGATCATTATTTCCATTTAACTGGAGACTCTATGGATTTTATAGAATGTTTTGCACAATTCCTTTCTCATAGGTTTTTTTTTATGATTATGAGTTTAACAGCCTAATCTGGGAAAAAATGCTTAAAATGTTCACGTTGTATTGGAATGATTTTATAAGCTTGTGAAGGGCAAACTACCTAAGTACACAATGGGTTGTCATAATACATGAAATAGTTTCTTATGCCTTGGATTAGTGTGAATCCATCCGTTATAGCTTAATGTTTTATGTAAACAAGCCTGTCAGGTTAACATAATGTGAAAATCAGGCCAGCAAGAAGTAACAGTATTAACAAACACGATATTACAGTCATGGCATAATATGAAACATGGAGATTTAATGCTAAGATGCTATTAGTCATTCTGCATTTGTTTAGTGTGTGCAATATTATGCAATACGTCTTAATGGGTAGTTAAAATCATTGCTTGTTTATGAGAATACTCAATTTATTTTAAAAGACATTTGTGTGCCATAGGATGGAGTGGAATATAACAGGGTTTGGGCTAGAAAGATAGAAAGGTTAGTTAGATGAATAGGCACTACTGAATTTCAAACTGTATTCTGAAGTGTTGCTTTTTCCCCTGAGGAAATTACACATCATGAACTTGAAGGTTTAAGAAACACACCAGTGAAGTACCTATCATCTTCTGTGGAAAAAACAAACCAATTTCCTGATGATTTGGCAAGAATTACTTCTGTTACATAGATAAGACATATGTATTTCAGGGACATTTAAAATGATAGTTCACTGAATTCAGAAGTAGAAATAGCTAGAATGCACCCACATAATACCGGGTATACTATAAAATCCTGGTTAGTTTAATTTGTATAAGAAAGAATGGGCCTAGGGTGCCATCTTGTGGAAAAAAACTAATAATAACATTGCTATCTGATAAAATATCATTTACTGTGTATTATTGCTGACAACTCTAGCCGGCTTTATAAATATTATAATTAGACATATGTAGTTGTTTTTTAGATTAATTTTAAATGCCTTTGTAATACCTACAATTTGTGACCTGTAAATCTAAATATTTTGCAGAAAACTAGTAAAATATAGCATATACTTCAGCAGTGTATTTTTATTTTCTTTACTTTTTTTTACTTTACTTTTTACTTACTTTAGTTTTTCCTTTTTCATAATATGATACAAAAATAAATTGAAAACATAGAAACATTTTTTATCTAAGCCTTAACTTTCAGGATTTATGTTTATTTCAGATAAAAGTAGAAAGATAATCTCAATTTATTTCACTTTAAAAAGAAAATAATTTAATGGAATATAAAGTAATTAAACACACTTGTTTAGGGGTTTTTAGAACTATTCTCTTTAAATAATTATCCAGAACCTGTTGTATATTACCTAATACAAGCACTTACACTGGAAACTTTGCAGCTTTTAAAAATAAAATAAAATAAATTTAAATTTGTTTTATACCTGGACCTGAATATATTCCATTTGATTTTAGTCTGTTACTGTGGTGGAACTGTGCAGTTCCTGCCCATCCTTGAAATTGTTGACGTTCATATATAAATATGATGTTTCTCTGGTAAACAAGAGGCTAGACTTAAGTGTCAGCTGGAAATTCAGTCAAGGTTATAGACTTCCCAGAAAAAGGATAGGGCATTTTGAATGGGATCATGAATAGGATCAACTGTGGACTTATTTATTTCAGGACAAAGTTGAAATAGTCAGACAAAATTTAAAAAAGGAGAGGAGAAAAGATGAATGGGGGCAAGTAGAAAGTAAAATGAGATGGGTTGTATAAAGCTGCAAGGTGGGTTTGAATAGATTGCCAAGAAATAGAAAACAGGTAGTCATTGACTTAGAAACAGTTCATTTAATGACTGTTTGAAGTTACAACGACACTGAAAAAAGGGACTTATTACCATTTTTCACACTTAATGCTGTACCTGCATCCCCTTGGTTATGTGATCAAAATTCGGACGCTTGGCAATTAGTTCATATTTATCATGACTGCAGTGTCCCCGGGTCATGCGAGTACATTTTGCCTCCTGATAAGCAAAGTCAATGAGGAAGCCCGATTCACTTGACAATGTTACTAACTTAACAACTACAGTGATTCATTTAGCAGCTATGGCAAGAAAGGTTGTAAAATGGGGCAAAATTCATGTAACAAATGTCTCAGCAGCATAAACTTTGGGCTTGATTGTGGTCATAAGTCGAGGACTACCCATAGCAGCTTTATCATAATGCGATGAGATTTCTAGATAATAATTAGTACTAACCATTGTTGTTGTTGTTAGTTGCGAAGTCGTGTCCAACCCATCGCGACCCTATGGACAATGTTCCTCCAGGCTTTCCTGTCCTCTACCATCTTCTGGAGTCCATTTAAGCTCACGCCTACTGCTTCAGTAACTCCATCCAGCCACCTCATTCTCTGTCGTCCCCTTCTTCTATTGCCCTCAATCTTTCCCAGCATTAGGCTCTTCTCCAGTGAGTCCTTCCTCCTCATTAGGTGGCCAAAGTATTTGAGTTTTAGCTTCAGGATCTGGCCTTCTAAAGAGCAGTCAGGGTTGATCTCCTCTAGGACTGACCGGTTTGATCGCCTTGCAGTCCAAGGGACTCGCAGGAGTCTTCTCCAGCACCATAGTTCAAAGGCCTCAATTCTTTTGCGCTCAGCCTTTCTTATGGTCCAACTTTCACTGCCATACATTGCAACTGGGAAGACCATAGCCTTGACTATACGCACTTTTGTTGACAGGGTGATGTCTCTGCTTTTTAGTGTCCTGTCTAGATTTGCCATGGCTTTCCTCCCGAGGAGCAAGCGTCTTTTAATTTCTTGACTACAGTCCCCATCTGCAGTGATCTTGGAGCCCAGGAAAATAAAATCTGTCACTACCTCCATTTCTTCCCCATCTATTTGCCAGGAATTGAGAGGGCCGGATGCCATGATCTTGGTTTTCTTAATGTTTAGTTTCAACCCAACTTTTGCACTCTCCTTCACTCGCAACAAGAGACTCTTCAGTTCCTCTTCACTTTCTGCCATTAGAGTGGTATCATCTGCATATCTTAGGTTGTTGATATTTCTTCCAGCAATCTTAATTCCAACTTTTGATTCATCTAGCCCTGCCTTTCTCATGATGTGCTCTGCATATAAGTTAAATAGGCAAGGCGACAGTATACAGCCTTGCCGGACTCCTTTCCCAATTTTGAACCAATCAGTGGTTCCGTGTCCAGTTCTCACTGTTGCTTCTTGGCCCGCATATAGGTTTCTCAAGAGACAAATAAGATGTTCTGGTACTCCCATCTCCTTAAGAACTTGCCACAGTTTGTTATGATCCACACAATCAAAGGCTTTAGCATAGTCAATGAAGCAGAAGTAGATGTTTTTCTGGAACTCCCTAGCTTTCTCCATGATCCAGCGTATGTTGGCAATTTGATCTCTAGTTCCTCTGCCTCTTCGAAATCCTGCCTGCACTTCTGGTAGTTCTCGATCCACATACTGCTGGAGTCTAGCTTGTAGGATTTTAAGCATAACTTTACTAGCATGAGAAATGAGTGCAATGGTGCGATAGTTTGAACATTCTTTGGCACTGCCTTTCTTTGGAATTGGAATGTAAACTGATCTTTTCCAATCCTGTGGCCACTGTTGAGTTTTCCAAATTTGCTGGCAAATTGAGTGTAGCACTTTTACTGCATCGTCTTTTAAGATTTTGAATAGCTCAGCTGGAATACTGTCACCTCCACTAGCTTTGTTGTTGCTCAGCTTTTCTAAGGCCCACTTCACTTCACATTCTAGGATGTCTGGCTCGAGGTCAATGACCACCTCATTGTGATTATCAGGGACGTTAAGCTCATTCTTGTATAGTTCTTCTGTGTAATTTTGCCATCTCTTCTTAATCTCTTCTGCCTCTGTTAGGTCCCTGCCATTTTGGTCCTTTATCATGCCCATTTTTGCATTGAACGTTCCCTTCATCTCTCCAATTTTCTTGAAAAGATCTCTGGTCCTCCCTATTCTATTGTTTTCTTCTATTTCTTTGCACTGTTCATTTAAGAAGGCATTCTTATCTCTTCTAGCTATTCTCTGGAATTCTGCATTCAATTGGGCGTATCTTTCTTTTTCTCCCTTGCCTTTTGCTTCCCTCCTTTCCTCAGCTATTTGCAAAGCTTCCTCAGACAGCCATTTTGCTTTCTTGCATTTCTTTTTCTTTGGGGTGGTTTTAGTTGCTACCTCTTGTACAATGTTGCGAACCTCTGTCCATAGTTCTTCAGGCACCCTGTCTATCAGATCTAATTCCTTAAATCTATTTGTCACCTCTACTGTATATTCAACAGGGATATGATTTAATTCATACCTGACTGGCCTAGTGCTTTTCCCTACTTTCTTCAGTTTAAGCCTAAACTTTGCAACAAGAAGCTCATGGTCTGAGCCACAGTCAGCTCCTGGTCTTGTTTTTACTGACTGTATAGAGCTTCTCCATCTTTGGCTGCAGAGCATATAGTCAATCTGATTTCTGTGTTGACCGTCTGGTGATGTCCATGTGTAGAGCCGTCTCTTGGGTTGTTGGAAAAGAGTGTTTGCTATGATCATCGTATTCTCTTGACAAAATTCTATCAGCCTGTGCCCTGCTTCATTTTGTACTCCAAGGCCAAACTTGCCTGTTATTCTGGTTATCTTTTGGCTTCCTACTTTAGCATTCCAATCCCCCATGATGATAAGGACATCATTTTTTGGTGTTAGTTCTATAAGGTGCTGTAGGGCTTCGTAGAACCGGTCAATTTCATCCTCTTCAGCACCGGTGGTTGGGGCATAGACTTGGACTACTGTGATATTGAATGGTTTGCCTTGGATTCGAACTGAGATCATTCTGTCATTTTGAGGATTGTATCCCAGTATTGCTTTTCCTACTCTTTTATTGACTATGAAGGCTACTCCATTTCTTCTGAGGGATTCTTGCCCGCAGTAGTATACCTGATGGTCATCTGAATTAAATTCACCCATTCCTGTCCATTTTAGTTCGCTGATACCTAAGATGTCGATGTTCAGTCTTGTCATCTCTTGTTTGACCACGTCCAGCTTGCCTTGATTCATGGATCTTACATTCCAGGTTCCTATGGAGAAAAAATCTTTACAGCATCGGACTTTCCTTTCACCACCAGACATATCCACAGCTGAGCGTCCTTTCGGCTTTGGCCCAGTCGCTTCATTCTTTCTGGCGCTACTAGTACTAGCCCTCTGCTCTTCCTCAGTAGCATATTGGACGCCTTCCGACCTGAGGGGCTCATCTTCCAGCGTCATATCGTTTTGCCTTTTGGTACTGTCCATAGGGTTTTCATGGCAAAGATACTGGAGTGGGTTGCCATTTCCTTCTCCAGTGGATCACGTTTTGTCAGAACTCTCTGCTATGACCTGTCCGTCTTGGGTGGCCCTGCACGGCATAGCTCATAGCTTCATTGAATTACGCAAGCCCCTTCGCCACGACAAGGCAGTAATCCATGAAGGGGGGTACTAACCATAGGGGGGAAAAACAGATTTAATGAAAATTAAGTTCCCTAATTCCCCAATGAGGTGCAGATGTGTGTTTTACGTATGGAAGTGGAAATCAGGTTTGCCAATAGCGTTTTTTGCCTGATAGAGTGGGACACCACTCTCTTTTTAAATATATTGTTCCTTACGTTTATTTTATTTCCATGAAATAAGCTTTGAAATCCGAACAATTCTCATGTGGTTTTAACTTCCACCTATTAAGCTCACATTCACAGCTCTCAGGTCTTCTCCATCTACAAATTCAGTTTTTTTAAAAAAATCATTTTCCAATATGCTTATATTTCTCTTAGGGTACAAATAAATGAAGTTTAGCTGATAGACTGGTGTCTCTTAAATTTCCGTGATCACTTAATACCAACTATCACCCTTCTGCTTATATTCAGGATAATCTAGATCAGTGATGGCGAGTGCTCCAAAACCGCCCCATCCCTGCTCCGCCCCTGCCCCATTGAAAGACTAAAGGGAATGTCACAATACTGCACACAGGTAGTCCTTGATTTACTACAGTTCATTTAGTGACCTTTCGAAGATACAATAACACTAAAAAAAACTGTTTTTCACACTTATAACTGTTGCAGCACCCCCCAGGGTCATGTGATCAAAATTTGGGCACTTGGCAACTGGCACGCATTTATAACTTGCAGTGTCCTGGGTCATGTGATCTCCTTTTGTGAACTTCTGACAAGCAACATCAATGGGGAATCCACATTCACTTAACACCTGTGTTACTCACTTAACCATTGCAGCGATTCACTTAATAACTGTGGCAGGAAAGGTCGTAAAATGGGGCAAGACTCAACAAATGTCTCACTTAGCCAACAGAAATGTTGGGCTTAGTTGTGATCGTAAGTCGAGTACTGCTTTTATTTATTTTTGAAATGAGTTACTTGTAAAAATGGTGTGAAGCTGAAATGAATGAAGAAGAATGAGGGGAACAGGACATACGATTTTTATACTTCTAGTGCTAACTAACTGAAGCCAAATGTGAAATATCTGCATTCTGCTGAGCAGCGATTTTTAGCCATAGTTTTCAAGCAAATCACAATGTATTTGTTTGCACCACACGAAGTAAAAAAAATAAATTCCTATTATAGTATAAGGTAAAGGTAAAGGTTCCCCCGCACATGTGTGCTAGTCGTTTCCGACTCTAGGGGCCGGTGCTCATCTCCGTTTCAAAGCCGAAGAGCCAGCGCTTGTCCGAGGACGTCTCCATGGTCATGTGGCTGGCATGACTAGACGCCAAAGGCGCACGGAACGCTGTTACCTTCCCACCGTAGTGGTCCCTATTTTTCTACTTGCATTTTTACATGCTTTCGAACTGCTAGGTTGGCAGAAGCTGGGACGAGTAACAGGCGCTCACTCTGCTATGCGGCACTCGGGATTCGACCCGCCAAACTGCTGACCTTCTGATCGACAAGCTCAGCGTCCTAACCCACTGAGCCACCACGTCCCTGTATTATAGTATAAATAACTGGCTAAATCAGAATCATTTCTTTTAAATTGAAATTATTCTTAGTGAGGGAATAGGAGTCCACTGATTAATTAGTTTTATGAATAAGGGTAAATAATGACCATGAGATAAAAGTACCTATGATTGACTAAATCAAGGGTCTGCAATCTTGACAACTTTAAGACTTGTGGACTTCAACTCCCAGAATTCCTCTGCTAGACCCCTGGATTAAATCCCATGTTCATAACCAATAGGCATCAGATGCTTCAGATGTAAATTGAAAAAAGAACTGTAAGCTTTCTAGAAGCTGATTGCCATTGGAAACAGAGCAAGATAGATAGGTCTGAGATTAGAGTGGATGCCTTTTGACACATTTATAAATCTTTTCCGATCACAGTTAACCACAATTTGATTAGTGTCTGCTAGGAGCAATATGTAAACTTCATTAAGCTTCCCAAATAAATAGATTGCATATGTGAACTAATAATAAGTAATTTATATGGCAGCAGATTTGTCTCCAGGTACTTATATCGAAAGCCATGGAAGGTTAGGCAAAGCTAAATCTTAGTCCTTAAGGAGAGCTTGTATCTGAGCCAGGAGTTAGTGAAGCTCTTTGTTTATTGACCAGATATATTTTTTCCATTAAAACTCTATAACTACTACATTTTTATAGTAATGTTTTTAAGCTGTGTTCAATAGCTATTAGACACAAAATGTGTTACTTGCACTGTAATCTTGGTGATAATTGTGATTATACTGTTTATGCAGAGTGAGGCTTTAGCTAGTGGAAGACATTCTGTGGGATTGTTGACAGTTCAGTCTTGAACTCAATTATGAAATTGGCCCTAAATAAGATGTGAGACAGAGGAACTAAAGAGCCTCTTGTTGAGAGTGAAGAAGGAGAGTGCAAAAGTTGGGTTGAAACTAAACATTAAGAAAACCAAGATCATGATATCCGGCCCTCTCAATTCCTGGCAAATAGATGGGGAGGAAATGGAGGTAGTGACAGATTTTATTTTTCTGGGCTCCAAGATCACCACAGACGGGGACTGCAGCCAAGAAATTAAAAGACGCTTGCTCCTGGGGAGGAAAGCCATGGCAAATCTAGACAGGACACTAAAAAGCAGAGACATCACCCTGCCAACAAAAGTGCATATGGTCAAGGCTATGGTCTTCCCATTTGCAATGTATGGCTGTGAAAGTTGGACCATAAGAAAGGTTGAGCGACAAAGAATTGAGGCCTTTGAACTATGGTGCTGGAGAAGACTCCTGCGAGTCCCTTGGACTGCAAGGCGATCAAACCGGTCAGTCCTAGCGGAGATCAACCCTGACTGCTCTTTAGAAGGCCAGATCCTGAATTTGAAATTCAAATACTTTGGCCACCTAATGAGAAGGAAGGACTCACTGGAGAAGAGCCTCATGCTGGGAAAGGTTGAGGGCAAGAGAAGAAGGGGATGACAGAGAATGAGGTGGCTGGCTGGAGTCACTGAAGCAGTAGGCGTGAGCCTAAATGGACTCCAGAAGATTACGGTAGAGGACAGGAAGGCCTGGAGGAACATTGTCCATGGGGTCGCGATGGGTCAGACACGACTTCGCAACTAACAACAAGATGTGAGACTCACAGAAAATTCAACTTATTGGACTGAGCTTCTTATGGATATCTGTATCATCATATGATGCCACTTCATACTTTAGGATGATTTCTCTCGTCAGCTTCAGACAGACGGTAAAGCTATAAGATGGAATCATGAAGTATAAAGAACATAAGGCTAAGTAAAAATACCTCATAATTTCATTCTGAAAATGACACTAAAGACATTAGCAGAACTGTTACTCTGCTCTCGATACAGGCAGTCCTTGCTTACCAACCGTTTATTCAGCAATTATTTGAAGTTATGAAAGTGCTGAAAAAATATCTCTATGGACCACTTACAACCTTTGCAGTGTCCCGCAGTCATGTGATCAGTCTATATGCATTATCCTGTGCTTGACCTGCCATTTTTTTCTTTTTCCTTTCTCTTCCCCCCTTGCAAAACAGAGAGATTGGAGAGGGATTTTAGGAGAGTAACTGTCTTCTACACATCACAAGCAATATAATTATGCTGCCAGTGGGCAAGAGAAAGATTGTCTACAGAAATCACATGCTTCCCCCCCCCCTTCTCCTCACCCACAGAGAGGAGAGATTGGAAACATGGGGATTTCAGGAGAGTAACTTGTTTGTGTAGCACCCAGCCTTGGGTTGTGCTTTCAAGAGCAGGGGAGAGATTAGAAAGCAAATAAAAGCCAAGAGTGTGAAACTGAGTAGTCTTGTCTGTTTCCAGCTAGAAAGAACAATTGTGGTTATTTGATTTATGTGACTTACTGATTAAGGTATGTGATATTATGTAATATTCAGTTATTTGTTTAATGTACAGAATATATTTCCTCAGAAAACACTATTTTTGATGATAGTTATATTAGAGGGGAAGATCAAGGAGAATCATTTAAGGCAGTTTTAGATATTATATATTTTATGTTTAGTGTTCCTAGCAATCTGTTACCCAATTAGTAAGTTGACTAGTTATAGAATTACTTCTACTTGTACAGACTTGGTCCTTGCTACCCTTGGATGATTTCATATATAATCAAGCATTTTTTTCCAACCCCCTTGGGTCTCTTGCATTTGAATTTTCCTTTTCCAGATGTGCTCCACTGATTATAAAGCCTTGGCATCCAGCCATTGAAAATCCAATGAACCTTTTGGTTGCTCTGACGATGTTACTATATAAGTTGGATGTTCTCAAATGTCCTTTCTGTATTTATCATTTTGGAACAGTAAGTATAATGGAAAGTCCAGTATTCTGTTTAAATATAACAGAACACTTTTTTTTCATTCTTTGTTAACAATGTAGGTAATGAGAACTATATGAAGTCATGTTGCTGCTTTTCTCCTGCAGATTAGATGTAAATGAATCAGGTAAGAATTGTGATTTTTAATCAATTTAATTAAAATGCTAGGTGTATATCCTTCTCCCTTGGGTGTTCTATAGAAACAAAATAGGCCTTTCTGTTAAAAAAACATATATATTTGGAAGAATAAAGATAGTTTATGACATCAGTAAATTGATGTCCATGTAGTTGTGTAAATAAAGCTTCATGCTCACCACTCATAGAAAAAAAATGCTCACAGCTCCTGACAATCTCATTTCACCTTTTGTATATTGCTTCTTGCTTCCTAAAAACACACATAGTGAAGTGAATAAGAATACTGCAGATAATTTTCAATAGAAAACCAAGTTCCACTAAACTGAGAAACAAATTGAAACACTACATCAAAGTAAAAAGTAAGCAACAATTTCTGGTTTGGAATTGCAATGTGGTTGTGAGGAATTTATAGGAGACTTTTTTTTATCAATACAGACAGAAGATAGTGAGATAGGAGATAAGGGAAATCAGTCTGCAATAGGATCACCACGTATGCCTCTAGGTAGGAAATCTAAATTCACTTTGAGAGAAATGGGTGGTTTAGAAACATGAAATAATCAATCAATCAATCCCCAGGACTGTAGTCTGGATTTGCCCCCACTCCAACTGTTCTTGCAAATTACTCTGAAAAGCCACTTGCACAGTTCTTAATTGCATTAATGACAGTAATTGACTTTTAATTTGCATGTAGAATAGCAGTATATGATTTAAATAAATGCTAATATACATCTAATTCACATGTTTAAGAATTTATTGCTCATTGCCTCAATTCCTAGGTACTATGTTCTGCTGTTAAATATATTGTAGTACCGTAATTAAACTTTGTAGTTTATAGACTACTAATATGAAAGCATAGTAGCACATACTAATATATCTAATTTCAATTTCTGCACTTGTATGTTAGATATTTGTAGGTTAAAGTTGCAATCCTCAACCTGCTTATTCTAAATACTGTACATTAGGACATGAATTTATTTATTTTTTCAAATTACCATCATGCAACATACGCTAAAAGATAAACTTAGATTTAAGCATGGTAACATCTGTTTGGAACTGCTCTTAGTGGGAGCAGTTCTATCTTTATTTTATACATTTCTTTTTTCACAAAGTTGCTAATGAGGACCATAAATAGAAATATTTGAAAAAGTACATTTCTGTTCCATACAAAAAATCCCCACCAAGATGCATATGGTTCTTTACTCTCTGATTCGCAGTCCAGAATGTAGTATTTTTATTCCAAATTGATTGTAAATGGAGATAAAAATATGGCAACTGCAGTTTGTCATTGGAATTGACAAACAGCTTTGTTTCAGAGCCTTCCCTCTACTGTATTTATGAATCAGGCTGTATATTACTCCTTCTCAGTGAGGATGGTATATATTTTCAGCTCAGATCTTTGATTTAGAGTTTACTATACTGCTTAAATAAGTCTTGTTTTTAGGCAAGCAATGACTTTTTGACCTGGATGGTTATTTGTCTGGAAATGGGGATATGAGAACTGAGATGTAGACTTTACTAGCATGGTACCCTCTAGATGTGTTGGGTTATAGTTTCCTTCTAACATATTCTGATATTCTGATTGTTTTTAGATGGATGTGATTTTTTTTTAAAAGTAGGATTTAGAATCTCTCATTTTATGCATACTATATTATAGAAAGCGGTGAAAATGGTTACAGTATGTAGTGACTGACTGATATGGCAGAATGATCTTGTTCAAATATTCTTCTTTTGTCAACAGTCTTTGCAGTTATTTTTATATTTAAGTTTAACTCCTGTTCTGAGCATCCAAGTGCCAATACGTATCCTAGATAATAAATATAAATTGATCCTTAGGTAGGAAAAAACAAAGGCACAGGTAAAAAATAGGCAGTACCCGGCTCAGCAGTAGTAACTGTGAGAGGGATCTAGGTGTCCTAGTGGACCACCAATTGAATATGAGCCAGTGGTATGCTGCATCTGCCAAAAAGGTCAATGCAGTCCTAGGCTACATCAATAAAAGATCACAAGAAGTGATGGTACTGCTTTATACTGTACTAATAAGGCCACACTTGGAATATTGCGTCCAATTCTGGTCAACAAGATACAAAAAAGATGCTGAGGCCCTGGAAAGAGTGCAGAGAACAGCAACAAAAATGATAATGGGCCTGAAGGCTAAATTGTACAGTGAACAGTTAAAGGAACTTGATGCGTCTAACCTAATGAAGAGAAGGTTTAGATGTGATATAAGAATTGCCTTTTGGTACTTGAGGGGCTGTCACAGAGAAGAGGGGGTTGACTTATTCTCCAAAGCACCTGAGAGTAAGACAAGAAGTAACAGTTGGAAGCTAGTCAAAGAGAGATCCAATCTGGAACTAAGGAGAAATTTCCTGACAATGAAAACCCTTAATCAATGGAACAGGTTGCCTTTCAGAGTTGTGAGTGCTCCATCACTGGAGGTTTTCAAGAAAAGGTTGGATAACCATTTATCTGAGATGGTGTAAGGCAGACATGTCAAACTCGCGACGTCATGTGACATCATGCGACGTATCGGAGCTTTTTCCCTATTGCCGGCAATGGGGTAGGTGCGGTTTCTTCATGACGCGTCTGGCCAGCGTGCTGGCAGTTTGACACCCCTGGTATAAGGCCTCCTAACTTGGGCAGAGGTTGGACTAGAAAACCTTGAAGTGCATTTCACCCTATGATTTTAGTCTATATTCTATATTCTAGTCTAGTTTAGTCTAGTCTAGTCCATATTCCATTCTACATACTGTTCTCTATTCATTCCATTCCATTCCTATATAGAAATACTAGATTGCATCCACACTGCATGCTTTAGTTTTATTTACTAGCTTATCTCTGCTTAGTGTCCTGCCAATAGAAGAGCAAGGAGAGTTATTTTGCTTATTTCCACACTCTCTACCGTCTGAAAAATCTGCTGAGGAAGTCTGAGGGATTCTTTGGAGTAACTTTTTTTAGAGAATTCAAGCAGTTGCAAAGTGAGAAGAGAAGTGGCAATGCTTACCTTTCCCTTGTAGTACTATTTCTCTGCTTGACCACAGGTTGATCAAAAGAGCTTCTTCTAAATAAAGCCTGTGAACTTTGGATTTAATTCGTTATAATTCTATATACTTGAAAAAGAGGGATATAGGAAAACTAAATATAAGAATATTGATTTTCCCAAACATGCAGATATAAAATACTGTACTAAAAACCTCTAAACAACCATCATTATTTGGAAATGATTTTGTGCATTGTGAAAAAAAAACCCTTCAACCATAACTGGCTAGAAATCTTTTAAATGAAAACATTAGAACAAAAAAAAATTAGCCAGGCTTCACATAACAAAAGAAGGAGATTTTTAAGCATTGGAAAAATGACATGGTGATGCCCTTTCAAACAAGGAAACGAACCTTTTCCCTGTGAAAATGAAATCTTGCTCATTTCTCAGTTACCTTTTAAGCTTTTCAACCTGTCAATAAAATTGTGTAATCAAATAATAGTGAGCTTGAGGCTTATTGCCTTTTCTTGAGAAGTACATCATCAGATGATGTGCTCTATTGCTTTTAATCACATTGAACCAGAGATTCCTTAAACTTAGAATATTGGTTTCAGTAGACTTATTCCAGAATTTATATCATATAAATGTTCACTTAAGAAAAAATATGATCCAAGGTAAATAATAGAGTAACATAATAACATGGTTGCATTTTATTTTCATGTACCATATTTAAATAGTATTTTTCTCTACTTAATTTTTCCAGCCATTTTGCTTCCATTTTTATGACATTAAACGTAATTATGATGTTTAAATGGGTACAGTATATATATTGTATCAGAGCCCTACCATGTATTTAGAATTACATTTTTCATTTTTTAGCTGTTAAACAGAATTTTCCTTCTGATGGGATTGGACTTTGAGATGGGAGGTCGGAGAAGCTTCAGTAAATACAGGCGGGAGTGAGAGTTCTCACAAGGTCATCTTTACCATTAAAGTCAAAAGGGAATAGGCAAAGCCAGGCACGATCCTCAACAGATAATGAGAGGAGGTGGGCTGTGCACATGAGGGAAGGCAATTCATGTAGAACGAACTACAAAAATGAATTGCAAGCCTTGTTATTGTTGCCAAGAAAACCGGATTAAGCGGCTGAAACATTTCAAATACCAGATTATGAATCTGCAAGTCAGAAGGCTCTTTTTTTTTGTTATTGGGAAATAATACTAAAGTCTGATACGTAGTTCTGATGATATAGCCAGACCAAAATCACAAGGAGGCCTGGTTGTTTATGGTGCTTTTATTGAAAGAAGAATGTCCCATTATCCAGAGACACACACCAGTGATACATAGAATATGAGAAATGTGTACCAAGAAAACACTGAAATTGTCAAAGTAGAAGTGAAGTACATTAGGAGAAATTAGGAGTAAGTGAACAAGAGTGTCAGAAGGGGGCATTTTAAATTAAATGAGTATATAATATACTATTCAGGACATGAGAGCTTAATATGAAATAAAATGGTAGTAAATTCAAAACAAATTGCTAGGTATGTGCTTATCTATAATCCAATAAATGCCAGGATCCTTTGTATTGGATTTAGTGGATATAATGTGAAAATTGAAATCAAATTGACCACATCATTGGAAACAGACAATACAGAAATGCAATCTAGTTACCTGAGACAGTTCAAATAGAGAACAGAACAGACATGAGCTACAGAGGTCAAATATACAGATTACACTTAGAAAATTGAAGTATGTCTGCCAGCAAATTTGACCTGGAGGACATACACCCAAACAATAAAATCAATGTAAGGGACAGACTTACTTTGTGTAACTTATGTGAAAGATAACTTGAGAAGCTATGGGAAGCTATAAGAGCTATTGTGGAATCCAAAACAGAAAATAAAATGCACTGCAAAAATTTCAAAGGAAAAGACCCAAGTGGCTTTCAGATCTAAACAGTGTTTTCAGATCACGAGAGCCAAAGTAAGCTAGAAAATGAAAGGCTAGGCAACAAAAAGAACACCCAGTACAATGGCTGCACACAGACTTTCAATGCCAGGTAAGAAATAAATATTCTTCAGAATAACAAATAGAGAGGGAAGGTATAACTACTTAAAGAATCACCTTAGCTTTAAGTAAATTTCTTAAAACAATGAAATCTTTTTTTCCAGGCTTGCACCTAGAAAGTACATAACTGAGAGGCAGGTTTTTCACAGAGATGAAAACACAAACCTAAAAACACAGCCTAAAACTATATGTATGTCGGACAAGCAAAGAGCAGATTAAGCCTAGGAAGAAAGAAAGCAGTGGCAAACTGTAATATAATAATAGAGTGTGAGAATATTTGTATGACAACAAAGATAAGAATATTTAAAGAAATTGTTTACTCGGTGACAAGGTTTCAACTGGTTAAGGAAACCTGTAATAGTAGTGTTTTAACAATCTTAAAGTCACTGCATTGACTATCAGTAGGGTTCCAGGATCAATTCAAGGTATTGATTATTACTTATAAAAGCCCAGTATGGCATTGTGTTGGGCTGTATTAGGAACACTTTTGCTAATTGTGATTCAGTTTATACTTTCTACAGTAGTCATCTAGAGAGAGCTTGTTAAAGATTTTATTCCCTGAGGGAATAAATTAAAAGGACTATGAATTGGATATATTTACTGTCAGTCCTTCAGGGTAGAACAGACTAGAAATTCAATGTTATGTAGGCCAGTGCTACTTTTACTGTAAAGCTATAGT
Organism: Vipera berus; assembly: GCF_964194415.1. Taxonomy (NCBI): domain Eukaryota; kingdom Metazoa; phylum Chordata; class Lepidosauria; order Squamata; family Viperidae; genus Vipera; species Vipera berus. The sequence continues at coordinate 101,356,744 of NC_138202.1, forward strand.
AACAAAATCTTGCAAGTCTGAATGTGCTCCCTCCCCTTGTCTTTGTGAGAACTAGAGAGGGAGTTTTCTGAGGTTTTATTCAGGCACAATCGTGTCCCAAACTCTTTTATCAGACTCTTGTCTTGGTGGAGTCTTCTCCTCCTGTCCTTCAAAGCTATTCCCTCTGGTTTCTACGTTTGTTAGGATCAACCCATGGAATCATTGCTCTTCTATTCTTCTAATCAGGGCTCTTTGCTTTTGATGGAGGCCAGCAGAGAGGACCAAGCACATTATTTTCACATTCTTCACACTTCAATATGGGCTGGACATGAGGGACAAAATAATGCCTTTTTAGAACATTTTGGAAAATTTCATACCACTATTCAGATAATGATGTAGTCTGTATTATCCTAGTGAAAAATTTGAAGGGAGGATACATTTTTAATAAATTAGTACTAATGAGCTGAAATAAAATAATATCAATAGAGAATTTTTGATTATACATATTTTGCTAAAAAGTCAAGTATATAAATTGAACAAATGTTACCTGTCTCATAATACAATTGTATTATTTATGCCTTTACCCTATAACACAAGCCTAAAATATTCCTAAATAGAAAATTTAAATAGGCGAAGAATGCCTTCTTGTGACTATATAATAAAAGGCTTTTAGTTTTCTTAGTAGAAATAAAGCTACAATTACATGGTATTGGCTTGAGCTATTTTATTAATATGCAATTATTGCTTTTAGGGATGAATAACATGACACTAATTCTTCAGCTCACAATGGACTTCCTATAGCATTCAAGACTAACTTAATGGGCCTTATAAAGATTTCCTTGTTATTTTCATTTTGAGTATTGAAAGCTTTTGTCAGTTTGGAAAGAATAATAATAATAACGTTTCCCCCCACTTTTGTTTATTAGCAGTCTTATGTTGCCTTGTTCTTTTTTGGTATGTTAGGAATGTTTTCAAATGGATTATGAAATAAGGAGAGCAAAAGAATGACCATTTGACATGGTTTGTTAACATTAAAAAGTTTAAGAGGTTCCTTAAGTTAATTATTTCTTGGTACCTTGGTGTGGCAGACAAAACACTCTCATTATGCACAGTTGACCATTAAATAAATGATTGTATCATATGTCATGAACAACTAATTTCTGTGTCGTGCTTGGTGTATCCTGAACATTATATTAAGTGTTTAGTGAAGTAAAGTTTAAAATGTGGAATATCTTTTTCCCCTTACATAGTAAATGATTCTATTTGTTTTCCTTACAAATGAAAACTGGAGAAGCAGAAAAGGAGGGGAAGCACTAAAGGCTGCATCAAATGTCAATATATTCAATGAAAACATATTTTCCCTATTTGGTAGAGACCTGTTGTAACTTCTGAATTTTCCTAAATGACTTGCATTGGAAATATTTTAAAAAATCCTAAGCCTGCTGATGTTGTGTTTTAAATACTGTAAATATTCTTAAGATAGACAATGACCATTTGCATGAAATACGGAATGACATACCAGAACATTCACTTTTAATAACTCAGCATGGTCATGTTTTGAAAAAAAAATGAAAAAAAGTTCATGTCTTGCGTGAATTTAAGACTAACTCATATTTATTGGAAACCTCAGCAGATGTTTATAAGTCGTTTCTGCAGGAGAGAACTTTGATACCTGTGATACATGCCGGTCTAGAGCAGACATGTCAAACACAAGGCCCGGGGGCCAGATGCGGCCCGCGAAATGGTTTCATGTGGCCCGCGAAGCCATCCTGGAAACAGTGAGGGAACGGCCCCCACTGCCTTGGCCCTGGCCCAGAGACCCTCCTTATGCCAGAGACCCTCAGATCTGTCCCACTCCTGCCCAGGCCCCCATAGGCACCTTTGATGCCAACGATGTAGAGCTGGCCACGCTCACCCAGTAGGCCATACACACTCTAGCCACGCCCACCTAGCAGGCCACGCCCACCCTGGCCTTACCCACCCGGCCCCCTGAGGGCAACCGCAATGCTGATGCGGCCCTCAATGAAATTGAGTTTGACACCCCTGGTCTAGAGAAAAGAAGAGACTACGGGTGACATGATAGCAGTATTCCAGCATTTGAGGGGCTGCCACAAAGAAGAGGAGGGGGTCAACTTATTTTCCAAAGCAGCAGAAGGCAAGACCAGAAACAATGGATGGAAACTAATCAAGGAGAGAAGCAACTTAGAACTAAGGAGAAACTTCCTAACAGCGAGGACAATTAACCAGTAGAAAGCTTGCCTTCAGAAGTTGTGGGTGTTTTATTGCTGGAGATTTTGAAGAAAAGACTGGACAGCCACCTATCCGAAAGGGTTTAGGACAGGGGTAGGCAACCTCGGCTCTTTTATGACTCATGGACTTCAACTCCCAGAATTCCTGAGTCAGCGTAGCTGACTCAGGAATTCTGGGAGTTGAAGTCCATGAGTCATAAAAGAGCCGAGGTTGCCTACCCCTGGTTTAGGATCTCCTGCTTGAGCAGGGAGTTGAACTAGAAGACCTCCAAGGTCCCTTCCAGCTCTATTCTGATTGATTTGGGCTTGCTTACTAATACTGTAGTCCCATTTTGTGTGGATATTCAAATTATTATTAATGTGATTTTGCATAGAGAAATATGTTTAAAGTTATTGACATGATTTAAATTATTGACCAAAAGTTTTAGTTCGTTAAGAATTTTTAGTTCTTTGGGCTTGGAGTAGAGTGAAGAAGGAGATAATTTTGTTTTGTTAGAAAGAAACTATTTAGATTCCAACTGTCGGATTGAGGTTGCAAAATTATTTTCAATCTTAAATTCACTCCAGTATTGAAATAGAAAGATTGATCTTTTTGGTTCTGCAACAGCAAAGTTTAATTTGTTGTTTCAAAACTGAATTGCCATTATAATGTATATTGATTATAATAATAGACCCATGATGTATTATGGAGCGTCTGTTAACTTTATTTAGTAACTTCAATCTTTCAGTAATTTAGGCCTTAAAAACTATGTTTTTTGAACTACAGGAGATGCTGAACTTACCAAAGACCCATGACTCTTGTTCAAGACAAGCAATTCACGGTATAGAATGAAGCATTAAAGAACTACATTTTCAAAACAAATAGAATTACCTATGGTCTGACAAGCACTGTCTTAACTAAAATGAGATGAGATCCAAAGGCAGGGTTTGAAATTTTATCCAAGATTTCAAGTTCTACCAATTGATACATCCTTATTAAACATACCTTTAACTATTCAGAACTTAGTTTTGATTTCTTGTGCTTTTCTTGTCTTTTTAGATAGCTCATGAATATTAAAGGGATTGAATCTGTACTTTTGGCATTCAGTGGCATTCGGTGATTTCTATCTATCCGGTATTGCTCCTATTCCTTTCCATGACAATATTGCCCATTTCATTGTGGGGCCTCACTTTATGAGGTAAGATTTTTCTTTTACATTGCATTAACTATTTCTTTTCTAATAATGAATGGTTACCGTATTTTCCGGCGTATAAGACGACTTTTGAACCCCTGAAAATCACCTCAAAAGTTGGGGGGTCGTCTTATACGCCCAGTCGCCTTATACGCCGGAAAAAAAACACCTTCGGATCTTTTTTCTGCTGGGCGGCGGGATCGCTGGGTGAATGGAGGCAGGCGATGGCGACCCGTGGTTAAGCGGCCGACGGCGGACGGCGAACGGCGAACGGGTGATAGAGGGCAAACTCGTCAGCTTCTGGGGCGGCTACTGCAGCTGCTGCCGTTGCTCGCTCAAGGACTGGCCGTGCTAGCGCCTCCAATGCTGGCTGACAGGTCCCTGATGAGAGGAGCGGGACTAGCCCGCGCCCGTCGTCTCGAGCAGCCGCTGCCCTGTTTCCCTCCCTGTTTCCCTGCTCCGCCTGCTCTGTGATTGGCCCAGCTTTGCTCCTTTCCCGCCAAAGGGGCGCCTCACATTGTCTCAGCTCTCTCGCCTGCTGCGCTGCTGCTCTCAGTTCCGCACTCCGAGCAAGCAATTCTTGTGGTCAGCGCGAGTCAGGCGGTGCCTCGGCGGGAGCAAAGGCTCTCCCTTCCTACGGTCGAGCGGGGCGCCTCTGGGGACCGCCTGCCCGTCCTCTCGTCGGGGACCTGACAGCCAAGCATTGGAGGCGCTAGCACGGCCAGTCCTTGAGCGAGCAACGGCAGCAGCTGCAATAGCCGCCCCAGAAGCTGATGAGTTTGCCTTCCATCACCCGTTCGCCGTCGGCCGCTTAATCACGGGTCGCCATCGCCTGCCTCCATTCAGCCCAGGGCTCCAGCCGAGCAGGAGTTGTGTTTCTGCGAAGAGGCAGCGGCCGTGGCGGCGGCAAGGGACTCGAGAAAACTTCCTGTTCTTCGTCCTTCCCCAGTGACAGGAAGTTTTCTCGAGTCCCTTGCCGCCGCCACGGCCGCCGCCTCTTCGCAGAAACACGACTCCCGCTCGGCTGGAGCCCTGGGCTGAATGGAGGCAGGCGATGGCGACCCGTGGTTAAGCGGCCGACGGCGAACGGGTGATGGAAGGCAAACTCGTCAGCTTCTGGGGCGGCTACTGCAGCTGCTGCCGTTGCTCGCTCAAGGACTGGCCATGCTAGTGCCTCCAATGCTTGGCTGTCAGGTCCCCGACGAGAGGACGGGCAGGCGGTCCCCAGAGGCGCCCCGCTCGACCGTAGGAAGGGAGAGCCTTTGCTCCCGCCGAGGCACCGCCTGACTCACGCTGACCACAAGAATTGCTTGCTCGGAGTGCGGAACTGAGAGCAGCAGCGCAGCAGGCGAGAGAGCTCAGAGACAATAAGGCGAGGCGCCCCTTTGGCAGGAAAGGAGCAAAGCTGGGCCAATCACCAATCAATCAATAGGGAGGGCCTCGCGCCCGCCGGACTCGTCACCAGCACCGCTCTCTCCCCCCGCGGGGATGCGTTTCTGCCGGACGGTGCTGTCGGAGACGAGCCAGCAGGCAGCCGGGATCGGAGCTGCGCGCCGGACTAAGAGGCCGTTTCGTGAGGCGAGAGGGCGGCGGGAGGGTGGAAGGAGGAGGAGGAGTCCCCAGAAGAGGCAGGAAGGCGCGGCGTCCCAGGCGGGGCGTGGGCGTGGCAGTCGCTCTCCCGGTTTGGCAAGTTTCCCGGCGGATGACCGAAGAGCACCCTGCAACTAGGAGTGCGAGCCACCGAGGACCCGGAGCCGCGGCGGAGAGGCGCTTTTTCCCTTTCCCTTCATGGGGGGGTGTGTGTGCCTCTCCAGGGACTGCTGGGTGGGCCGCGTGAAGCCGAGCGGCGCTTCCCGCGCGAGTAGCTCGGCAGAGGCGCTGGGAGAGGCCGGGGAGCGAGGCGGGCTGGCGGACAAAGGCGAGAGGGGCGTGCCTGTGCTGAAGGTTCTCCCGGAGCCTGGCCTGGGGCGGGGGCGGCGCCCCCTGGGCCTGCTTTCCCCCTCTGGCCCCGCTCCTCCCCCGTGCCTGCCGCTCTTCTCGGCCTGGCTTGGGGCTGCGGCTGCCGGCCCCTTGTTCCGGGAAGCCCCGCAAGGAACCATGTGGCTTTTTGCAGTTCTGAAGGTATAGGCTTAGCTTCCTGTTTGGCGGGGCCTTCCAGCAGCTGCAACATTCGAGCAAACTCGCATGGGGCAAAGAGGGAAGGAAGGAGACTTGGGGAGCTTAACTTTTGGGGACCAGCAACTTGGGAAAGCTGTAGCCTCAGGCTTCCTTCCGGACTCACCTGTCACCAGCACCGCTCTTCCCCCCCGCGGGGATGTGCTTCCGCCGGGCGGTGCTGGCCGAGACGAGCCAGCAGGCAGCCGCCGTGAGCGCGGTGCTGAGGGGCAGCGGCAGGACGTCCTGGCCCAGCGCCTGCAGGACGGCCAGCAGCCCCACGCGCAGCAGCAGCCGCCGGCTCAGCAACAGGTCGGAGCGCAGGAGCCGCACCGCCAGGCTGCCCAGGAAAAGCAGCCACACCGAGAGGCTGCACGCCCAGGCCAGCTGCATGAGGAGCAGGGCGGGAAGCCGGCCGGGAAGAGGGACCGGGAGCCCGGGCCGAGCGCGCCTCGGCCGACAGTGAGAGGGAAGCGGCACGTGAGTTCTAAAAAAGAGGCTGCGGGCGGAGCTGCCCCGCCCTGCGCCGAATGGGAGAAGTTCAAGGCCTGGGGGGGGGAAGCAGGAGGGGCGCCGGCCGTGGCGGGGTGGCGGCTGCCCTCCGGCGCTGCCTGCCGCCCGGGAAACGCTGCGCCTCGGGGGGCGGCAGAAGCGCGGGAGCAGCGGGAGGGCCGGCGGGTAAGTATTTTCCGGCGTATAAGACAAAACCTTCAAAATCTTCTTAAAAGTAGGGGGTCGTCTTATACGCCGGGTCGTCTTATACGCCGGAAAATACGGTATCTCTGGGCTGGACAGGATAGCCACGCTGCCTCAGAAATTCTGGGAGTTGAAGTCCACGAGTCATAAAAGAGCCAAGGTTGCCTGCCCCTGGCCTAGATCAATGCTGGATGACAATGAGGAATGAATCTGAGTACAAGCTAGAACCCCTATTAATGCCTACTTTGTGGTAGTAAATACAGCCACACACTAGTATTTCTCCATTCTTACTGCATTTGCAAATACCCATCTGATGGGCCTGCAAATAGCCAACTTGAAGAAAGTGGGACCATATGCAGACTCTCTGGGAGAAATATACTACGTACCTATCAGAGAAAGTTGCTCCAAATTGAGCTCTGGCCTTGATGGAAGTCCCATGAAATTGATTGAAGACCAGTCTGGCTTGGTTATCTGGAATGAAGTTGATCCTGCTAATCCTGATTCAGTGGACAGGGTTCTTGGAACTCTAAGCTAAGCTGCCTAGCTCCATGACTCTCCTAGTTAGCAAAGGCTACATGGTGAATTCTTGAGAGAAGGGCTTTTCTGCCAGTGCTTAGGAAGGGGTAGTTTATTCCCTCCTAAAGAAACAATAGCCGAACCTAATCACACTGAATAATTTTAGTCCCGTTTCCAAGCTTCTCTTATCTGGACCCTTTCAATCAGGTCTCAGACTTAGGTATGGGACCAAATTGGCATTGGTAGTTGTTGTGGATCACCTCTGATGAGGGTAAGATGGGAGTGGTGTGTCTGTCCTAGCTTTCCTTGATCTCTCAGCAGCCTTTTCTTCTTCAGGAGCTAATTTTAGCCAATGTTGATGGGGGAAAGAAATGTAGCCCATGGTTCAATGCTCTCTCTTTAACAACTATATAAAGCTTCTGTGTAAGGCAATTGAACATATGGGGTGAGGTATCGTTAATATTCTGATGATACCCAGCTCTTTCTTTCTATCCTGGGGCAACCAAAGGAAGCTGTAGAGATTTTACCTTGATGTGGAGGCTGTGGGAGTCTGGGCAGAGAAGAGCCAGCAGCTCAGCTCTAAGAAGACAGAGTGGCTTTGAATTTTCAGGACCTCCTAGATTTGGGGATTTTAAATGTTTAGTTTTGGAGAGGTTTGGACTACCCCAAACCGGATTGGTGTGCAATTTGAAGGTCCTGCTGGTTTCACAGGTCCTGCTTGGGCATCAAGTGGCAACCATGTCCAGGAAGGCTTTTTACACAACTTCATTTTATTCTGGACCAGAACACATTGCTTATGGTCGTTCATCACTTGATCACCTCTTGAATGGATGACTGCAATGCACTGTAAAAGGGGCTGACCCTAATCTAGAATTTGGAGCTGATTCAGTGTGTGCAGTTGTGGGCATACGTACAGCAGTCCTCAACCTTTGTGGCTTGGCAGCCTGGCTGGGGGGAGATAGGGGAACTGGACTTTGCGAGAAATGGGCGTGCATGCGAACGTGTGCACACAGCCCTTGCACAAGCAGAGGGTCAGACCTGTGTGCACAGCTTGACTTGTGTGAGCAGCATGCCGGCGCACATGCTTGCTAGTGCTCACTGGCCCGCCGTTCACGCACGTTGAGCTGCGTGTGCGTGCATGTTCCAGCCAGCCACTCATGCAGCCCAATTCTGAATAGGCCATGGCCTGGTAGTGGGCCACCACACGGGGGTTGGGGATTACTGCTTTGGTATATTGGTCCCCAACCTTTCCGGCTCTATCTAGCATCCATAGTGGGGAAGGGAAGAGGGGATAGTTTCGTGCACTCGTGTCGCTTGCACAAATGCAACCTTGCACATTTTCACGCTCACCTGCCACCTGCATAGCCTGATTCCCAAGGAGTGCAACTTGGTATTGTCTGTAGCCTGGGTATTGTGGACCTCTGCTTTAGTACATTTTCATTATATTTCTGCTCTATGAGCTGCACTGGATTCCATTCCATTTCATTGTGATTCAGGATGCAATTTCTTTCATGGAATAAGTCTGGGATATTTGTAGAACTGCCTTTCCCCAATTTTTTCCATTTGTCCCATTTGGTCTGGCGGGAGAGGCATGGTATGAGTTGCACTGGTTAAACAATTCATCTTGCTGGATTCAGAAAGCTTACCTTTTCTGTTGAAGCATTTATACTTTGGAACACCATTAGCCCCAAGACCTGGTTGTCATATTTATTGTGGCTTTATTATGCTTGTTGTATTGTTTTTATATGTTGTTGGACATCCAAAACTGGATAGTGAAATGAGTGGTCATATACAGTAAATTAAAACAAACTAAACCAAACTAATACTAGATCATAAAAAACTCAGTGCTATTTTTTCTGCTTTGTAAACTGAATCTATCAAGACCAACAGTTATTTCATTTTTGTAGAACTCACTAAGTCCTTTTCGAATTTTTACTTTGTACTCTCTTACCGCAGTGTTATAGTGGAAGTGATAATGATGATTTAACTTCTTTACTTATAGAAATATTTTTACAGACCCAGTTTTATTGACTGTATTTTTAATACATGGGAAAATTCCCATAATTCTTTGCTGGAGTTTGCTTTGTAGAAAAATATTTTTACAATGATGTTTTTGATTTTTGCTTCTCCAAATTATCTGTAAATATCACGGGTCTTTCTTTGTTACAATATTGTTGCTTGCCAGTCACTACATATTTTGTGCCACCAGAACAATTCCTTTTCTCACCTCCTTGTTCTGTTTCCTTCAACAGTATATAGAGAGGCACCAATCTTTGTGCTACTATTTAATTTGCACAGCAAGATCCATACAATCAAACAAATGGCTGATCTCAATAAAGAAGAGAAGAATGTAAAATGCCTCAAGTGCTCTGCAACATTTCAACCAAGCAATATTGTATTTTCTTGTCCCTATTGCAAAAAGGATTCTTTGTGCTCTGGAGGAACTGTAGTAGAAACTTCAGATGTAACAACTGATACAGCAAATGAGAATTTAGAACCTGAAGAAGGCCCCTCAAGAAAACAAGTATCTTCTTTAGAAGATGTAAGCAAACAAAATTTAGACGTTTTCTTGTCTCCCTCTGCTCTGCACTGATTTACTTTGAAATTACTTTCTGTGGCACCTATATAACAATAATTGCAGAAATATTACATACCAGGTGACATTTGTCATCTACAAATTATCACCCACAAACCCAGACAAATACGTCAGGATCATAGCCGTTGCCCTGTGAAATAGCAGTGATTTTTCCTGAAAAATGTATCCTGCTCAAATCTTGGATGGAGCTTCCTTTTAAAATGGGGATGAGTTTTATACCCAACTGAGTGCCGAGAAATCTAGCTATGGATGTTGCGTCATATATCAATTGCTTTATAGACTAATTCATATTATTCCTTCTCTTATGAAATCCTGTGACCACTGTAACTTTTCGTTCTTTTCTAAGTAGGCAAACTCCTAGTTATTGACTCAATATTTAGCTATCTCTATACTAATCTTCAAATGAGTGTTTCATTTATCACAGTAATTGTAACCTAGGACATCTGCAGGCTATTCTGTTGCTCTTTCCCCATCTGTTCTCTCTCCTGACTGAGTCTGACTTCATGTATTCAGATGGAGAGTCAGTTTCTGGAAAAATTCTTCTAATGTCTTGTCAATGCCACTGTAGGTCGGAGTGGAATTCCTAGCATTCCTCATCAACAAACTGATCTGTCAGGTGTAGCTGTACTCTTAATTTACTCCTATATGGAAAATAATGAACCTAAGGATTTGCTTTCAGGAATGTGTAATGTTTTGAGTTTAATCAAGGCAGTTTAATCAAGACAGAACACATTTATTACAAATGCATTTGCAGCCATTTTAAGGCACTGGTTTCCTTTTGCTTTACTTATTTATATAGAGTCCTCTGTACTTATAAGATAAGATAAGATAGGAAGCAACTAAGTGAAAGAAATAAGAAGTAGTAGATTACATTAGATAACCCATTTTGGATCTACTTCCCCAATTTTAATTGTTCCATTTTGGCAACAATATTACTGAAGGCCTGAATGGATGACATCTCCAATCAGAGGAAAAGAGATCAGAGAGTAATCATCAGAAAAGGATTTAATTGATCCTGGTAACTGGCTGAATAGGTTTTAAAATTGGTATAAAGGGCATGCAGGTATAATGATTCTGTGTACATAATTGGTTCTAGAAAGTGGCACCGATGAATTTCTGTTTGACCCCATGGTATGTTAAAGGTTTTATTGCCCAATATTTTTCAGTGTTTTCAGCATATGTAGGCAATGGAATAGGTTATCCAAGATTTGGAGTAGGGTCTTTTTTCCCCCCTAGGCATTTAAATTTAAGAGATACCTTAGTTTTTTCTGTATTTTTGTTTTCTTATGTTGTTTTTATAGATTAATTATATACTTAAATGATATATGATTTAATTATACATGATATAAATCATATAAATTAATTATATATTTTAATGCATTGCCATAAACCAATGTTATGTTTATGGTTGCTTTTAGTAGAGTAGAATGGTGATATATAAATATTTTAGTAAAGGATGAAATACAAATATTTTGAAATAAGTAATGAATGACTGCATTGATTTTATAAGAGACTCCTCTTATTCGAAGGTAAAGAAAAAAATTAAAAGGCCTTTTATTTAATTTTAATCCAGTATAGTGAGTTCTTTTTTCTTTTTTTTCTTTTGGGCTGGTAGAGCTGTATTTTTCTTCTATCATAATATTGTTGGAAGCGTACATTTAAGAATAGACTTAAGGCAAAAATTGCAGGAAAAAAAGGTAATTTATCTCTTCCTATAAAATAGTTTCTTTAAAGAGGTTCTCTTAAAATGAAGAGGTAAAGCTTTATACTGTCATATAAATAGTATTTGAACATGCCATGAATAATCAATATCTGGGATAGAAAATGGTATTCAGACAGCATGACAGGAATGGAAAATTTCTGAATCATATGACAAGTTGCCAGATGACTGGCAAAAGAAAGACATGTCATCCATGCAAATATTGCCTGGCTTTTTGAGTACCATGTTTTTTTAAAAAAACAACAGTTTTTACAGCAGTGTCATTCAAATTTTTGACCGCATAGATTTACTTTATTTATTTTATTTCCTGATTTCAGCAATTAGCTTCAATCCAGCCCCTTCAAAACTACAATCACTGTAATCTGTAGATCACCTGACTCATATATTTTTATGGTGACGAAAAGTGTATCACTGTTGAAATAATTTCTGATGCTAAAAAAAATAATTTCATATACAAGTACATTTTTTGCAAATTGTTTTGCTGTATTTTTTCTTGTGATTGCCAAGAAAGTTAAACGATATGTCCTAGTTTCCCCTCATTTGTACTGCTTTACAATTGTCCATGTACTCCTTTGCTTATCTCTGGTCACCCTACCATATGCCCTGTTCCCCATATCCTGAGATTAACATTGACATATTTAACAGGGATTTTGTGGAGTTTATGGATGAAATGTGAGCTGGTTGCAGTCTTAAAACTCACCAGAAATTAACAGACCCAAAAATGTTGGCTCTACTCTTCACAGTAACACCATCATGTTATCTAATGGCCTTTTGGGTGTTCAGAAGACTAACCCTTGACCCTCAAGATTCCTTTTCCTGCACTAAGATATCAAACATTTAGCTATGAATTCTACATTTCAGGATGGTTAGTGGTATGAAAAGAAATATTCAATCCTTCTGGCAAGAAAGATGGGGCATACTAAGTATGGGACTGTTTAGTTTTACTTGTTTCATATGAAACCTATTTATCATTTACTTGTTTCTTCTTTCTTAATTTATTTTATTATAATATCCATAGCATTATGGATGTTATGTATTTGTTTCTCATACATTGAAGATTGTATTAATTTAATCTTTAATTGCGTAACCTATAAGAAAATATGCAGTGTTATTTCCTTCTAATTTGTATGAGCTTACCTGCAGATGAGTCTACTACTGTAATTCTTTAATTTTAAAAATAGATGAGAAAATGCTAGATCATGAGATGGTATGTTTTGCCTCTTTGGCTATCTAGTTCCTTTTTGAATTTTGCACTCAAAGGGTTTTAAACTATGTACTGTATCCGTCAGGAAGATTTTTTTAGAATCTCATGTTTGTTATAATTGAAATTATGTATTGCTTTTTATTCAGGCTGCTCCAAATTTGCAATATTTAAGCACATGCTCAATTGTGAAAACATTCATGAGTATAGACTTTTTTAGTTGGATTCCTCATACATAATTCAGCTTCATTTTAAAAGGCATGTTAAAATTAGCCATTAAACTTCATATTCATTAACTTGTATAGGTGATTATGTATATATATATACATGTGGAGCACATGTGCTGCCATTGAACTATGACACTTAGGGAACATAACTTATCTGCCTGATAGTTAAACTAGGGCTTTTTCTGGAGAACACAAGACGAAATAGGCCTGCTTCAGGAACCAAAGATTGTGTGTAGACATGTTCAAGATCCAAGCATACTTGAGGACTCCGTTTTTGAGTAATGTTTTCCAGAAAAGAAAAGAAAAAAAAAAGAAATGTTCATTGTCAATAGGAATGAGCAGCAGCAGCCACAAGATTCAGCTTAATTCTGAACAGTGATTCAGAAAGCAGTCAGTTTTTCAATTTAATAATTCAGTTAAGAACCAAAACTCCCATTGATTATAATAGGAAATTGATAAACATTTCTGTATTCATTTCTATTTGGCATAATTTAGTTTACAGGAATGGAAGTAATTTATTAGGGATATAATCCTGCCCGAGTATATATGAACAGCTGGAGATGTTTTGTTAGAGAATTATTTATTGAAGAAGAGAACTTCTTGACAGAATTGGATGAAATATATAACAAAAGTGACATGGCACCTCTGATGGGCTCAGGTTTGCTTGTTTGCAGATTTTAAGTTTAGAGAAACTAATATAACTACAAAAATAACAGTTGAGAGTTTCTTTAAAAAAAGGATATATTCTCTCCTTAGTTTCTATCCTTTTTATAGATATTCTCAAGAAAATTGTCATGCAAATTTCAGAATGGAAGGTCCTCTGTTAAAACTCATTCATTTCGCTTCCTCTTTACCCATTTTGGGAAGGATATATGAAAATAGAAACACAACAGACATCTCCCACAGCATCAAAACTGAATTATTTCAGAAAAATGGGGGGATTTATGATGTAGTGATTAATAAAAAGCAATTTAAGTGTTTTTTTTTAAGGGAGTTGTTATCAAAGTCACAAAAATTGCAGTTGGGCATGTGAATGGATGCACAGCAAACAGTGGAAGAGACAGAAATCTTGGACATATAGTATGATGTTTTCCAAATAAACAGTAAATATAATAATATCCTAAATCTCTCCAAGACTAACCAATCTGTTTTAATATTCAAGTTTTAGAAAAGTAACATAACAAATAGCACTGCAACTGGAGAGCCCGTTACAATATATAAATTGAAATAACAGAGCTGTCTCTTGCCCTTTCGCATCTTTGCTTTGAAGAGATGCTTTGCATTCTTATATTTCTCCCTAAAAGCTCATTTTTAAATGCAAATAAATTGGCTCTGGATTCCTCTGAGTCTCTAAAGTACATATGTATACAACCTCAGAAGAGGTCAGATCCTTTGGACGAACATTGCTGTGATGTGAACCGCTCCTGGATACACAAATAAATCAGACTGATTCAAATTTGGATTCAGCTGATTTTGAATATATTTCAGTTTCAACCATTAATTGAAACAGAGCATAAATGTTTGACAAAGTATGAATGAATTTAAATTTCCATAGTTAAATTGATCGAAAGGTGTCCGTATGGAGGGGAAAGCTCAGTTACGATATAACATGTTGCAAGAATATTTTCTCTATTACATAAGATAGATTTATACGGATGTGTGTTCTTTTATGACCGCTAAGTATGTCTTTTTAGTTCCCATCCCACTTCATATATTTTCTTCACTTGTAATAAGTTAAATAAAATGTATCTCATATGCTTGAAGCTATTTCAAACAGTATATAGTCTTTAAATAAGGGCTTATGTTTTAATTTCATGCTTTTCTTTTTATGTTCCTAAAGTTGTCAAAGCCAGACTTAGCAGACTCTCACAGAAAAATGCTCGTTACCCCAGGCATTCGTGGCAATATTGCGGAATGCAAAATTCCACATACACGAATAGACGATGGAGCAGCTATTCAGGTTTGCAATTCAGTATCCTTGTGAAATGTTGTTGTAACTTTTAAGTATGATTTTATGATAAAGAGATAATGGTTTAGGATTCAGCAGGTTTGAAAAGAGTTTAAAATCATGATATGGAAATATCTAAAGTCATGAACAAGCTATTGAATTCTCCAGAAATCATCAGTCTCAAAATTAAACAAAATGAAATGGATTTTGGACTAGCTTACGTTACTCTGTTTAGAACACATTTTCAAAATATTTGTGTATTTTATTTATTATTCTTGTGCTCAGAGAAATTATATCAATCTGGCATACAAATGATCAGATTATTGTGGCTAAAAATTATTCTAGAGATTTTCCCCCCTCATTGCAATTATGATTCAAAAGACATGCTGCTCTGTTTATCAGAACCGGCTTAAATCAAACACAAGGGTACTAGTTTATGATCACATAACTTGCTCAAGCAGACAACATTCTCACACAATTTTTAGTTGTCTTGTCACAAATATTTTGTAAATGTGTTGTAACATACATGTAGAGCTTAGTATTACAGATATGCCAGGAATATAAAAGATTAATTCTGGGACTACATTTCTGATGCACCATGTTAGCTTTAGGGGAGAATGAAGAGATTATAATTTCAAGAATAAGAAAAATGATATTGGGTGCAAAACCCAGCCTTTAAAAAAAAACAACTCTTTCTGAACACCAGAGAAGGCCAGGAGTAAAAGAGCTGTATTTATACCGGTATTTATTTTATAAAAATAACCAGGTAACAAAAATGGCATTAGATTTAAAGGAATATAAATTAGAATGTATTACCTTGAACACCCCAAGCATTAAATTGGAAACAGAGGGAACTGCCTATAGTAAACATTTCAAAAAATGAGGAATTCTATTTTTCTTTTTTAATACATTCAATTCTTTTGTCCCTTCCATTGCCTTGTACTTTGTTTTTCTTAATGCATAAAGAAAATCATCTACATGTAATTGTGCATATTTATCATCTCCCTAATATATATAAGTATCTTTTTTTTCTGTACTTTGTCCTCTTACTTATTTCTTTACAATTTCTCCTCTATTTCTGTAGCAAATTTATTCTTTTGGAAGGAAATTAGGACAAGGCAGCTTTGGTGTAGTGATTGAAGTAACACACAAAGAAACAGGCATAAAGTGGGCAATGAAGAAAGTGAACCGTGAAAAGGTAGGTATTTTAATAAACTAAGTCACTAAGAGTTTTTCACCCTCTTGGCAATGATTACCTTATTTTAACATTTAATTTGAATAACCACACTATTTATGTATTTATTTTTATTTATTTTAATTCCATTTACGTATATCCCGCCCTTCTCCGAAGACTCAGGGCGGCTTACAAGCTTAGCAGTAGCCTTCATTCTATGTATATGCCTGCTTATTAGGGCTTTCACCCCCCCCCAAGCGGCATTATTACAAAGTCAGCTTAATTGCCCCCAACAATCTGGGTCCTCATTTTACCTACCTCGGAAGGATGGAAGGCTGAGTCAACCTTGAGCCTGGTGGGATGCGAACCTGCACTATAATTATGTGGTTCAAGTTTCTACTATAGTTGGGGAATATTGATTATTGTGCTTTTATTATTTCTTCAACATTTTATGGGAGATCCAATAATGTTAACTTATTTTAACATTAACGCGCCGGATTTATGGAACCACCTTCCGGTCGAGCTCCGGATGGCGCCTGACCTCCGCTCCTTCCGGCGCGATCTCAAAACCTACCTTTTTGAACAAGCTGGCCTGGCCTGATGGGATGGGGTTGGGTTTTATAAATTGGTTTTAACTTTTAATATGTATTAATTTATTCATGGGCACTGTTGTTTAATCGTTTTTAATTTTTGTATTTTGTTTTTTAATATGTATTGCCCTGTTCACCGCCCTGAGTCCTTCGGGAGAAGGGCGGAATACAAATTAAATTAATAAATAAAATAATAAATAAATTTTGACTGTAACTGGGGAGACTGAAGATACGTCAAATGAAATAAAACGTTTTACAATGCAGACTAATATATTGTACAAATCAAGATAGTTCATTTCAATAAATATTATGACAAAAGACTGCTTTAAAAAACTTTAATTAGTCATATTGGCAATATCAAATATGTAATGTTCAAATTACAAAGTATGCGTGTTTTACTCATATTAAATCAAGCCCTTTCAAAGTAGATTGTGTAGGGCATATGAGATTAAATCCTTCAACTTTGAACCAGCAAGTATCACTGAGAGGCAATACCATATTTTAAAAAATGATATATGTTATAAAAATGGAGTTGAGGGCTTTCAAAAGAAGAACAAAAATGTGAGCAATGAGCGTTAACGATTTAAAGAATTGTAATGAAAATTGGCAATTACAAAGTTAACGTATCATAGATACTAACAGTACTACCAAATGTATATAGATGTGACTTAGAAAAGACTGAAACAAATAAGTTCTTTGCTGATGTTCTGGCAAAAATGAACAGGGGAACAGTAAATGGATATGAATGGAGTTTAATTAACTTTAGGGACATTTTGCAAATATAGGTGGTTTTTTTTGGGCTGGATGTTTTAGAGCAGTTTTCAGCATACATATAATTCTAAAAACCAATTACAGACCTTTGGAGAGGCTTCTATAAATATATAGAGCTTCTATAAATGTAGGAAAAACAATAGTTATTTTTTGACTGAAGAATTGACTTTGACTTAAAGAACTGATTTCTTTAATTAGAATATTTAAAATATCAATTAGAGCCATTCGGAGAAAAAAATGGCTCCTTTCACCTTTTCTACTTGGTATCATTAATAGTTAGTAGGTAGGAAGATTTCATTAATACCGTACTGTATATACAGGTAAAGTACTTCGTGAATAATGTGAATTCTGATTTAACTCTATAGTTGTGTGTGTGAGTAAAGGAATGGAGGAGAAAGCTTTCTGGCATCTTTCATGTGGCAGGCAGCACTGCCTGTTGAAGGTTCCTGGCAATGCAGTCTGAAAATAGCAGGGACTAGCCATAAGTGGGCATCTCCCTATGTGATGAGAAGCAATTGCACCTAAGGATATTGACCCACCAAACCCTTTCTGTTTCCATTACCTGGTGAGGAAATGTTGGGTAGTTTAGATTAACATATGCAAACATTGATGTTCATAACTTTTCCCAAAATGTGAAAGTTATGTTAATTCAAGAAGTGGCTGTAGATGAATCTGTTTCTAATCAGCTAGTTCCTTAGAGAAACCATGCCTAGGGTGGTCACTACTCAAGTGGTATGGGGAACAAGATCAGACAAAAGAGATTATAGTAAAAGCTCTAGCTAAGGTGAAGGTGATAATACCATATTTACACACAAAAAAAGTAACCTTAAACCTGAAGTTAAGCAAGGAGCTAAGCAAGATGGTGGTCACAGAGGCAGCATGGTTACATTGTGGGAAGAGAAGTAGCACTTAAACTAGGTTATCTCAAACTATGACAAAACGGTAGGAGAAGAGATTTTTAAAAAGAGGCTAGACAGTCACTTGTCTGAGATGGTATAGGTTCTTCTGCTTGAGCAAGGGGGTGGAGTAGAAGGCCTCCAAGGTCCTTCCAGCTCTGTTCTATTCTAAATTTAATCCTGCTTAAATGAAAGAATAGAAACAACCTATCCATCTTATCAGTTTAGATTTGCCAACTTGTTTGTTCTTGGAAGCTGGGTGTGTGTGTATGTGTGGCATGTTTTCTATGATTTAATATTTGTAAGCTATCCAGAGTCAGTTTTGTAAGATGGGTAGCTATGTAAATCAAATACATAAACAAACAAACAAACTCCAGGCATTTATCTTTATACAGGTATCTAATAGAGTCACACTTTAAAAAATGTATACGGACAGGACAAAATACATTGTATTTCTAAGGAATACATACATACATACATACATACATACATATATTCAGCAATATCTGCTATAAATATTTTTATGTTCGTCTGTTTGCTACACACATATGGTGTAAAGAATAAGAGTGGTGATAAAAAAAATCAATGGTTCTCATGCCAGAGCAAACTGTTATGTCAACAAAGACCAAATAGTGCAAGGGACTATCAAAAGAATGGTAAAAATATCTGTTGACTCAGTATGGCAGGTGGAAAATGCTAGAATTCATACCTTAAAACCTAGACCTATATATAGGCTTTGCAGTAGGCAAATTTTATCTTGCTTAGTTTGTCCAGAAGACTTCTGCCAAGTCAGACAATTTCTAAATCAAGATTTAAACATTTGGAGTGCATGATTTCTTGCTCTCCCTTGTATGAAATATGACAAATGGTCTGGTAGCTTTAGAAATCAGACTGAGAAAAAATACTGCAAATCAGGGAACTTTAGAAAATATTGTTGACTTGAATGATTGATTATGTGTTGTCACGTTGCTGTTGACTGTTGTCTTCATCATGATGGGTCCCTAATCCAGTCTTTCAGGTCTTCCAACCATGCACTCTTACCAGTATAGCTGAGTCTATCCACTTTGCTGCTTATCATCCTTTTCTATTTCCTTTTGTCACATAAAGTGGCATGAAGTAGGCATTTGGGTGATATTTTTTTTTTATTTTGTTGCCCCAACCAAACATTCAGCTGCACAAAGCTTAGCTTTGTTGCTTCTTGTTTGAGGCTCTTGCAGTGTCTGATAACTTCTATAGTCCCAATGTCAAGTTCTTTTTGGTAGAAATGTATTTTGCATCTGTTCATCGCCTTGATTATTTGTAAAAATAGTAAAGATGGGATACAAATAAATAAATGAAAATAAATTATAAGAACAAACAAAAAACAATCAAATTTAGTACTATTTGTAAAAAAATAATACTTTTCTCACATTAAGGCTGGGAGTTCTGCTGTGAAGCTTCTTGAACGAGAAGTAAGCATTTTGAAAAGAGTAAACCATGAGCATATAATACATCTTGAAGAAGTGTTTGAGACACCAAAGGTAAGATTTCATAACTTTAATTCCCAGGGTTCAGTTAATATTATGCGGAAAACAAGATACAATGATGGCAGTTAGGTATGTTATAATTAATTTGCACCTAAATTCTTAAAAATATTATTAAGCAACCCTCATCACGGTGGGATCAAAACTTTCTTCTCAATTATTTAATTCTACATATTTTTTTTCCTCTGTTTCAAATTTGCAGCATCCGGATATCTTTTTTCTGAATAGATGTGAGATAAGCTTGCATATTGTGAAATGCATTTGGTTGGGTTTTGGTTTTTTTTGCTAATTTAGACTGGATGAATGCCTTATTATTCTTGTATTGGTTGCACTGATAACAGTTGGGTGGTGGTAGTTATAAATGGTGAGATGGTAGTTGCAGCTAGGTGACCGAAAGCCCATCCCATTGTAAAAGAAAAAAAAAAGCTGCTATGACTACCTTGCCTTTTGACCCATAGACTGTGGTGTTTGTTACTTGTTTCCATTGGGATTGTTATATATGCCAGCTTTTCCCTGTCAACTATTTATGTTTTCATTTATTAAATTGTTACTCACCACAATCTAATCCAATTCTCAATGGCTTACAAATAAAATGAACATAACAATAAGTACAGTATAACACACACACACTAGACATAAAACATACACTATCCATCATGATTCAGATGCCTTCCGAAAGAATTCCGTCTTCAGCTTCCTTTGGAAAGTGATCAGTGTTGGAACTAACCTAACCTCAAGTGGGCAGCCATTCAAAACACCAGCGTTGCCACCATAAAACACACCTTCCTTCTTGACTTCCTGAAAATTGGGAACAATCAGGGGACTCTCCTGGCACAATTGCAAATTCCATTGAGGAGATGCATTCCTATAAATAACCTGAAATCAAACCATAAGGGTTAACACCAGTGTAGGGCCTGAAATATATAATATATAATATCATAATTTTTTTATTTTTTTTATTTTATTAAATTTATATACCGCCCTATTTCTGTAGGACTCAGGGCGGTTTACAGGGAGAGTTAAAAACAAACATACAAAAGTTAAAACCAGATTAAAATTAATTAGATCAAGTCCCCAATTTAAACTAAAACCCAATAAAATTAAAACCCCTCAGCCTGGGCCAGACAGCTCGAAGAGCCAGGTCTTCAGGTCCCGGCGAAATGAACGAAGGTCGGGGGCAGTCCTAAGTTCCATTGGGAGTTGGTTCCATAGGGCCAGCGCGCCCACAGAGAACGCTCTTCTCCTGGGAATAACCCGCCGGCATTCCTTAACCGGCGGTATCCTGAGAAGGCCCTCCCTGTGGGAGTGCACAGGACGAAGGGAGCTTGATGCCGGCAGCAGGTGTTCCCTCAGATAACCCGGACCCAAGCCATTTAGGGCTTTATAGGTCATCACCAGCACCTTGAATCTCACTCGAAGGGCAGCCGGAAGCCAATGCAGCTCGCGGAGTAGGGGTGTTACATGGGAGTATCGGGAAACCCCCATCACAACTCGCGCGGCCGCATTCTGCACCAGTTGAAGCCTCCGAGTGGTCCTCAAGGGCAGCCCCATGTAGAGAGCGTTGCAGTAGTCTAATATCACATAACCCCATCTGTGTCCTAAACATCTATAAAGACATTTACTGAAGTTTCAAAGGCTTTGTAGAATGCTTTGCTGTAGTCTGGACAGGTGGTGATGCTAGCATGAGCCACTGCAGTTGTCACTGTAGATCCAGCTACAATAGGTGTAGCTGAAGCTAGGCAACACCCCCCTCCCCCAATGTCTCCAAGAGGTCCATGTGCTGCAGCATGATTCTGGGCTGACATCCAAGCTGTGGCCCTGCTCCTTCAAGTATAGTATCTCTGTGTCTAGAGTCATCAGTGGGGCCAAAAGAACACCATCATTCAAAGTATTGGGTGAAAGCCCTCACTGATATTGAAGATTCAGTGTTAAATCTGCAGCCATCAAGAGTTTTGGAACATGCTGAATAATTATTTGGGAAAAAACTATTAAAGTTACTCCCACATTACTCCTTCAGTTCAATATTCTATGTAAGCTAAGGTGGTGGTACACAGAGACAGAGACACATATATTCTTTATTAATGTCAGCGAGTGTATCTTGTAATGGAGTTATGCGAAGATGGAGAACTTAAAGAGATTCTTCAAAGAAAAGGTCAATTTACAGAGAATGAGACTCGGCATATAATCCAAAGTCTTGCATCAGCAATTGCTTATCTTCACAAGAAAGGTAAGAATGTTCATTTTATACTATATTTAGTAATTGCAATTTTCCTATTTTCATTGTACTTTTAGCTGAAAATCGTTTTTCTAATTATATTTTTAGTAAGTTAATAAGCAGTTTATTCAAAGGTAATAAGGACATAAAATATTGCTAATAATCATTATTTTCTTATCATTTCTGTGGACATACGTTCTAGTCCAGAAAGTTGTTCAATAAGCAAATGAGTGGGATGTGTCTTTTTCAAAATAATCCTTCCATTTCATCACCTCCTGGTTTGGAGGTTCAGAAAAGACCCACAGTGTAACAAGAACTGCTATTGGAAAGTCAAAGAAAACATATAAAAATAAAACATAGAGTCTCTTACATGTGTGTTTGTCTTTTAGCCAGTTTGTTTTAATGTTGTATAAAACATTTAACAAAATTTGTTAAATTTTGTATTTCCTTGTATGTGACATTACAAACTGATGCACAAAAACCAGTGAGGTTGGCAATGAAGGTGCTATTTCTAGAAATATTTGGACCCATTACACAACATACTTATCAAGTTTGGGGTTTTCATTTTTATCAGTGTGAATTTGGGCAAAAGTTAATATAGATTCTGATTCTTTTTAATCTAAACTGTGATCCATATGAGCATTTGTGTATAGCTTTCAGTAATCTTCATTAAGAGAATTAAGAAGATATGTTTTAGAGAGCAAAGGGCCTTGAGAAGAAATTATATCTTTCTAAAATTATCTCCTAATTTGTTCACCTCTATTTTGAATGGACAGTTGATAAGACAACGGTTATTCTTATTTGATCCATACAGAAATGTTTTATTTTTTATATTTTTAGAACAATAGGATTCATACCTTCCTTGGGTCCTATCACAAAGCTTTCCTCCAACTTCTTGGATTAAAAATACTGTATATAGAATTGGAATCTTTTACTTATGGATGCTGGTGAATTATCACATAAAGTCCTTTTCTTACAGTACAGAGGATTTGAGCCTCATCGTCAACATATAGTCATCCATTCATTTTCCCTTTAGTCATTAAGATTGTGTGTGTGTGTGTGTGTGTGTGTGTGTGTTAGTATAGAGAGTTCACACTATTTTGGAGAGGGTCATGGAGCCCCATTTTATTCCCCCAGGATGCTCAGAGAAATAGACACACATGCATATGGAATAAAATACTATTGTGAGATTTGCTATATTTTTAAAAAAAATACTAAGCAAATGATAGGAAACAGAAATGATTCAGGCCATGAATAGAAGTAAAACAGTAGTAGTGGAGAGAAGGAACTGAATAAAAAATAAATGCTCACCTGAATTTTTTTTTAATGTTTTGTGTTTCTGAACATAGAAAGCAAATTGAGCATTTTCATTTGAAAATACTAATTTTATACATTAGTGCTTTTAAAATATTCCTGTGACAAGTTATATTCTTTAATGTAATAAAATCTATGCAGGCTTCTCTTTCATTTTATTTGAAGAATAGATCTAAGTTTGATCGAGGTTTGGGACATACGGACACTGTTCTTTTTTATTTTTTATGAAAGAAAGAATACAGTGTCTGCTTGCAGGCATTAATGTAAAATGAAATGCACATAAATTAGTCAAAAGGGTTTTAAAATATTTCTGTCAGAATATTTTTCAATGCATTTGATAAATAACACTTTTACTTTTTGTTCCCCATCTTGACAGATATAGTTCATAGAGATTTGAAATTGGAAAACATTTTAGTTAAAAGCAGTGACATTGATGAACAAAATGAAATGAAATTAAACATAAAGGTAAGAAATTGTAATACTTCACTTTATACACTACTTTTTGTTTTTGTTTTTTCCCCAGATACAGGTATCAAAAGTCATTTTTCCTAGTAAATGCCTATTAGTAGCTTTTAAACTGAACTGCAATGGTATAATCAAGCCATAAAATAAGGTTCTGACATAGCAGCAATTGACAAGAATGTGGGAGTCAAGTGCCACTAGTGAAAAACTTCTTATTGAACAAAGAACAGTATAGTTATATGTAAAGAAATGTTTTTAAAACTATTCTTTTTGTTCACTTTTTGGATAGAATTTTAAACTGTTAGCAAATGTAAGCCTGGAGATCCATGATTAGCATGAATTATGCATATTGGCATTAATTTAAACATTTTAGTAATTTTGAAAACTATAGTTTTTACATCCCAACAACTTTCTTCTATATGGACTTCAGATGAATATTTATTGCCAAAATGCATTAACTGACTCAAGGGCGTACACTTATTTATTTATAAAGAAATAATTGGCCTTTAATAAATATAATTACAAAATGCTTACTATTTTTATAGTTGCTTTAAACAACTGGGAGAATTTAATAAAATGTCTATAATGGTATCTAATATTAGGGTACATTTTATGGGAAATAAAGCCACATATTATGATCAAGTGTATTTTATCTCCATGAGTGTTCTGCATGAATCAAGGTTTCTCTTAGGGCTAATTCTTGCTTCTCTTCATGCCTTTTGATTCTGCATATCCTCCTGCTTGCATTTATGTATGATCATTCTTGGGTTTGAGGAGAGGCATGTTTGTGTGTTAAAGGAGACTGTTGTTTTTCTCCTGTTCCAACACAGTACTGACTATGTTTTAAGACTGCACAGCCTTGCTGTGCTCTTTTGGCATCAGTTTTCCTGGACAGTTCTGATGAAAACGTTTTAGAAGAAACAGTGCACCAGACAAAGCATCAATGCCTGAAGACACAATAATGTAACTCAAGTAGCTGAGATTTTCAGAAATACAGTATGCGGGCAATGTTAGTTCTTCCGTGTTGATTTTTCTTCTATTGCATAGCACTTTGGCATATTCCTATTCTTTTATGCCAACAATAGATGAGTGCAATATGTTGTAGGCACAATTATCCAGCCTCCATCTTATCAGGTTATATGGTTCCTGAGTTCAGTGTAGCAGAATATTTCCCACAGATGCAGAAATAAACTCTGTGTACAGGGAAGCAGGGACCACAGATTACCTCAGCCAGGCACTGAGACAGGAAGAGAAAAAAGGGAAAAGGTAGTAAATTGGACAAACCTACTTCCCCCTTCTCCTTTCTGCCTCTACCCACACAATAGCCCTTTCAAGGGAGATGTTACCGAGCAATGGATTGACATTTCTTTTTGCCATATAATATGCCTGGAAAGAAAATGGAACACACTTCCCTAGAAAGTTGACGACATAATTTGCTGTAGTTTCCATTACATAATGATATCTGGTGACTTCATGAATGTTCTTGTTATTTTCTTGACAATAATACAGATTTGGTTATCATTTTTTCCTGGATATTTTTTGACCTCCCAGTCTCTCTTATAGATGGAATTTTCTGTTGATCTCTCATCTAAGCACTCACTAGATTTGCCTTTGCTTAGCTTTTTTGAGATCAACTAGATGGAATGGACTAATCTACTGCAGACACCATGATTGACAGGAACACGACTGACACGTGATTGACACCGTGTATCTCATTCTGTCCTTTATGTCTGAAATCAAACATACAGAGAATAGACAATACTTTGGCAGCCCTCTCAAAGCAGTCTGTGAAATATAGGCTGTAAAGATCCTTGGGTACTTAGATTCCCTGAAGGAAAATATTCTCCAGCCTCCCTCCCTTTTCCTTCTTGCTTATTTGTTTATAGAATGTGTACGAATAAAATGTATGAATTTCCCCCAAGTTGAAATATTCATATAGTTTCTAAATGTCTTTATTTCTACACTGGCTTCTACTCAATATTAGTATCTTCTATATCACATACTGCATTTGGATCTTTAAACATAGTGAAATTATAATTATGTGTTAATGTAAGTCCCACAGCAGCATGAGGTTTTCCTGGCTATTTCTCTTGAATATCCACCTCGCTTTTGTGTATGTACGAATGCAATTTCTAAACAAAAAATTGGGAATATTTATGGAAGCCTTGATGCAGAGTTTTTGCTTAATGTGAATTATTATAGGAAATCACTTGAGATTTTTTAAAAATCTCTCACAAAGTGGTTTTGCTCTGAATCTTGAAAGAAGAATAAATACACATGCAAGAAAGAAAACAGTTTTGTTTCTTACAGGTAACTGATTTTGGTTTAGCTGTTCAAAAGACGGGAGGAAGTGAAAGCAGGTTCCAGTCTACCTGTGGGACTCCTATTTATATGGGTAAGTCCAGTACTTTATATAATATTTTCCATTAAATCTGAACTGATTAAAAATAATATAATGAATTAAAGTTTTGTAACTATCAATACATATGCACAAATATGCTGGATGCTATTTATATATGTACAATAATTGCTATGCTCATGGGTTTCGGATACATTATTATGATATACCGTATATACTTGAGTATAAGCCGAATTTTTCAGCCCACTTTTTGGGCTGAAAAATTCCACTTCGGCTTATACTCCAGTCAACAAAAAAACTTACCGAGGACTTGTGCGCGGCCGAGGCTTTGGTGCTTCCGGGATCGCGCGCACCTCTCCCAAGCCACCGCCGTCCGAGACCTGCCCAAACGTCGGCAGGTCTGCGCGGAGGAACGGAGACCTGGGGAGGTTTGGGGAGGTGCCCAAACCTCCCCAAACGTCGGCAGGAGGAACAGAGACCTGCCGACGTTTGGGGAGGTTTGGGGAGGCGCCCAAACCTCCCCAAACGTCGGCAGGTCTGCGCGGAGGAACGGAGACCTGGGGAGGTTTGGGGAGGCGCCCAAACCTCCCCAAACGTCGGCAGGAGGAACGGAGACCTGCCGATGTTTGGGGAGGTTTGGGGAGGCGCCCAAACCTCCCCAAACGTCGGCAGGTCTGCGCGGAGGAACGGAGACCTGGGGAGGTTTGGGGAGGCGCCCGAACCTCCCCAAACGTCGGCAGGAGGAACGGAGACCTGGGGAGGTTTGGGGAGGCGCCCAAACCTCCCCAAACGTCGGCAGGTCTGCGCGGAGGAACGGAGACCTGGGGAGGTTTGGGGAGGTGCCCAAACCTCCCCAAACGTCGGCAGGAGGAACGGAGACCTGCCGACGTTTGGGGAGGTTTGGGGAGGCGCCCAAACCTCCCCAAACGTCGGCAGGTCTGCGCGGAGGAACGGAGACCTGGGGAGGTTTGGGGAGGCGCCCAAACCTCCCCAAACGTCGGCAGGAGGAACGGAGACCTGCCGATGTTTGGGGAGGTTTGGGGAGGCGCCCAAACCTCCCCAAACGTCGGCAGGTCTGCGCGGAGGAACGGAGACCTGGGGAGGTTTGGGGAGGCGCCCAAACCTCCCCAAACGTCGGCAGGAGGAACGGAGACCTGGGGAGGTTTGGGGAGGCGCCCAAACCTCCCCAAACGTCGGCAGGTCTGCGCGGAGGAACGGAGACCTGGGGAGGTTTGGGGAGGCGCCCAAACCTCCCCAAACGTCGGCAGGTCTGCGCGGAGGAACGGAGACCTGGGGAGGTTTGGGGAGGTGCCCAAACCTCCCCAAACGTCGGCAGGAGGAACGGAGACCTGGGGAGGTTTGGGGAGGCGCCCAAACCTCCCCAAACGTCGGCAGGTCTGCGCGGAGGAACGGAGACCTGGGGAGGTTTGGGGAGGCGCCCAAACCTCCCCAAACGTCGGCAGGTCTGCGCGGAGGAATGGAGACCTGGGGAGGTTTGGGGAGGCGCCCAAACCTCCCCAAACGTCGGCAGGAGGAACGGAGACCTGCCGACGTTTGGGGAGGTTTGGGGAGGCGCCCAAACCTCCCCAAACGTCGGCAGGTCTGCGCGGAGGAACGGAGACCTGGGGAGGTTTGGGGAGGCGCCCAAACCTCCCCAAACGTCGGCAGGTCTGCGCGGAGGAACGGAGACCTGGGGAGGTTTGGGGAGGTGCCCAAACCTCCCCAAACGTCGGCAGGAGGAACGGAGACCTGCCGACGTTTGGGGAGGTTTGGGGAGGCGCCCAAACCTCCCCAAACGTCGGCAGGTCTGCGCGGAGGAACGGAGACCTGCCGACGTTTGGGGAGGTTTGGGGAGGTGCACGCGCACCTCCCCAAACCTCCCCAAACTTCGGCAGGTCTCCGGACGGCGGCGGCTTGGGAGAGGTGCGCGCGATCCTGGAAGCACCGAAGCAAGTCCTCGGTAAGCTCCGGGCGGTCACTTGCTTCGCGTCTCCTGAGGGAAGGGGGGGCGACTGGAGCGGGCGTGTTTCCTCGCCTGCTGGGCGCCGCGATTTGCCCAGGGAACGCGCGGGCCCCGAATGGCAGCGTGGAGCGAGGAAGCGGACAGCCAGGGCTTCCCCGAGAGCCGCGGCCACACAGGGTATTCCTGTGTATTCAGGCTTGCAAAATGGCGGATCGAGCCTCTGCTGGCGGCAGAGGCTTGCAGAGCGCGGATCCAGCCTCCGCCGGTGGCGGAGGCTTGCAGAACGGCGGATCGGCTTATACTCGAGTCAACAACTTTTCCCAGTTTTTGGGGGTGAAATTGGGGGTCTCGGCTTATACTCGAGTCGGCTTATACTCAAGTATATACGGTAAGTTTCTTCAAACAGAACTGAGTAAGCTTTCTAGAATGGAAATAATGATATTAATAGGTACTGCCGAGAACAGAAGTTTGCTTCCAATATTACCATTCAGAAGCATGCTTGGTACAGAGGGCTTTCCTATTCCTTCCCCCCCTCTCCCATTCTTCTGCATCCTTGGGAGACCTGGAATCAGAAGAACGGAGATATGGCATGGGAAAGAATGAAATGACTAACTTGGTAGAGGCTGCTTGTATGAATAGTGTCCAGGTTAATGTAAGCAGACTTTGCATGATAGTAGGCAAGATCACATTATCACAACATGGGTCTATTTGTGCTTTTTTGTTGGAGATGAAATAGAGGAGAGCAGGAGTTTGCAATGAGAGAAGCAAAATGCCTTACTGCATCAATGGATTTTTACTTGCACAGACGTTTGTATTCCATTTTCATAAATCTGCTTGCAATTTTTGATTCAGTTCAAAGGGATTTCTAGTTGGGAACATTGTTCTATATTGGTATGAGTAAGCATAGTCTTTGAGTTCTTAGAATATTGCTGGCAAGTACAATACCAGGGTTGAAGTTGAATTTGAAGGATGAGCTGACTAATTCTATTCAATTTTAATAGAGTATTTATAAAGACTAGCACTTCATCTATTGAAGCACTGTATGAATTATTTATTTATTTATAAAATTATTGCCCTCCATCTTACCATAGGGTAACTTAAACCATAATAACAATAGTAACAACAACCACAACAACAATAATAACTAACAATAACAATCCTGTTATTTCATAAAATGGTGGCTATGAAGCTCTCTTTTCCACCTAGCTTTAAAAAATAATAACAAATAGGAAATTTGTAAAAGAACCTTTAGTTCCTACAACATTTTCACTTGGATGACAGAAAGCATATTTGATGACCATTTGCGTTTTGGAAAATTCCTTCTGAGACTAGTCATGTCCACCATGGCTTCCTTTTTTTGTGTATGCCCATTGTTTAAACTCAACATCCCACATGACCTCTCAACACAAACAGGTTACTAACTCCTATTCTGACCCTTTTACTTCTCACTGCATGTCATACTATTTAGAATCTGCCCTTACAGTATATACTGGGGAAGAAGCCTTTCTGACTTTAAAACTAATATATAAATCTATGTATTTGTTTTTCAAATGGAAATGTATTTGTGTGGTATTGTAAAGGATTTAAAGTCAAGATTTTAGGAACAGTGTTCAGAATTTACAAATAGGAAGAGGACAAGCAACAAAATTAGGAATTATGATAATCGTGACTAACTAAACGATCAAAGTGAGGATATATCATCATGAATTGTTTAGGACCCTACATTATTAATATCAACATCTGCTACTTTTTGATGGGTGAACGAAGTGTATCTCATTCATACTGCTTTCTTTTAAGTAGTTGAAAATATCTATATTTTTTCTTTGTTGGCAGCTCCAGAAGTGATAAGTGCACATGACTATAGCCAACAATGTGATGTCTGGAGCATAGGTGTCATTATGTATATGCTGTAAGTAGTTTACATACAATAAAAATATTTTTTCCTAAAGAAGACAATATTTGTCAATTATTGTTTGATTGGTGTTTTACATTGGTTAAGTTGTCTCTACTGAATTCTTTCTAAAAGAAATTATTAACCTCAACTCTTGTAAGTATTCTTGATCATAGCTGAAAATATGTACTCAGTTTCTATCTCCCTCTGTCTCTTTCTCTATGATCATACAGTTTTTTATTTCTGTGCTATGCTTGTTATATTTAACAAAATGGAGTTTATTTGCCAGAAATATTATCTTTGAAAGCCTTTGTTTTAAATGGATACTCACTATAATGCACATATTTTTATTTAAGATTAGAGTTGGATCTAAGTCATGCTTCATGTGAACCTTTTGAAATTGTTTGTGATTAATTTAAATCTCATTTATTATAATAGATCCCCTTTTAATATGACCAAATCTGGATCCAAGTTACTATCTGTAATACTTTTAGGCAGTTGTACTTTATAGATCTTGGGTTACTGTATTATTCAGTTATTTATAAATAAGACTAATATTTTAATCAAATAAAGAAAATCAGAAATATTTTATGCAGTATACTTGAACAGTAAAAAACCTCTAGTCCTTACATTTATAATTCAATTTGAATTCTACAAATATGTCTGAATTGTAATAAGGAACTCTCTTTGATAGAGAAACAAGATGGGACATAACAGTGTTCTTTTCCTTTGTTGAATTTCATTAGGCTGCCCTTTAAAACATCAATATTGGCAACTGACAAGAGATTAGTCAAGTAAAAAGAATAAACTTCTTTCCAATAAAGTTAATACTTCCCAAATAATTATTCTTCCTATTTATCCAATATAGTTCTTGCGCATAGCACACAGATTTTACTTTTTAAAAAATTTGTAGATCATGCTGTGTTCTGAAACTTTTTAATACCGAGAAAGTACCAATTTTATGATCACAGTTTATTGTATTAATGTTGCCATGCCATTTTTGCACAATATAGCATAGCTGAATGTATTATACATTGGACTGGGGTAATTTGATTGGACAGTAAGAATTCCATGCTGCTTCTGCAATCTGTACAATTCACAGACCTTGTAAAACAAAGACACTAAATTGTCCTGATTTTAGTCACAGTTCAGGCTTCATAACATTATACTTTAATTAACATATAAATATTTTAAGTTGGCATTGTAGAAACACAATAATATTATAAAAATGTTACTTGATATTGCCCCTAACTGACACTTAAAAATGAAACTTGGTAAGAATTAATAGAATATACGTTCCTTTTATTCTATTTAGAAGATATATTAATAGACATATGAAATATTCTTTAATTTTTGTACAGTTTTCATAAGCAGCTCATTCTATCATTGTTAGATGATCTTTTTAGCTATCCTTGCTAAGTGAATGTTTAATATTGTCATTGCTAACTGATGTGCCTAGTAGTTTTTAATGGATCTATATTAATGTATTAGCTGCTGAACCAATTGCATTAGTAGAGATGGCATACCTTCTCTTAACAAGCATATCTATTACAGTACACTAAGCTTGACCTTGTTATCCATAGAAAATCCAATCCTTCAAATACAATATTCATTTTACAATGAAATGTTGAGTTTCATGGATACTTTTTTGTAGTAGCATAGGGCCTCAATGGTGTATTTTATTGTAATGTAGCTGCAGTTTATGGCCCATCTCTATTTAAACACCGACTAGTAAAACAAGAGGCAATTATCTTTTTATTGAGTTCCTAGTGGGCTGAGTTTGTCAACCCCTCATGGATTACAAATTTTACAGGGATAAATTAGCAATATCTCTGGTCAGTATTTTTCCCCACAGTATTCTGGAAAACAACTATACTTGCAAATAGGAACATATTGGGGAATATTGAAATACATCTATTTCGTATTATTTTTTTGTAATGCTTCTCAAAATGTTTTCTTGTTCATTTACATTTTAATTTCTAACCTCAGTTACCTTTCTTTGTACTCCAACAGTACAGACATCATGGAGTTAACGTGGATTGACTGCATAATGTAATAATAATTTTTCCATATATTATAATCCCCACTTGACTGGGATCCTCTATGTGACTGATTCAGAAATGTTGCTTTCACTCAGTCTGTCATTTAATTTTAATGATAATAATGCCAGTAAAAATAGGTTAGATAACAGTAGTATGACATCACACTTTACAGCATGATTTCCAACTGGCTGGATCATTCATGTAACTGATCCAGAGAAGCAAAAGAAGCCATAACCTACATGAATACAAATATAAGAAGAAACCAGTAGTTCTGAACAGACTTAATAAACAAATATCCTAAAAATATTTTTGTGGAAATATTTTAATTCCTGTTTCCTGAAACAAGTTACTATGTTCTAAATTTGAATGAGCAGTTTAACTCCCTATATCCATATATAGAGTAGGGGTAATTTTGTAAGTATCCATTATGTCAACCTTCAAGACTGTCTCCTTTTCTGTCTTTCCAAACCATGCTTATATTTTTCATAATGGCTGGTTCATACTTCTTCAAGGCTACTTTCATTGGTTATGAATCCTATTTAAGCTAGAGTTGAATCACTGCAAAAAGGGATATTTGGTGAAGCTGTAATACAATATATAACTTCTCTGTGCTTGACAGTTAAGAGTTTAGAATTGGTATTTGATGCTTCTTTGCCCATCATATTCCCATTCTTCCTTTTATATTTACTGTTCCACTGAATAAAAAATGCTGCCCTAAATTGAAAAAAATACAGTATACACATAAAGCTATTGGTAGAGAACTAGAGATATATTTCAATAACTGAAAATATTTTTTCTGTTACCTCTCCAGATTATCTGCTGAACCACCTTTTATGGCAAGTTCAGAAGAAAAACTTTTTGAAGTTATAAAAAAAGGAGACCTTCATTTTAAACAGTCAGTCTGGCAATCAGTCAATATAGCTGGTAGGTAGATAACTGCATGACTAAAAACCCACTGATAAATAAAAGCGTTGTCAAATGACCTTTTGACCTTTTAAAATCACTAACATGATCATTGAAGTATGAACAAATTTCATAAAACAGTTACTGAATAGTACTCTGCTGGGTTAACATACATGAATACAATGGAGAGACGTAGCTTTTACAAATATTAGAAATTAGGTTCATGAATGTCTTTTTTTATAGCTAAAAATATATTGCGGCTTCTTCTGAAAGTAGATCCTGCCCACAGAATCACTGCAAATGAACTGCTTGACTGCCAGTGGATCACAGTAAGCTTTATTTCATTTTTCTTTTAAACATTTCTAATTTCTTTGTTTGCAAAATTAATTTTTCCAATTAAGTTCAAATGAACATTTACTTACCTACATGTTATATACATGTTATACACCTATACGTTTAACATATTTTAATTAAAGGTAAAGGTAAAGGTTCCCTCGCACATGCGTGCTAGTCGTTTTCGACTCTAGGGGCCGGTGCTCATCTCCGTTTCAAAGCCGAAGAGCCAGCGCTTGTCCGAGGACGTCTCCGTGGTCATGTGGCCGGCATGACTAGACGCCAAAGGCGCACGGAACGCTGTTACCTTCCCACCGTAGTGGTCCCCATTTTTCTACTTGCATTTTTACGTGCTTTCGAACTGCTAGGTTGGCAGAAGCTGGGACAAGTAACAGGTGCTCACTCTGTTACACAGCACTCAGGATTCGACCCGCCAAACTGCCGACCTTCTGATCGACAGACTCAGCGTCCTAACCCACTGAGCCACCACGTCCCTTATATTTTTTTTAATTAGGACAGTTTAAAGGTGAAACCAGATTTTCTTAATGGTCCAGATAATTTCATGCTGTACAGATATTTAATAGCAAAAAAATATTCTACTGTAAAAATTAATCCCTTGATTCTAAATGGCAGGCAGCACTTTTAGAAACTGAGCCCTGTGACATAATCAGGAAAATGTATTTAGCTCCTTCAAAAATTTATAGTAACAGGGCCACGAGTTAAATTTAAGATTATGCAGGACACGCGTGAGAGAGGTGGTCTTAAAATGCCTAATCTTAAACTATACTATGAAGCTGCTGCTTTGTCAGCGATAAGTGATTGGATTAATTTAACACAAGTGAGATCATTAAATCTTGAAGGTCATGATTTGCTATTTGGTTGGCATGCATACCTATTGTATGATAAGAAGGTGGATAATGCGTTCAAGGTGCATATTTTAAGACATGCTCTGTTGCGAGTTTGGAAAAAGTATAGACATAAGCTAAATTATAAGATACCTTTATGGGCAATACCGAAACATGCAATAGAAAACATAAGTGTTGGGTTTAAACATGATGTGACTACATATAAGGAAATTTTAAGTTTGGAAAGGAATGTATGGTATTTGAAGCCGTATAATATCTTACGAGAAGGAAAGATTTTTCAAACTTGGTTTCAGTATGGGCAATTACAGGCCAGGTGGAAAGAAGATCAGAAAATTGGTTTTTCAATGACTGATGAAAATTTGGTAAAGCAAATTAGAGATCAAGGTCAAGCACATATCAGACGGATATATCTTGCACTGATAGAAATTGATTCAGAGACAGAACTTGTTAAATACTGTATGATAAAGTGGGCTCAGAATTTTCAAGAAGTTATTACAATGGATACTTGGGAAAAGATTTGGGTGAGTAATGTAAAATTTACGCAAGCTCAAAATATAAGAGAGAACTTTTATAAAATGTTTTATAGGTGGCATTTAGATCCTAAAAAACTAGCAAGTATGTATCCGAACTGCCAGCCTAAATGTTGGAGGTGTGGTGGTGAAGATGCAACGTATTTTCATATATGGTGGACCTGTAAAAAGGTTAAAGCATTTTGGATTAAAATTTGGTGGAATATGCAGAAGATATTTAAGAAAAGGATAAAGTTTTGTCCGCAATTGTTTTTACTGGGTATTACTACTGACACTACTGTTGTGGACACTAAGTTGATGTTGAATTTAATTACGGCAGTAAGACTTTTAGTAGGGCAATATTGGAAGAAGGAAGAACTGCCGACTATAGAAGAATGGACTTTAAAAGTTTCCAACCTGGCGGAAATGGCAAAGATTTCAGCGTACTTGAAAGACCATTCGCAACAGAGATATATTGTGGAGTGGAAAAAATGGATTGATTACATCCAGAATAAATATGGGACTAAAAAGTTTCACTTAGCATTTGAATAAGTATTGATGTGATATTTATATCGCTTGTAGTTATTTTATAAGAGTTAAAGTGCGACAGACTTAATAGTTATTGTTGTTTGCATATGGTAGATTATGATTGTTTTTACTGTTATACCTTGTATTTAGCTCTGGGAAGTCGGGAGGGGGGAGGGGGAGGGAGGGAGGGGTTGGGGAGGGTTGGGAAGAGGGGAGGGGGTTGGGAGGGGTTTTGTTTTGTTTTGTTAAAAATAAAATGTACTGTAAAACTTTTCAATTAAAAAAAAATTTATAGTAACAGATCTTCATTTTATGTAGCTAGATCATAAATAAGCGAACGTAATACAACAGAAATAATCAGTTAAGGGCACAATTTACTGGAGACTTCCTCCAAACAATTGTCTACAAATGTTCTGCCTCCACACATAAGCAAATAAAATCTCTTTTTACTATCAGTAATCTGCAGAGTACTGTATATATTCATTTTTTTCAGTATATTAAGTTTAGAAACTGCAGAAAGTTCCTAAAAGCTGTAGAAATAATTATTTCCATAATATCCATAATAGTCTCTGATTTTATACAATTCTATTTTTTCTGAGTCTTTTAGAACTTCTACAGTGATGGAAAGAACTCTGTCATTGAAACTGAGATCCAAGCTCTAAATTCCTCTGCCAGCTGCCTTGGGCTACTCAAGCAGAAAGTGGGGTGTGTGTGTGGGTGGAGGGATTACAGAAAGTCGCGAACCCACAAGAACAGCAACTTTCCCATTATTCATACTTGCCAATAACATTAGGGAAAAGTGTGGCAATCCTGGAATTGGTCAATTTTCTATTCCATTGTAAACAATGGGAGGAAAATTAAAAATTAAAAAACTTACAAAGAGAGGAAAATGCCAGCTGTCCTGCTGACATAAGCCCAGTTGAGTTCTGAATAAACAATTCTACTTTTGGCTCTTGTATCCATTGGTGTTGCTTTCTTTTGGAAAGGGATATACTGAAAAAATGAATCACAGTAATAGTCATATGAAGAACAATTTCTATAGAAAATCATATACAGCAAAACTAGGTTTAATTTTAAAACTTCCTCTAAGTTAGAATTTAGATATTGCATGATTATGCTATACAATTACTAAGATTGGTGGGCCTTTCATAAGCAAAAGTTAAAACTATAAAATACATGAAAATAGCAGAGCAATATAAAATGTAAAAGAAACATCAACAGTACTAGAATAGACCTAGAATGGAATAGAATGGGTTGAACTATGCAATCCTTGGCGCTCTCTGAACTTGGTTGTTTGCTTGCAGATCTTTCTTGCCCAATTGGGTAACATCATCAGTGCCCTCTTTACGTCAGTCACTGATGATGATATCTAGTTGGGTAAGGAAATGTCTGCAAGCAAACAACCAAGCTCAGTGAGTGCTTAGAACTCCACAGAATAAATTTAATGAAACTCAAAAGCCCAGCATAGTAGCAGAGCATGGATCTAAGAAGTTCTTTTAATACATGAAGGGCAAAATACTTGGAATTACCAAAAGTTGTGCATCTGATGTTGAAAAGATTGTGGTGTGTATGCCAGTCTTATGGAAAGTTTATATTTTGAGCTAAGTTGAGCTAAGAGATTTATGATGGGTGAGGGGGAATCAGGAAGGTTGAAAATTTATTGGAGTAATGTTGTGTACAAGCAAGGATAGAAACAAGGAGAAATGAGAAGAAGCTTTTCTTCTTAAATTACAGCAACAGCTAATGTAACAAAATTTAAAATTTCCATAACTAACTTTACATTGCTTGGCAGGAGCATCCAGAGAAAGGTCTCAAAATACAATCTGACAGCCTAAGTACATATTGATCCTAAGCCATTTAAGACTTTAAAGATGAATATCAGCATTTTGAAAGGGGTATGGAAATGGAGAAGACATCAGTGCAAATTATGAAGTAATTGTGTGAGGTTATCATGGCTAAGATAACCCATTAACTATTAATTTATCTGATAATTAATCTGAATGATTGTAATTCAGTTTCTTTATAGTGCAGCATCAAAAGGCTAAAATATCAAATGAGAGTTTGCCATCCTAACATTGTTAGAAGAAAAATTGTTGAAACATTATTTTTGGACATAATGTTTACAAAATTGTAATAATAGCTATTGTAGGAAGAGAGATTCCAGAATGACTGCATCCTTGGAATTTTCTATTTCTCTCTTTCAATGATTAATTAACAAAAGCCTTTGAAGAAAATAAGGTAAATAATTGGCATGTGCTTGTGAACTTCATTAGACATAAATTTATTATCTATATTCTGAAAGTATAATTTACTATGTTTTGATGTTGATTTTCAACATGGCTGAGTGCTACATTTTTATTTTCAATAACATGGTTTTTCCGTTCACCATTATTAAGCACTGAGTATGCTTTCTCTAGTATGTTCTGGTCATTATAAATTGTTTTAGTCATTATAAGCTCATCAATTCTGCAATGTCTTGTTTATGGGCATATATTTAACTTTAGTAGCCAGTAAGTGCTATTAAAGCCTCTTTTTCTGTTACTGTAGGTTTTTTGTTATTATTTTCTTAATTTTTGAAGAAGTTTCTTCAGCAAATCTTTATTTTTTTCTCTTGACATGGTCTGGGAATATTGCCATTCAGAGGCAAGTGTTTGAAGATCATAAAAGTGGAAAATGTCTTTCTGACGTAAGCTGAGTGCCACATGATAGAGGGGCATATTGTTTCAATCTATGATTTTAATCTTATTGACATGCCCTTTCTTAAAATCTAGATGAAAAGAACTTGAAAGAAAGACAAAAGAAAATGAACAATCTAAAAGGCAGCCAATTAGTAATTCTCCACTTTCCCCACAATTAGCACCAGATGCTAGCAAAATTAAAAGCAACAGGTGTTCAAATGAAGCAATATAGCAATTAACTTAAGTGGTTCCACTTTCTTAAAAACTGTCAGAATACAACCATCCTATTTCATGTGCTATTTAAGTATTTGTAGCTCTTTAAAACATAGGCTTGTTTCCCCTGGCTACAACTCAGCCTCTTATTTGGTAGGTGTGATTTGGTGCACTTAATTACCTGAATGTGCTTGCACATAAGGTAGTTATTTTGTTGTCTGAAACATCAGTTTGTCTACTGTTAATTACAGAAGTAAATTTGCATCTGCACAACTGGTAGTTCATATCTGAAAATTATTCTATAAATTCAGAAGTACTAGGCATACATTATTTAAATGCATATAGAATTTTCTTTATGCATGCCTCTATTATTCCAGTCCTTATGTCTAGTGTTTAAGGTACCAGGCTAGAAGCCAGGGGTTTGTGAGTTCTAGTCCTGCCAGATTGGTGATTTTGAGTCAGTCACATTTTTTCACCTCAACTCTCCTCATGGTTGTTGTGGGGAAAATAGGAGGAAGAAGTAGTGCGTGTGTTCACCACCTTGATAATTATAATAAAGGCAGTAATAAAATCAAATGTTTACTTTTGTCATAGATCAGAATAAAAAACTTTATACACACGCATGTGAACACACATCTAGTCTAGTACTAGGTAGGCAGATTGTGTCATGATACCACCACCACCAAATAATTGTTTGGTCTCCATACTTCTGTTACATTAATTCAGGCATGTCAAACTGCTGGCTCTCAGGCTGGATGTGTCACGCCAAAACCACGCCCACCCCATTGCTGACAGTGGGGAAAAAGTCGTGATATGTCATGTGATGTCGTGAGTTTGACATTAATTCAAACTGAGGATAGGAAGCTGTACCTTCATTCTAAATGGCTATGGTCTTTCAGCTGTTCACAGCTCCAATTCCCTACAAAGTAATAGAAAAGGAGCTATACTTTTCATAAGGACAAAAGTGCTTCTTTGCTGCTTGCGAATGATTGCACTTGTGTGTAGCACAACATATGTGGGGGTCATTGTCTCAGATACTTCTTTGTCTATTTAAATATTTTGATACTTTGCAATGAGAAAGCTGATGCTGAGGGTAGGTTGGCTGGAATGGTACAGTTATTCTAGAAATATTATTGCTTTGAAACTATAAAGGTGAAGCTTTGCTAATAATCCCAGTACTTTTCTGACAGAATTCATGAAATTTTATGTTGCCAGGAAAGAGGCAAAACATATTTGCAGATACTGCACGTTTCACTTGCAATATCAAGATTGAGTTCTGTTGTTCTTATTTCTAACCTTGATCATTTCCAATAATTTATGATAATTTTTTTCAGGTATTCTTAACAAATATGCAATATCTAATTATAGGGCAGAATCTGAGGCTTGGCTGAGAGATCAGCATGCCACCAAAGTTGCTGCCCTATTATACTCTTAAAATGATGGAAGGGAAACATTTTTAAATGGAAAATAACTGTATGAATTTATATGTAAATAATTTGGTTGTAATTAAATGCCAGACAAATGGATTTGTTATCCTGGCCTAATTACTACTTTTTTCCTAAGATGTACATTTCTGAAATAAAACATGAACACTCTAAATTGAAGGATCATGGTGGGTGTTGGCGCAGGATTTTTTTTTTCTGATGGGAACTCTCAAGAAGACCTTTTTCTCCAAAGAGGCCAGCTTCATAATCTGTCATTCTTGTGCTATTTATAAGCAATTTCTGGCATGTTCTGGCATGTTCTGGTCATAATGAAAAAGAGTTATATCAAAAAAGTACTCTGTTAAGTTGGTAGTGTTCTTATTAAAAAGCCACTAGTACTCTACTGTTTTAATTTTCTATGCTTGTCTCTGTCTCTCTCTTTTAAAAGAGAAAAAAAAATTGATTTCTTTGGCTTACTTGCACTCTCGTCATTGGCTTATTAAAAAACACAATTTCTATTTAGAGCAGTGTAGTACTGTAGTTGCGCATCTATTTTGTTCATTTTTCCTTAAACCCCCCCCACTCTTAAATTGATTGTTATTGTTTAGGGTGAAACAGACATTGTTCAAAGGCCATTTAATGTCCTTGAGTTAATGAAGAAGTGGAATAACAGCAGTAGCAGCACTACAGAAGTAACAGTTTTTGAAGATGGACTAAATGGTGCATCACCTGCCTCACAACTGGAAGAAATTCGTGGAGAACAAGATAGCCCTGTTAGCAGCAATGGCAATTCAGACCCCAATATAGAAACAGAACCCGAGAGTGGCAGCAGCAAACCCTCAACACCAACAAAACAAGTAAGCTTAAAATATTTGTCAGCTTAAATGAAACAGCCCAGCAAAAGCACAGAGCTGTGTTAGTCGGCCTGATATCTCTTTTTTTTATGTTTGCAGCGGATATTTTCCTTAAAATCAATTTGTCCTTTACTTTTTCCCCCCAGACTAGCAAGAAAAAAATTCATATCAATGTTTTACCAAATGGGACTTACAGAAAGAAGAGTACAACTGCCAAATCAACTTCCAGTGTAAGCATACTTACCCAACCATCAATTTTGTTTAATGTAACAGCCCAAGTGTAAGCACTTGCACTAGGCCGGGATCCTGGATGATCAGTGCTCTATGTTACTAGAGTTGATAAGAAAAGTGCTGCTATCACAGAGATCAGAATGTTTTCATGAATTCATTTTTTTTCAGGTGAGGTAAGTATGGATGGATGTAGTATGGATGTAGCTCCACAGATTTTCAGGATATGTTCATATGCTGAACCAGAAAGTTTTTTACTAATATCATAGCACACGTGAGTGAAAAAGAACTCTAAAGCAGTAGGTGCAAAGTACTTCACCATTGCCATGTTTCTTAGGGCTTGTGGGAATGGCTTAGCTATTCCAGCTCTGAAGGATTGACTTGAACTGAATAATTTATTTGGCCATGTGTGATTAGAATTTGTCTCCAGTGCAGAAGTTCTCAGGATACTCTCAGGGTGTCAAGGGTTATAGCTTTGCTGTGCAGATTTTGTTGCTAATTCACATTTTAGTTTATTTGATTTACAGTCATTTTGAGCGATAACTACATCTCTGTTCTTAATATAAACGCCTTCAAAATCCTACCAATGAAATTTTGTTTCAGCAGTAACAGACAAACCTTTGTACTTTGGCTAAATGTGATCTCCCACGTTACATTCAGTATTCGACATATCTTGTTTTTAATTGTCTTATTAAGATTCAGAGTGCAGTTGGATCATTGTCCCCAAGACTAGTTGCAAAACGCGCAGATAATCAAGAGAAGAAAATTGAAATAGAGAAGTCTTTGACCCAAGGACTTTCAAGCAAAAATACACAAAAAACCAGTGCCCATAGTGGCTTACACAAAAACAAGAAGAAATCTTAGAAGAATCCCACTCTTCAAAATGTAAGTCCTACAATGTAACAATTGCCAGTGCCAAAATGTGGCAGCTCTTTAAAAAAAGGACCAATATACCATGAACTTCTATACTTGCTGTTGTTGTTGTTGTTATTCTGAAGCCTGTAATCATCAAGAGAAGTCTAGTTTCAGAGTAGTGCTGATAAGTGTTCTAAAACAGTGTGAAATCCCAAACTATGTGAGGGCATCCACTGATAGTATTACACTCAGAGCAGAGAATTGTGTGAAATTTCTGTCTTTTATTTATTGTACTCTTAACAGGTATCATTCAGGCAAGCAACTAATTTCTTTGAATCTACTTGTATTTGTCTATGATTACTTTTTATTGTCATAAAAATTTGTGAAAGGAGGAAAGAAAGTAAGAAGCCAAAATATGTAATGACTAAGTGATGAGGTTATTTAAAAAAAAACTCACTGCATTTTGCACTTGTCAAAAATTGATAGGATTTTGTTTATAAAACTGTAGGCATTATAACTGGTGTACCAAGGTCAATTAAATTTGTTTCTAATTCTTTATGCATTATAGTTAGTTGGACAATTTACTTAAAGCAATTGTAGATATTATGAAAATTGCCAAGGTTAATCCTGCTGCTAAAATGCTTGTGTATTGAAATAAAAGCGATCTTAGAAGAGTGTATTTCACATGCTAGTTCATCTTAATTTTTTTTAAATAAAGATGGATTGTTTCTGATAAAGAGAAAATTAATTGTGTGTATATGTCTGTGTATATAGTTAAAGGTCAAAATATCTTAATACACTTGTTACATGATGCTTCAAGTTGTACATTCTATCAATTTTCTGCTATGTATTTATTCTAGTTCAATATTTCTGTTGGAATCAGGTCAACAGATAGGCTTCTTTCAAATACTGGGTGCATTTATTTTTGAATTTGTAAAAAATCCAGTATTTACTTACCATGAATTATCAGCAGCATTCCTGAGTTGCATGTGCTCCCATGTTTTTGTTTCTGAGTTGTAAGGTATCTTCCCGCCTTCTTTCTTTCAAGTTTGTCAACAATACTGTGACCCAAGCAATATGCAAGCCACATATTCCACAAAGATTTCTAGGCTCAGGAACCTGGGACGACATCAGTTAATGCTACGCTATGCTTACTAACCCCTTGCAAAAGATGCTCAAAGACTTTAAAGTGCTAATGTTTCAGATGCTCAAAATACCATTTGGGATTTAATTGAAATTATTGAAAACAATAATTTGATATGCAAATAATTGTTTATATATTGTATGTATGTATGTATGTATGCATGTTAGCTGCTGTAATTCAATCTGGATTTGGTGGCCTATAAATCTAAGGAGAAAAAAGACAGTAAAAAAATCTGATACAGCTGACCAGTTCCCAAATAGATGGTTGTTTTCCTTTGCTCTTCAAAATTACTTCATTAAAATAAAATCAAGAATGGAATATTTTGTTAAACTAGTGAAAGCATTACTAACTTTATTAAAATATGTTTGGAAATTCTTCTGTTGAAATTAATTTATTGTTTCCTATTTCCCTCTGATATATTAAGCTTTTCACAAAACAAACTCTGTTTGCATCTGACTTTCTCTCTAGTCTGTTAGGAAAAAGGAAGAGAATTTCAGAAAGCTCATGCACATTTGGCTTTTCCTGACGGAAGCACATGAGGTCCCCTTTGTCTTAAAAGACTAGATCGAAATGCTATTAATTCTCAGTGTTAGTTCTTTCCCCTTAGTCAGAGTCCTGCTTGAAGAAGTCAATCCCTCAGAGTTGCAGAAGTACCATTAGTTCATCTCAGGTCAGTTTAATTTTATCATAGTACTTATTTCATGGCAAACTCATGACATTATGTTTCAGAGTGACTCAGTTTTGGGTTTAAAGAAGATATTGATGATTATAGATGGATTTTTTTTAATGAGCAAAGCTAATAGAAATTGTGACCTCTGTTGTTTTAGGTTCATGAATGGATAGCATTTTATGCAAAACAAATGGACCTGTAAAATTCTTTTACAACTGTGAAGACTGAATGCAAAGCTTTTGCTTTGGTATCATGAAATATACAAAAGGTCATGGTTTTGAAGTTGAAATGTCCAGGTTTGAATTTCCACTTTATTTTGGTTTATTAGGGCAACAGTATCTCTCTAATCAAACTTGTTTCTCTTGAGGCCCCAGGAGAAACAATGGAACCATTTATTTCCATTTAAAAAAGGAACCATTTATTTCAGAATGGTTTAATATTTTAATATTTTTTGGCAGTTTCATACTGTAATTAGGTAGGTTGCCTATGCTGATGCCTGCACAGCTACTAGCAGTCACATCATTGGGAAAACTCTAGCAATTCTGATTTGACAAGGCCTCAACCAACAGCAGGTGATCCCTTCAAAAATTGCCTCACTCATTCATTCTATCTATGTGAATATTGAAAGCTATAAGCCCTTTGAAGAAAGTTCTGGTATTATTATTGTGTAGAAATGCAACAGTGAACTGTTCTGCTTACATAAAAAGGGCAGATTATACACCAGAACTTTACTAATATGTCTTAAGGTAAAGGTAAAGGTTCCCCCGCACATGCGTGCTAGTCGTTTCCAACTCTAGGGGCCGGTGCTCATCTCCGTTTCAAAGCTGAAGAGCCAGCGCTTGTCCGAGGACGTCTCCCTGGTCATGTGGCCGGCATGACTAGACGCCAGAGGCGCACGGGAC
The DNA here is from genome assembly GCF_964194415.1 of Vipera berus. Lineage (NCBI taxonomy): Eukaryota > Metazoa > Chordata > Lepidosauria > Squamata > Viperidae > Vipera > Vipera berus. Next base: position 101,400,509 of record NC_138202.1, read on the forward strand.
ACTGTTACCTTCCCACCGTAGTAGTCCCTATTTTTCTACTAGCTTTCGAACTGCTAGGTTGGCAGAAGCTGGGACGAGTAACAGGCGCTCACTCTGTTATGCGGCACTCGGGATTTGACCTGCCAAACTGCCGACCATCTGATCGACAAGCTCAGCGTCCTAACCCACTGAGCCACCGCGTCTTAGGCCTAGGCAAAAGAAAAGAGATGAGTGATTTTTTTAAAAAACCCTCTGGATTGTGGTATATATATTTGGAAGATGTGACAGAAATTCTTGAGGCCTGTTTTCAATGCTTCATACATTAAACTTTTGAAATAGACATGATGTATTAAAATGTCAAACTATATCATTTATTTTCCTCTATTCCTCCCTCCCAAAAGATTATAGAAATTAGGATCCAGGATTTTTTTAACACCCCTTTCTCTGCTTTTTAGCATTGTGAAACATGTATAGCTGGCAATCCCATGCTTGATTCATTGTGTTTTGAATTCAGTATCAATTTTCTCAGCAGCAATGCAATGAGAATGTTAACATCCTTGCTGAGTTGCAGCAAGTTTCAAGAATATAGAATTTTCATTTGCTTTAACCTTATCTGTATATCATTGCCTTGTTGATAAATAGCACATTTGTACTTCATCAAAACATAGAGCAAATATACAAGAGTATATGAGGCAGCAGGCTGAAAGGTAAGACTGCTGCTGAAAATAAATGGGAAAGGAATATATTGTATATTGTGAGAATATATTGTGAAGTCATGATATATCCACATATGCGTCATAATGTCAGTTGCCCGTGCTAGATTTTGCATATATGCATCTTTATGGGAAGTGAAATAAACCATACACCCCTTGTATGTCTACTGCTGCTACATGATGCATTCTGCTTAAAATATCAAATGTATCTATATTATTACTACGCAGCAAAAACTTCAAAGCAAAACTCTGCTTGGAGTCAAGCTCAGCTTCTAGAGACTTCATAGACCTGCCTATGAAACAATCAAAGGAGTTCAATAGCTGCAATTGTGTATTAAAGGGCTAGAGTGCTGTGATCAGTGTTGCTTAGATTTTATATAATATGCTATTGCTAAATGCAACTTCATGTAGTATTGGACAAATCTGTCAATTTTAGCTACTCTTTTCTCAATTTTTCTTTCTTAAAAAATCCCGTTTAGGTACCATCTAAAGATTCTTTTAAAAAAATCCACACAGTCATTTATATTTTTTCATGTGCATTTTTCCTAATTCATGTATTTTTGAATTCAATTGTATTTAATACACAGTTTTGAAACAGTGTTCCCCACATTATGCTCAAAGGGTAAGATATTTGACAGAGAAAGGTAGAAGAGAAGAAACAGGGATCCTCTTCTTACTTCATTGTAACAACTGAATTTGAACTTTTGCATTAAAAAATGAATTGTTTCGATATATTGTTTAATTAGTTTTGGATACTTTCGGCCTATTTTAGCCTAGCCCTTGTCTCATCAGGAGATCAATTTTTTACAGAACCCAAATCTAATTTTCACAGTTTGTATGATGATGTTGAATCAGATTAATATCATATTAGGTAATCAAATTGCAATTGATAAAGCTTCTGTTGACCTATACTTGATTCTTGACACAGTCAATGTCACCAAACATTTGAGTTGCAATTGATTCAAGAAGTGTGTTGGGGTTCTCCATTAAGGCAGGAATGGACAACTGAAGCAAACTCATAAGAAATCCAGAAACTACAGGTAAGTAAAACTTGCTGAAGGAAGTAGAAACCTATAATCAAAGAATTTCAGTAACTGTTCAAGAACAAACCAGTATAGAAAAAAAAATCAAACTCTTTTGCAATTTGTTTTCTTCCCCATTCTATGGTCTGTCTCTACCTGGCCTTTGTTTTATAATGGTCACATTTGTGATCATCGTTCTGTTTTTCATGTTTGTGAAAACTAATTCTTGCAAAAGCCTATCAAGGCTCTGTGAAAATCCTTTCAAGACAAGTCATCACACCCAGGACAGTCCTTAGATAAGGGAATCTTTATGTTGAAGGTATTATAAAATAAAATAAAATCTGCTTCTTGACTTGTCAGTCATAGGAGGATCTGGTCCAATATACTTAGTTGTATCCATTGTGAGTTCAGAACTTTTTTCACAATTTTATGGTGAATCCTCCTTCAGAATTTGGTGAGTAATGTTTAAGGCAATAAAACATAATTGTCAAATTTGATGTCATAGCTCAGATATTCAGTATCCTCACAGAGCAACTACAAGCTTCTTACGCTCAGGTTCAGCATCAGAAGGAGGGAAAAAAAACATCCCACAGAAGACAGGTTGTTGACAAAAACAGTTGAACTAATACAATTAATTCCTCCACAGAGTTTTAGTACGTAGTAATGACACATTCAGAAGAGTAGGGAGAATTGGAATGACCAAAACACTCCTGAGACTTTAAGTACTGACATACCTTTTAATTTCAACACAGCTAGTATTGCTTCAATCTCAGTCTTCTCTTTTACAAGGCTCCCTCCTACCCTTCCTTTTAAAAACTTATTTTTTTTACTTAGGAGAGTGCTTAGAAGGGAGGGGAATTGGCAGGTCAAAAGCTTAGCAAATATTGTGTACCCTCCCTAAGTTCTAACTATTGCTAATGAAGATTGTCAAGAGAAGTAAAAACAAAATAAGCAGTCTTGAGTGAGCATATTCAGGAACTTACTCTATGCAGATACATGGAGATGCTATTTAAATTTTATCTCTCTTCAGCTTCTGATTTTTTTCTTATTTAGTTACAACTTTATAAGCTTAAGAAATAGAGATAAGATTTCGTCATGCTGGAGAAGTTTCCCTAGACATGGATTTTTGTTTTAGATTTTAGATTGGTTATGATCTTCAAGTCCTTACATGGCATGGGTCCGGGGTACCTCGAGGACCACCTGCTGCCGGCGTCAACTTCCCTCCGCCCTGTGCGTTCCCACAGAGAGAGCCTCCTCAGGGTGCCTCCGGTCAGGGAAAGCCGACTGGTGGCCCCCAGGGGGAGGGCCTTCTCTGTGGGCGCTCCGGCTCTATGGAACCAACTGCCGGTTGAGCTCCGGATGGCATCGGACCTTCGCTCCTTCCAGCGCGGTCTGAAGACCCATTTATTTGAACTAGCTGGTCTGGCCTGATGGGGGACGTTAGGGTTTTTTTAATGGGTTTCTTATATTGTTATTGTATTTTTTAACTGGGCACTTGTTTAATTCCCTTTTAATTTTTGTATTTGCTATTTATATATGCCCTGTTCACCGCCCTGAGTCCTTCGGGAGAAGGGCGGTATACAAATTTAATAAAAGTAGAAAAAGTAGAAAGTAAAAGTAGATTTTGAATAAATAGGCTTGAAAAGGTAAAGGTAAAGGTTCCCCTGCACATGCGTGCTAGTTGTTTCCAACTCTAGGGGCCAGTGCTTATCTCCGTTTCAAAGCTGAAGAGCCAGCGCTTGTCTGAGGATGTCTCCATGGTCCTGTGGCCGGCATGACTAGACGCCAAAGACGCACGGAATGCTGTTACCTTCCCACTGTAGTGGTCCCTATTTTTCTACTTGCATTTTTACATGCTTTCGAACTACTAGGTTGGCAGAAGCTGGGACGAGTAACAGGCGCTCACTCTGTTACGCGGCACTCGGGATTTGACCTGCCAAACTGCCAACCTTCTGATCGACAAGCTCAGCGTCCTAACCCACTGAGCCACCGCGTCCCTAGGCTTGAAAAGACCCATCCTATTTACGAATCAAAACTGATGCTTGCTAACCTCAAGCAATGCTTTTTTAGCATTTGTCATGTGTAAGTCATACACTGAAATGTTATGTCTTAGATCAGAATACTCTTACAAAAGTAAACTCATATATTTTACATGGATCCTGGAAAGCATTTAACAGGTTGACTCCATGCTGAGATAGTAAGATATATTGAATTAATATTTGTTTCTCTGAAAGTATTTACTTTACCTGTCTGGCAATAAACTTTAAATTCTGGATTTCTAAACTTTGGCCAGGAAGGTCCAAGAGCATTCATTTTTATTCTCCATAACTTATAGGGAAGCCAGCTGACTCATCTGGACAGATTTGTTTTCAATAATTTTATTAAACATTAAACAGATAAAACAGATAAAACAGTGACTTTTTGTCTTCATAAGTACAGGAACATCTCTTCCCCAAAGGGAAAAGGACTATTAAAAAAAAGAACGTTCCCTTTTCATCACCAGCAAATATATTCAACATTAATAACTTATCACTGTCTTTTAAAACACAATCAAATACAACTTTATTCCAGGTAATCCTGTTTCTATAAATTCATATCTAAATCCTCAGTTTGCTTTATTAGTCAGCAAAAAATTCAGTAAAAATTAATAAAAATGCCAAACATATAGTCCCACTTTCAACCTAAAAATCTATTTTCCCCAAATAACTCTATTTAATAATCAAGTCTGATCTCAACAATTGAACATTATAAAAAATTAAAAACTATTCAACATATCACTTATTCATATAGTAAAAGTACTACTATAAATAATATAAACCATATACTTATTACAAACAAACGTATTACACTCAATAAAACATTTCAACAGAGATAGTGACCCATTATTTGAATAACCATTTATATACCAAAAATAATAACCTAGATATTGTAGGCAAAACAATGACATCCAACCAATAGAAATATCCATTGAACAACACCAGAAATTAGCCATAATCAAATAAACCAGTTTTGCATTTTTGTCTTCTTCCTCCCAGCAGTCTTTAAAATCCATACATAAAATTCTGATGCCCGCTTTCTTCTGCTATTTTTGTATCTTTTTCATAGTCCTTGTCACCTTTATTAAAGTCTACTTGCAGTTTCAATATAGCCCTTCTAGTACATCTTTTAGATTTCAGTTTAAATAAGTAATTCTCACCATATAAGAGAAGGAGAGACAGAGCCTGGGAACAGAGTTAAAAAAGGAATCAGAATTGCTACACAATCACAAACATACTAAAGCTAGCCCACCATGAATTCTGTTGACCCTTATCTAACTTTTAGCAAGTGCTAACTGTTACTGAGGAATATTCCTGAATGGGCAATAGATACGTTTAATTGGAATTTCACACATGGTCCTGGTTTTTCCACATCTGACACACCACACTTTTGATATGTTATTTGTGTGCTTGTTTTTTATAATAAACTCCAGCTCCATTTGTAAATGTAATGTTTCCATTTTTTCTTGTAGGTTATGGTTTTAGGGCCCTCTATAATATCTTTTTCAAATTTATTCAAAGAAGTTTGGTTCTCAACACTTTTTGGTTGCAAAATAGGGTTAAGCAGCTCATACATTTCTTGAGTCTGCAGATCATAAATTTCCTTTAAGTAGCAATCTGTTGCTTTCTAGTAATATTCAAAACCTTCATATTGGCAACTTATAAACAGAGAAATTCTTTCCCACACAAAGGATATTTTTAGTTAGTTTCCACATCTTTCTTTAAATCAATTTCATCCACATTCTTAGCATTTAAAAACTTCTCAGAAACAACACTATAGTCATCCTTTTGCTGTACGTTACAAAAATAAAATCTTACAAAGTTGGAAGTGTGTAGTTTCCGTTCTTTTTAAACATATTAAAGATTACAAAGCTTGCTGTTCTAAAGGTTTTTCACTCTTTAAGAGGTAATAAAAAAATAAACTCCAAGTTGATTAAAAAGATAAGGGTTGGTCAAACTCTTTAAAAATTCTTTAAAAAGGCTATAATAATTGCTCAGAGCAGGATGAAATCCATAATTCCCAATGACTGCAAATGGTTGAAAAAACATAGCGTCTGCTATCTATTAAAAAAATCAAGTTGTCTGGAATACATGAGGTGATCTCAAGATCTATCTTTAATCCAGAGAGTATTATCGACAGTCTGGATCCTACGCCCAGTTGCCTTATTCAGCTGCACTATCCCAGTGAAGGACTGGGCATCCATTTGCCTGCCTCATTAGAAGCATTCACCATCTGAAGAGATGTAATGGGCTGTGAAAATCAGCTTGAGGAAGTGAAGGAAGAATCACAGCTAAGGCAAATGTCTGACAAAGGAAATCTGAGCTCAAAGTGGGAATGGAATTTGAGAAAGCATCACAAACTGGACCCTTCCTAGTTCTTTTTAGGATAAGTGTAGAGAAGTGGAGGAGACATTCGGAACTGCAAGTAACTCAATAATAAAAAGTATCTTTAGTATTCATGGCCTTGATATTTAAATCTGCTCTACTTTGAAAGGCTGATAACAGATTATATTATATTATACTATATTAGGATGTTCACCCTGACTGGTGGCAGTGTATGAAAAGAATTTGTCAGTGAGATTTAAACTATCCATTTCCCAACTCATAATAAATTGATTTTATTTGGGAGCCTGTGCCCGTTTGGAAGTAGATTTTTATCAGTTATTATGTCCATTCCCTGTTAAAATTCTATTACAAAGGCTCTACCTATAGAGCCACCCGAAATTTCTGCATAACAGAATGAAAGCTTCCTGAAAATCCTTTCAAGGAAAATACTTATCTTCAGTGCTGATATAAGAAAATACCACTGCATACTTGTAAAGAGATAGAAAGAGCTGTGCCTTTCTAAAGACCGCCCCCCCAATTTTAGAATCCTTTGATAAATAAAAATATTTTAAAAGAAAACCTGCTTTGCCTGCCTCCCTAATTATGAACAAATTAATCCCAAAACAAAAGTCTTTTTCCCCACTGAAGAGATTTCATGGGGGATATAGTTGAGGGTTCTTGGCATTTAAATGTGGAATTGTTTTGAAGAAAAAAAGAAGCTAGAACACAATATTTCACTATCAGAGAAAAAAGAAAAGAGGTGCAGATGAAGGACAGAGAGCAAATCCGGTAACAGAACAACTTGGTTGTTTCTATGATTGATGTGGGATGAATGGCCTTTTGGTTAAGTAGAATAAATTACATTCAGGATGATTTTTTTTGTCAAAATAACAGAAAGATTTTAATTTTTCCTTTTGAGTAAATGTTGGAATAACCTGAATGTGATCAATGTTTCTTCTTGCTCCATGGGAGAGTAAGGAGATTTATTTATTTATTTATTTATTTATTTATTTATTTATTTATTTATTTATTTATTTATTTATTTATTTATTTATTTATTTATTATTGGGACTTATATGCCGCCCTATCTCCCGAAGGACTCAGGGCGGCTAACAACAATAAAATACAATAATACAAAAGTTAAAAAGAAATTAAATTAATAGCCCCAGTAGAATAAATTAAAATTAAGTTAAAAAATTAAAAACATAATTAAAATCCCTGTCAGTCCAGGTCAGCCTGATGGAAAAGGAGTGTTTTGAGGCTGCGGCGAAAGGACTGGAGATCTGGGGCCATCCGAAGCTCAAGGGGGAGTTGGTTCCATAGGGCTGGCGCTCCCACAGAGAAGGCCCTCCCCCTGGGGGTCGCCAGCCAACATTGTCTAGCCGACGGCACCCTGAAGAGGCCCTCTCTGTGTGAGTGCACTGGGCGATGGGAAGTCGTTCCCAGCAGCAGACGGTCCTGCAAGTATCCCGGGCCTAAGTACCAGCACCTTAAATCTCACCCGGAGGACAACCGGTAACCAATGCAGCTCACGCAGGAGGGGTGTAATATGGGAGTATGGGGATGCTCCCATCACTACCCGCACGGCCGCATTCTACACCAGTTGAAGCCTCTGGGTGGTCTTCAAGGGCAGCCCCATGTAGAGAGCATTGCAGTAATCTATACGGGAGGTAACGAGTGCGTGAGTGACTGTACATAGGGCATCTCGGTCCAGATAGGGGCGCAACTGGCGCACCAGGCGAACCTGGGCAAATGCCCCCCTGGCCACAACTCCAATATGATCTTCAAAACTGAGTCGTGAATCCAGGAGGACGCCTAAATTGCGTGCCCTATCAACGGGAGGTAACACCTCTCCTCCCATAACCAAAGATGGAACCTCTTGGACTAAACGAGATGCCGGTACGTAAAGCCACTCAGTCTTGGCCGGGTTGAGCCGGAGTCTGTTCTTCCCCATCCAAATCTGTACCGCTTCCAGGCAACGGGACATCACATCGAGGGCATCACTGGGTTGGTTCAGGGTGGAGATGAAAAGCTGGGTATCATCAGCATATTGATGATACCTCACCCCGAAACCACGGATGATCTCACCCAGCGGCTTCATATAGATGTTGAACAGGAGGGGCGAGAGTACCGACCCCTGAGGCACCCCACAACTAAGGGGCCTAGGGGCTAACCTCTGCCCCCCTGCCAACACCATCTGCGAATGGCCCGAGAGGTAGGAGGAGAACCACCGTAAAACGGTGCCTCCCACTCCCAACCCCTCAAGACGTCGCAGCAAGATACCATGGTTGATGGTATCAAAAGCCGCTGAGAGATCTAATAGGACCAGGACAGAGGAATAACCCCTATCTCGGGCCCGCCAGAGATCATCCACCAGCGCAACCAATGCCGTCTCCGTGCTGTACCCGGGCCTGAAACCCGATTGGTACGGATCCAGATACTCAGTTTCCTCCAGGACCAAAGGGAGTTGCCGTGCCACCACGCTCTCAACAACCTTCGCAAGAAAGCGAAGGTTGGAGACAGGACGAAAGTTATTTAAAATAGCTGGATCCAAGGCAGGTTTCTTGAGGAGGGGCCTTACCACCCCCTCTTTCAAGATGAGGTCCCAGTACCAGCTTCTCTGGAACCGTTCTGTTTCCCAAGAGCTGGTTGGTCACCACTTTGTCAGAATTTTTGAAAGTTCTAATACCCAGCCTTTCGGTTAAGCACTTGAGATCACATCAGTTGCAAAGGGGTTGCTTTATGTTTTTAGTATGCTTTAATCAAAGTATAGTATAATTTAGGACTTACTTATACTTTTATATAAGATGGCCAGGACTTTGTAGAATTGTATAGGATACAAATAAAAAATAAATACAATCTCAAATATGTCTAACTGATGTTTCAGGATTAAGATAACTTTTCTCATGGTTTCACTCTATGCTGTGTGTAACTCAGCATATACCCCCTTGTTACTGTAATCCCTGGGCCACGGGCCACTACTGGGCCATGAGCCATTTGGAATTGGGCTACGGAAGCGGCGGGTGAGCTTGTGCGCATATGCATTTCCCCTTGTGTCAGCAGCGGGTGAGCACGTATGTTTATTGGCTGCTATGCCCTTGCCAGCTGAATGCTGCTTCTCCCAGTCCCCCAGTCCGCAGAGTTGGAAAGGTTGGGAAATTCTGCTGTAATCTGAATATGCAGCCATAACTGTTTTTCAACAAAAATCCTCAGTACATTTCTTCTGGGACATCTCCAGAGTGGTTAGTCTCAGAACAATGTCAGATATGATGGCAGGTGCTGCATCTCTAAGACAGGCTTGCACAATTTTTGATCCCCTAAACTAATAATAGTTTATTGCTATAAATACCAGATGCTTATTCACTCCCCTGTAATACAAATGATGTTCATCACTCTGGGATGACTTTCTTGTATGCTTCCCTGGACGTTAGTTTGGATGAGGTAGAGCTGGACCCAGGGATTCTGGGGGGAGATGTGGAGGAATGTCTGGCGGTTGCCAGAGGCTACGAGCCAGGAGTCGAGGGCCTGAGCACAGTGGAGCAACCAGACGAGCAGCTGGCTGACCTAGGGACAGGAGAGACACAGCTGTAGCTGGGAAGCCCAGAAGCTTGGAGTGGAGTGGGAACACAGCTGCAGCTGGCTAGTGGAAATGAAGAAGTACTGCCTCCTCCTCCCGAGCAAGGGAACATGTAAAACTGAGAAGAGGCAGGTACAATGAAGGTCAGCCAGGCTACTTGCAAGAAGGCAGCCTCACCCCCTCTTGATGGGCTACACTGGGAAAAGGCTATTTAGGTCAGCGAGTGGAATGAAATAACGCTGGGAACATGTCCGTTTCCTTGCTGTGTATTCTTATCTTGATTCTCAGACTGAATTCTATAATTTGAACTTTGGACCCTGCCTCTGGAACTCTGGATTTGTCTTTGCCTCATGGACTTGCCTTGCCTTTTCGCAGTAGATTGGCTCTGGCTACTCTTGAGTAGTCTACTGAACTCATTGGGGGTTTGCTGGTGTTGGCAAAGGGGAATAATAATTCAGATTTGGAAGACTTAATAAAGCCTTAATAAAGACCTGTGGTGTGTGTGTGTGTGTGTGTGTGTGTGTGTGAGAGAGAGAGAGAGAGAGAGAGAGAGAGAGAGAGATCAGGACAGCACACACACCTTCGATAACACATAGTTTGAGCAGATACAGTGTAAATCTTGTTCTTTCTGGTCCAGCTTTTCAATCAGAAAAGAAAAAGCATATCCTATTCAGAAACATTCTTAAGGAAGGTGTCAACATCTTTTCTCAAGACTTACCCATATTATACTTACCCATTTTTTCTCCTCCAAAAGAAAGGGCAGCTCCTTTCACTGTGCACAGAGAAATAGTAATTTGACCATTAAGAAATAAATTGGGTGTCTTCCTTCACTGCCAAATACATGTCTTAAGGATGTTGTGCTGGGGAAGATGAGCCATTTGGTTAGAAGGGACTTTCTTCATTTCATCTAAGTCCTTAAACTATCATGAACCAAATTGTTTTGTTTGTATAAGATACTGGATATATGGATAAAGAATGCAAAATAATTTGATTTCTGAAAACATTTAATTGCACATTGTTACATCATTTGTAGTCTCTGACTTTTTAAATGTAGCTATGAATACATGCAGTAAATAATAACTGATGGACCTTTGCTTGTTTTTATTATTTTCTTACACAATTTCTATTGAATCTGTGACATATAAATGCATAGCCCCCCCCCCAAAGGCTACTCACATCCAACTGTTGTATGTTTCAAAATTAAGATCTCATTTATACAGCATTTATGGATCCAAAGTTCCTCTAATTTTAGTATTCAGTTTGATTTGGATTAAAATATGATAAAGAAGATAGTTTGATCCAAATTCTAAATAGAAAGCAGCATTTTTAGATTTAAAGACATAAAATAACACATTGCACCCAATATATGTGACAAATTCTCCTGGGATTTGTGTACAACAACCATAAGGATCCTTGGTCCTTCCCAGCAGTTCTATACTGATATCACTTCAATTCACATTTTAGCATAATTAGAACATTACTATATCAGTTGTGAGACAATCTATAGATTCAGAAACGTATCCTGGTAGATAAAACAATGTACTGTATACTGTAATCCTGTTCTCACTTACATGAACATAAATCCTATCAAACACACTGAGTTATTTAATTCTGAATAAATGTGCATAGGATTGCAACTTTGCCCTTAAAAACCAAAGGGGTTATCAGCCTTACCAATGTCTGGAATAAAAATTAGTTTTCTTGAATATTTGTTATCAAGTCAATGTCTCCAGAATAATCTGTGTCCAGTCTAGCCCTTCATGTTTTCCAGTGATGCATCCAATATCTCTAGCACTGAGTCTATCAATGTTACTAGTGGTTGTCCTTTTCCCTGTCTTTCCATCTTTCCCAGCATTACAGATCTCTAAAGAGAGCCAGGCCTTTGCATAATGTGCTCAAAATGTTATAATTTCAGCCTGTTCAGTTGTGCCTTGAGTGAAATCTATGAATTGATTTCTTCTGTGGTCCATTTATTTCCTATTTTGGCTGTCCATCATCTTCTCAGGAGTCTTCTCCAATACCAAATTTCAAAAATGGCTGTACTCTTTCTGTTCTGCTTCATCAAAGCTTCCAGAGAGTGTCATAGGGAAAACGATTGTCTACATGATTCTGTTCTTTGCAGCTACAGACACATTTTGGCATCTGAATGTCTTTTCCAAGGCCATCATTTCTCACTAGTGCCAGTTTGCAGCATCTTTTTTTTTGTAAACAATTTTTATGATAGGAACTTGTAACATATAAAAACCATAAGCACAAATAAAGATAATAAATTAATGAAGAGTTGCAAATAGTGAAAAAAGAAAAATAAATAGAAAAGAAAAAGAAAAAAAAGAGAAAAGGAAAATAAAGATTATAAAGGCCTTCTGAGTGAATTTCTATGGTGACTAGATACCTCCCAAGTAGTTGAGACAGTGGTGCGATAGTGAATGGCAACCAGTGGTAAATGATGTACTCTTGCCAAATGACAAGAAAAATTGTCTAGATTCTTTATAGATTTAGACTCTAAATATATAAAGGTAACTTCAAATTTATGTTGGAAATGTAGACAACGTGAAGGGTAGTTTTATCATGCCTGGTAGACTAGTAACCCCCCCCTCGAGATCTCTTGGTTCCAATATATAAATGATTCAAATAATTTTAAAGATCAACTTTCAACTGAAACCAGATTTTTTCTTGATGGTAATGGACAGTCAATTAGAAAAAGAGCCATGTAATATTATTTTTATATATGATTACTACTGCAAGACAATTGTAAACAAAAACTTGGGAAAAAATTTGAAATATACACAATGGGGGAATGGTTGATGAAAATGATAGAACTATAGCAGAGATAGCAAAATTAACCTGTTTGAATAGAGAAAGATCAACAACTACATTTATTAGTGACTGGAAGCCCCTAATGGACTGTTTGCTGAAAAAAAGAGATAAATAAACTTGTGGTTTTGGGGTTTGACGATTAGAAGCTTACGTAAAAAAGGAAATTATGAGGTAACCTTACAGAGAATGGGCAAAATAAAAATGTATAACTGCTGTCAAGAAGAGAGGAAATCTGCAGCATATTTCTTGATTGCTAATTCCCTTATGTCTGTAGATGTGGGAACATTTTTTGTACATGATTTACTGATATATCTCAGGGAAGATACATCATTACAGTTGGGAGAGACTGATCTATCCTATGGAGTCCATTCCTTTTGTAGTTCATGCCTATGATCTGGTTGGGACAGAAATAGATCCATTAAACATTGCTCCAAACTAGACTCCATCATACACACACCCATATTTCCTTTTCCACAAAGTGTTTCCCATGTGGCCCTGATATTGTTTTCTGAAGATTGCTATTCTGCTGCCGCTTTCATCCAAAATTGTTGGACGGGGGAGGGGGATACCTCAGTTTCTGACATCTCCAGTTAAAATGCATCTCATGTAGAGATGCTAATGAGAACTTCTAGACAAGACCCTGGAAAACTGCTGCTAAATGGAGTAAACAAAATTTCATGATTCGCCCCTGTAAATGTCCAGTGAAAGAGAGGGCTGTCTACATGCCAATGAAAATGCTATTTTGCATTCAGAATATTTATAATTGCACTAAAAAAAAGTTCATTTAAGCATAATATCAATTAGTACTTTCATTGCAAGGAAATTTAAATACCAATTATGTCTGGGGAAAAATGACCTATGGCCTCTAATTCTATATTAATGCACTTGATGAGTGATGCTAACGGCATGGGAACAAATGCAGCTGTCCATACGCTTACATCAGTAAAAGGGGGTATTTCTGTCACTTAATATAATTTCATGGACAAGAAGTGGCTCTTTTATTGCTCTTAACGATGAGAGATCCCATCAAATTCAAAGAAACTGACACCCAAGGCATTTCAGAGGATAAAAGACATGAGATGCGATAATGGGTAGATAAGTATTTCCCACAATTGATGGGCTAGATCTGCCTTATTACAGTTCAGTGCAATCTCTTGCAAGGGCAGGAAAGAGTGATAATAATTACAGCCTGGGATTTGCAAAGGTGCTAAGAGAAACTAGATGTTCAAATATAGTTATAAGTCAAAGGAACTGGAATGTTTGGAAATCTCTAAAGATCTAATGACCAACAGATGGAGAAAAATTATGTATTTATTAATAGAAGTCTGCTGAATTTGGAAAATATGAAATCCCCATTTATAGTTTCATAAAATGGTTTTAAGTATGAAGGCATCAAGGGAGTAAGGATTGCTGCACCTAGATTAGAGGAAGATAGGATTTCCCATGCCCCAAATACTCTTTCTTATTAAAGATATCCAATAGAGCAAGGCCCATACAGAAATAATTAAAAAATATGATTCCACATTAGATCATTAAAAGTGAAATAGTCTGGAGCAAATGTAAGCAACCTGTGGGTGCTGAGAATCATAGTTCAGGGTCATCTGGGCTGTCAGGAATTGTCAGCCCTAGATTGGAGGCAAGGGTTCTCCCCTTTTCCTCTCCTTGCAGATTTGATTGCTTTTTTTCCTTTCATGTAGAGTTTGACTGGAGTTTTTGTCCTAGCTTTCTTTGAGCATTTGGGAATGGGGGAATCTAAAATGTTAGTGAAATTTGAGGGGCAAACATAATTCTCCAGAGTTTATAGAGCTGAAGGCAACTCAAAAATCTAATGAAGAAAGTGGTTTCTCACACTAAAAAGAACAAAATGAAGGAGAAAACTCTCACTGGGCCAGAACTGTCAGGAGCAAGAGGTTTAGAAAAAGAATATTCGGTAAGAGTGTGGAGCTACATATATAAGCAAAACAACACTATCCACACCAGAGAAAAATATCAGCAGGTTTAGAAGAATTCAAAGTTCACAAAAGTGCAGAAGTGTGATTGAAAAAAAATTGGAGAAGAAAATTGTGTCGGTTTGGGTATTCTTTTTAAGGTAGAATACACAAAAATACTATGTAAGCCTTAAATTGATTCTAAAATCATTTTAAAAGAAAGGTGGATTTTTATATACTGGCCAACTCCATATTATGACCCTATCTACCGCGCTCTCTGAAATGTTGGAAAATATTAATGCATAATTAATTGTCTTTCCTCTGGGGCCAGTTCCAATCAATCTTGATCAGGGGAGAGGGGAGAGGTCCTTGCTTTGCGGAATGCCACAGGAACTGACTTTTTCTCCATGATGTTTATCATCTACATAAAGCCTCTGGGTAAGGATATTTGATGCCCTGGGGTAAGGGACCATCAGTTATGCTGATGATACCCATCTTTATATATCTATCCCAGGCCAGTTAAGTGATGCTATGGAGGTCCTGTCCTGGCGCCTGGAGGCTGTGGGGGTTTGGATGAGAAACAGCAGGCTTCTATTCAACTGGCTTTGGGTGGCTTTGCCCGTTGCAGACCTCTGGCTTTCCACCCCTTGTTCTGGATGGTGCTGCCCTATTCTAAACAGAATCTGTGTGCAATGTGTGTTCCTTCTGGACTCAACTCCTGCTCAAAGAACAGGTTTTAGTTATGACTAGGAGGGCCTTTGGCAAGTATATCTTGTGTGCCACTTGTGCCTCTTCCTGAATTAGGAGGCCTTGCTCATAGTCACTCATGCCTTAATAACCTCTTGTATGGATTACTGTAACATGCTGTACATGGGGCTGCCCAGAAGCTTCAGCTGCTGCAAAATATGGCTGGACATGCAATTAGGTTCACTCCACAATCCATACATGTTATACCTCTGCTTTATAAGCTGCATTGGTTGCCAGTGTGCTTCTGACTTCAATTCAACATGCTAGTAATGTCCTAGAAAGTCCTATATGGCACGTAACCAGGTTGTTTGTGGGACTGCCTCTTCCCAATCACATCTACCCATTGTATCGGATCCAGCAGGAACAGCAAGTTTCATTCAAGGATTATTGTCTGGTGAAACCAAGGAAGGGACCCTTTTCTGCTATGGTGCCCAGGGAGTAGGTTTGCCCCAACCCTGCTGGTTTTTTTGAGATACCTTGAAAATATGGTTTTGCCAGTGGGCAGGAGGATTCAGAGTTGTGGTGGAGCTGAGATAATGGTAGCTATGTATATTAGAATAATAAATAAAATGTATGTAAGCAATTTAAAAAGTAAGAACTCAACAGGCTGATAGTGAAGAAGGTAGCATAGTAATATTTGACTAGCATTTGATTGGGAGACAGCTTGCAAATCTCAGAAATTTAAAGAAAATTCCAGAAGAAAACAAGAAGCTGTTGATAGGAAAATAACATGGATGTATCCATGTGGTCACCAGAAGACAAACTTAGCTTGGAGAACACTACTTTACAAGGAGTAACCAAGCAGATAACTAAGTAAGACATTGGTCTTTAGCTTATATCTGTTCTTTCAGTCACTGTTCAAAATTAGGCAGCTCTGGAAAAAATGGATGTTTTGAAGTTTCCACCACTGCAGCACCCTCATGGTTACATTGCCTGGCTCATTGTCTGGCTCACAATTGTAATGTCACAGGGAACTATGGTTACATGAGTACCATTTGTCATCTTTCCTGCTGGCTTCCCATAAAATCAATGGAGAAACCAGCAGGGAAGGTTGCAAGTCACTCTGGTTCCTGCTTTTTCTCCCACCCAGTGCACAACCTTCACTTCTTCATGGCCTGCCTGGTACTTAAAAGGCCTCCCCCAGCCTTCCCTCTCTGCAGCAACCTTGTACTCCTTACCTGGGACTCCTGCCTCTTCCTATTTCGCACTCACATATCTTGGCAACCAGGACTGTCCGGGTCACATGATATTGTAGTTTATGACCGCATCATTTAATCACTGCAATCCCAGTTTCAATTGTCATTGTAACCCGAGGATTGCCTGTTCATTTTCTCATTTATAATTAGTTAGACATTTTTCCAGCCAATATTACAAGTGTTCCATGAGGTGGACATAACGGGGAGGAAGAAGTAAGCCTTCTAATCAATATGATAGAAAAGACACTGCTAAGTATGACAAGAGAAGGAAATCTTTGAAAAAGAACACCAAGAGATTAAAAAGTGTTAATCATTAAATCAACAGATAACGATGACAGAAAAATACTTGAAAAAGAGTTTAAACTCTTCAGTGACTTTTTGCTGGCATGTTTAAATTAAATATTTCTCTCTATACCTGCCTTTTTCTTTACCTGCTATGGACACTGTAGAACAGTAAGGTGCCATCCTCAGCTTGTAAAACATACACGAAACACATTTTCTTTATGTTCTTTTTTGAACTTATCTGACTATAAAGATATTCTCTTAGCAAAGGGAAAAAATAACCTGGAGTTGAATAGTTGTACTCATGATTATTTTTGAGTTTCGAAGTTTCATTAGTGAAAGTGCTACAGAATGTGTGCAGCAGTTGAGTTTCAGTTACTGGATTGGAGGGTGAGTATGTGGTGTGCTTTCAGAGCTACATCTCTTTAAGTTCTGTAACTCATGATTTCACCTATTTTTATAATTAAACAAAGTTTAAGAGTTAACATTTGATGTGATTGAAGAGCTAAACTTGTTCCCCTTGAAATAAGCAAAAGGGAAAGTGACAACTTTTCAACCCCTTTTCTAGACAATCAAATACTACTGTATCCTGATTGCCTCCAAATAATTTCCACATGCAATAATACAAACTGGATTTTTTTATTTTTTAAAATGTTAACTTCCTATAAATATCCACGATTTACTGTAGAGTAAATTGCCTAGTCGTCTTTGTCTACACAATCCATGGTGTAAAATGGAAATTTATATTTATGGCTAGACTCCAGCTTTCATCCCATATGTTTTTGAAGATCTGTGTAGAGCAGGATAGAAAGGCTATTCATATGGAGAAAACTTCGGTGAGTACCATGGACAGCAGTTGACCAGGCTCAAATTATCCAACTTTGGACATATTATGTGAACACCTAGCTCTCTGGGCAAATCTGTAATGCTGGGCAAGATGACAAAGAGGACAATCAGTAGTAATATGGATGGATTTAATTACACTGGTGGAGAGGTGCACTTTTGGAACACATGACCAGTTTTGGGATAGATTCTCTGTAGAAAATCTATGTACATGAAGTTGACACCAGCTTCATAGCACACAATCATTCTATGGGGCAGATATTAACTCCCAATAGTGATCTACAGGCAATAGAGCAGAGTAGTAGGCTTCCATCTGATCACTGCTGATCAAGATAATTGCCACTGAACTGAGCATGATATTTAGTAATGTATTTTGCCCATTTTCTACTTTTCTTAAGTTATATGCAAAAGAACAATTTGTACTCTTCCTAGTCTCAAGGGCTGTACAATCTTTAGCATAGAACCTTCAGATATAATTTGTGTCTCAATTATTTGGTTGAGTGCCCTTATTGGAAAATGGTCAGGGCTCAATAAAAATAAACTGTAAAAAGGATAATCTGCACTTTGAGGCTGTGCTGTTATAATTATACATTTAGTTTGGATATTCTTTTAACAGGCCCATGTATATATTTAATGAGAACATAAAAACACACAGAGCAATTCTGGATCACACCAAAGGCCTAGCAAATCTAGATTAAGGCAAACACGATTCCTTATATTCGATTCCTTATATTCTCTAGTAGTCTATTTATCAACTGATTGTTAGGTTAACAATCTTGCTGAGGATGGAAGCTTCTCTACTGCAGGGGAACTGTGGTTCACCAAAATCACAGGATTTCTGGAAGGGAAGGAAGCCTACTGGCTTCGCTTTTTCCCAGAGATCCTGTTTCAAATTATTTCCACAAGTGGATAATTGCTGCTAATGATAGAATGAAATTAATGGATTGGAAATCGATTGTTGGGAGGAATGGATCATGCCACTAACATGAGGATCAGAGGAACTCCATCTCTTCCTTCATAGTGCTTTTTCTGAGGTTTGTTTGATGGGAAGGAGATATATCTAAGGATGCTCCCTTCCTTCCTTCTTTCCTTCCTTCCTTCCTTCCTTCCTTCCTTCCTTCCTTCCTTCCTTCCTTCCTTCCTTCCTTCCTTCCTTCCTTCCTCAATTTATATAGCTGCTTATCTCATGTATATGACTCTGGGCAGTTTAAAGGTAAGGTGACTTACATTTCTTTGTTGTTATTCTGATGTTTAGGAGATATATAAGCGGACTTACAGTAACTATAATGGCAATGAACCATTGGTGTCTCCATAGTGTGGAAGGAGTATGTTTCTGTATTTCACAGACTTTTGGTTTGTTTCATCTGTCAGTGTTCCAAGTAGATATTTTGGAAGAGGTATTGTTTAAATCGCAATATTCTATTATTTATTATTTAAAGGAAAATGGTGTTTTGGACAATGGATTGTACTATGGACATAAACAAAGTCCAAAGTAGCCCCCAAGGTAATATCTCCAAGTAATACTTAAGTATGAAGTTCCAAAGTTCCATTTTCATACTTGTAAAAAAAAAAGTACACAAGGAGAATTTTAAAATGAGGTTTCTCAGACTGTCTTATGAAACCAGAGGGGGCTAATTAAAAACTAAATATGGAATCTACAAACACCCAGATTTATTTACACTGTTGTTAATTTCTTCTTTAATATTCATAACTGCTTTCTGTTAATTAAGAAGAGAGAGAGAACATGAAGAGAGATTTGGAACTAAAGCAGGCTGCATACAGATAAGGGGCTTGGTTCCTGAATATCTGGAATATTGCAGACTGCCAACCATGAGCCAGAAATTTATATGCAGCAAATGTGTGTTATAGTTGCAAACCCGGCTCGATATATGTATGAATCTCTTGATGGCTGCTTGTTAATATTATAATCAGTTGTGCCATTTTCTTGTTTGCCAGCATACTGTATCTCCAATGGTTAAGTTATGAGGCTTCTGTGGCCAAGAGAAGGTGGAATGGCGTAACAGTGCCTGTGGGAGGAAGGAGTAGAACTGGCACCTCTTCCAAGAGGGGGAAACAGCCTTTCATCATTGCGTTGATTAATGTGCATATATGCACATATTAAATGGACCATTATTTGACACTATGGATGATTGCAAAACGCCAGAGCAATTTGGGCCAAATGGCACCTCTAATGGGAGCTGACTCTCATCTCTGCTTCCAGCTGAATATTTTTTATCCTCACAAAGGCTGGGATGCTACCAACGAAGCTGCCACCTGCCCCATTGTTGGGAATATAGATAAAATGCATCACCATGTCCTAACCTATCTACTTTTTCAGTAAACAAGGAAAAGATGATTTTCACCCTGTTAATGAAGAGGGTAGAGGTGACACTTGGTTAAAATGAAGCTTTTTTCAGCCTTTTTTGTGCAGCCCAGGAGAAACGGAGAACTTGCCATATTAGAAAGAACCCTGAGAAAAAAAAATCAAGGAAAAGGTTTATTTTGATAGTGGGCATCTTGAAATGAAGTGACTAAAAAAAGGAAAAGCTTTTAAAACTCCTTCCAGCTATCATAAAGCTAAGAAGCTGTCATTTTCTTCTGGACTTTTCACCTCAGAAAAAAAAAAGTTAAGTTGGGTTTGCTGCCACTATGAATGGAATCAGGGCAGACTTGCCCCTGTTTTTGCTCTTGTCCAGTCCTGTGTGACTGGGAAGTAAGAAAACTATATCTTCCCATCCAGTTAGGTATGTTATGCTTTTGATTTAAATGAAATCATGTGATATGGAAAACATTTAGGCAGCCTAGTGATTGCATTGTCATTGCATGTCATTGCATTGTACGACTGTATTATTTAGCAACAGAGATTCTGGTCCCAATTGTCTTTGTAACTAGAGGACTACCTGTACATAGAATACAGCAGTTGATGCCAGGATCGTATAGTACACTGGTGAAAAGATTGAGGCCCTGTTGCTTCAGTTGTGTCCTCACCACATCAGTTTTATGACTTGTTCCCACGTTGTTGCTTTTGTCTCATCCCCAGTATGTGGGTGACATCGGCTTACATTATAGTAGATGCTCTGGCACACTGCAATTATTCTGTTATTGTCCAATTATCTCAAGAAAATACAATCTACTTTACCGTATATTTCTTTGGAGGTAAAGATAGGTGACCAAGTGTGAGTGTAATCAGAGATAGTATGGACAGGCCCTCTCCCATGTATGGCTGTGAAAGTTGGACCATAAAAAAGGCTGAGCACCAAAGAATTGACGCCTTTGAACTATGGTGCTGGAGAAGACTCTTGCGAATCCCTTGGACTTCAAGGCGTTCAAACCAGTCAGTCCTAGAGGAGATCAACCCTGACTGCTCTTTAGAAGGCCAGATCCTGAAGTTGACACTCAAATACTTTGGCCACCTAATGAGAAGGAAGGACTCACTGGAGAAGAGCCTAATGCTGGGAAGGATTGAGGGCAATAGAAGAAGGGGACGACAGAGAATGAGGTGGCTGGATGAAGTCACTGAAGCAGTAGGTGTGAGCTGAAAGAGACTCCAGAAGATGGTAGAGGACAGGAAGGCCTGGAGGAACATTGTCCATGGGGTCGCGAGGGGTCGAACACGACTTCGCAACTAACAACAATTAGCTTCTTCTTTCATGAGTTCCTTCACACCCATACCCCGCCTCTTCTCTGTTTTTAGTACCATGTGGAAAGTAAATGTGTGTGTATGTGTGTACCTGTGAGGGGCGGAGGGAGGAATTCTTATTTGCTGATTTCCCTAAACTGGTCATTAACTTTTTACCCTCTCCTTCAAAGAAGAGAGGTGTTGCTTATCAATTAATTATTTCCAGTGCTTCTGTTCTACAGGATGAGCTATGTGTATAATCATATCAGGGTCTTCCTTTTGTGTAACTATTCCTACCTGTTGCCTTCCCTCAGGTTTATTTGCTACATGTTTTTGTAAATTTGGAAAATTTCAACATGGGGTATGGGAGGCAGGTCAGGTAACCCAAGCTAAAGAAGATGGGCAGATTCCTGAAGTGAGATTCACCACATTTCTGCTGCAGTGTTCCACTTGGCAGATGTTTTCCCTGCTGCTTGGTGAGTTGCCACAAAGGGATGGCTCTAAAGCACTCTGGGGAATTCTGAAGTCCATACATCTTCAAGCTGCCAAGTTTGAGAAAGAGTGCTCCAAAGCTACAGGAAACAACCAATCATGTTGCCTATAAATAATGGTACTCACAGACAAGGACACCATTCGGCAGTGAGTCAGAGACAACAGAGGCAGAATGCAAATGGCCAATGGGCAAAGCAAGGGTTATGCCCACACTGACTCAAAGTCAGCTGGATGAACCCTTTTAATGTAGTAGTGGTGATGCCTCAGTATGGTTCTGGAAATGAACAAGAGTTCATAAAAACTTCACCCTCCTTCAAGATGTACAGTAGAGGTACCTATGCTTCAGGTGAAAAGTGAGAGCATATAAGCAGAATGAAGTCCTCATATTTCTGTTTAATAGAATAGCTAGACTGAACTTGAAATCTGGCTCAAAATCCTGCCCCTGCTATGAATTTGCTTGATAGAGATTTAAAATAAGCTTCTCTTGCTGGCTCACTTGCTCTCATAAACTACATCTGCAAAATGCAGATGAAAATAGTGACCCACTGTGAAATTGTTCAATTTGATATTAAATCAGTGTCATTGTAAGTTCAATGGTGAGTGCAATGCCCTTTTTGGAAATTATAAGGCTCTTTCTACCAAATATGTCAAGAGGTTCTAATTACATTGAAGCATAAAAAGCACATAATACTGGTGTAATTGTATATCATCTGCTTTCAGGGCAGAAATGAAATGCTCAATGAGTGGAAGAGTACAAAAGAGGGAAGTTCTTAAACCTTACAATTGATTTCAAGAAAGTAGAAGAAGGAAGAAAGGAAGGAGAGAAGTTTCCTTATATTCAAGGAAAGCTTATGTCATATTTCCCAAGGTCTAGCTGTAGATTAATGATGGCAGAAAACTGTTTAGCCTGGGGTGGGCAGTGAACAACCTCAGACGCCTGTTGCCCTGAGGCCTTTTTTTGCAGCAGAAAATCAGCAGGATGTTTCCCCAAAATGTTGAGCGAGGAAACGCACAAAGCTATGATATAAAACATGTTCGATATGGTTAACGCTGCAGGTAGTCCTCGACTTACGAGCCCCAAATTCTGTTGCTGAGTGAGGCATTCGTTAAGTGAGTTTTGCCCCATTTTATGACCTTTCTTGTTACAGTTGTGAAGTGAATCACTGCGTCAACAAATTAGCAGCATGATTGTTAAGTGTGTTTGGCTTCCCCCTGACTTTGCTTGTCAGGAGGCCTCAAAAGGTGATCACATGACCCCTGGACACGGCAACCGTCCTAAGTATGGGTCAGTTGCCAAGCATCTGAATTTTGATCACGTGACCACAAGGATGCCACAACAGTCATAAGTGTGAAAAATGGTCACAAGTCACTTTTCGCAATGCTGTCGCAACTTGAATGGTCGCCAAACAAACTGTTGTAAGTCAAGGACTACTTGTACAAAGAACCCCTATACTCCTATTGCTCAAACCCAAGAAAATACATAAATTCCTTACCATCTTCACTCACATCACATCACTGCCATTCTGCCTTCTCCCTCAGTGACCCCTGCCCCAACCCCTAGGTCAGGGGTAGGCAACCTTGGCTCTTTTATGACTCGTGGACTTCAACTCCCAGAATTCCTGAGCCAGCATGGAAATTTACCAGCATGGCTGGCTCAGGAATTCTGAGAGTTGAAGTCCACAAGTCATAAAAGAGCCAAGGTTGCCTACCCCTGCCCTAGGTGCTTCTCCCAGCCTCCAAGAAGTTTCTTTCTCCTGATTAAGTAGGCATTCTTCTCTAGATGTTCCCAAAAAACAATATTAAACATTTCAGCTGGAAATGAAAGAGAAAGGGCTAGGAAGAAGAGTGGAACACAATAAGCCAGAGGTCCAGGAAAGGAAGGGAATGTACTATTAGTTACTGTATATTCCAGTGACAGTTGTCTAGGAACTGAATGGCTTTGCCTTAGCAGAGACACCTGGCTGTGGCTTGAACTTGCCAACTCAGCTAAAGTCTTGTGATACTCTGTGCTTGCTTGCAGTTGGGAATCCAGTTGGACAGCAATCTCCACGTTCAGCTAAACACCCAAATCAAGGATGAGCCCATACGGGTGATGCTTTCACTGGGCTACGAATAGCTTCTCTTGTTCCTTTTTTCTCACCCTTTGACACTAAGTCTTTCAGCCACCCAGCCCAAAACATGTGATAGCAAGTCTCATTATATTCCTGCTGGGTCCAATTAGGATTTACTTTAAAAACTGCCAGAGTGGCCATGTAGGGGTTGTCTTAGAGTAGACATGTCAAACTCGTGATATCATGTGACGTCGCACAACGTATTGGGATGGTTTTGCCATTGTTGGCAATGGGTGGGTTTGGCTTCCAGATGATGCATCCGGCCCGTGGGCCGGCAGTCTGACACCCCTGTCTTAGATTGACTTAGGGTCAAATCCATATTTAGCCTTGGAAGCCCAGTCACAAGGATGGTATTGTTTCCTGCCATTCCGTGAAATGTGAACAGGTCCACATTGACCTAACTGGGTTACAGCCAGGGTGGAACTGGTTACTCACTCCATTCTACCTGTTCCTCCAACCTCTCTGACTCCCAACCAATGTTGATAAAGTATTGTGTGAAAAGGAAAAGAACCATATGTAGGAGTTCGGAGGGAAGCTCCATCTTTGTAGGCATTAGAAACTAACCTCTGGCTAAGCTTCTGATAACCCAGGTTTGCATGGCATGGTTAATTGGGGGAGGAGAGTTTGGCCTATGGTAGGAGTCTTCAAACTTGGCAACTTGTGGACTTCAACTCCCAGAATTCCTCAGCCAGCCAGCAGGCTCCACAAGTCTTAAAGTTGCCAAGTATGAAGACCCCTGGCCTATGGCAACCCCAGGGACATTCTGGATTAAATTAGCCATCTGTAGCTCACTAACTAGGTTTAATCAATTGTATGACCTGTTAATTTGGTCTTTATTAAAGTTGCCTCTCATAGGAACAAAGCCAGTCTCAACACAACCTACCTTTAAGGCTTGTTTTTGTGATAATGTTGAAGGAGCAAGTCTGAGGTACAGTGCTGTGAACTAAAGGAAAATCAGATTATATGTTAATAAATAATAATTATAAGAAAAACTGTATGACATTGATTGACTGGAAAATAAACTTTTAGAAAGTAGCAGAATGGAGACTGTGTTTCTCTGCCAGAATTTGAATCCTTAATATGAGTTTCTAACTTAAAGCTATTAGGACAATATTGGGTTTGCATTCACATTTATTTGAAAAATTAAATATTGCACTTCTGTACACCCGTAGCCTTTTAATCTTTTGAAGCAAAGATTCAGGAGCAAATTTTCCATTTGCCCAGCAGATGTCTCTTTAGAATTACTTGTAAGGAACTGCCTGTCTAAACTCAGATGATGGGAACTGCAGCTGGGGGAAAGCAGAGCAAGGAATGAAAGTGAAAGGAGGTTTTAAAAAAATCCCTAGGTATCTATACATCCTGCTGCTCTTTGGCATATAGACCTGGACGTCTAATTTTAAAAAAAAACTTTGTAAAACGGAGAGGAAAAGTTATATACTGTAAGAAAGCTAAAAAGGTAAAGGTAAAGGTTCCCCCGGACATGCGTGCTAGTCGTTTCCAACTGCTAGATTGGCAGAAGCTGGGACAAGTAACAGGCGCTCACTCTGTTACGCGCAGGGCTTTTTTTGTCATAGAACACTCAGAACGGAGTTCCGGCGCCTTTTTTGGATGGAACCTTGTAGGGTAGGCAAGGCGGGTTGTATGATATGTGTGAGTTCCGGCACCTTTTTCTTTTACAAAAAAAGCACTGGTTACGCAGCACTCGGGATTCGACCCGCCAAACTGCCGACCTTCTGATCGACAAGCTCAGTGTCCTAACCTACTGAGCCACCGCGTCCCTTGTAAGAAAGCTACATAGGCCTAAAAACACTCATTGCACCACAGTATTATGGCTGTAGACTCTTGCATATCTATAAATTCAGAAAACCAACAGTTGTGCTAAGGAGATTTGCCAGGCAAGAAAGGTTAAAGGGAGCCCTTCCATCTGACTGTTAAGTGTGCTGATTTCTTGACGCTGGCCAAACACATGCAAGCTGTGCAACTTGATTTGTAATGATATACTCCAGCACTTAATGGCACATTCAATACTTTGGCATGCAGTCATTTGTTTCTGTGAGTATAGGCTTCTTTGCTGAATCCCAACCCGAACCTTGCAACAGTTAAGGCCAGGGGTCTTCAAACTTGGCCCTTTTATGAGTTGTGGACTTCAACTCCCAGAATTCCTCAGCCAGTGTGCCTGGCTTCCCTAACAGGATGTCCTGTGATACTTTATTATGATGTTCATCAATCCACAACGACATAGTTTTTAGGACCTCCAAGCCAATAGTTCTGGAGAGGAACAGGGTTGTCAAAAGCTGAATTAAAATAACTGATAGGGTTCATAGTTCATAGTTGATGCTCAGTCATACCTTCATTTATTTATCATTGTTTGCTGAATTAGCTACAATAGCTGGGATTACCTGCATCACATAATAGTTAATGTGATGGGCACTGACTTTCACAGTATTGAAGTGAGAAGATAAGGATGGCATGGGTAGGATGGGTGAAATTTAGGAACTCAAATATATGCCCCTGAGCTCCTAATTTCATCACAAATTGGACAATTATCCAGAGTATATCAAATTGGAAAATAATTTCAAAAAAATCTGAAAATCAAACAATTGTTGTACATCGCAAATGGATACGTATTGGCAAATGCATACCTACAATTATATTTTATTATGGTGTATTTTTTATGCATGCATATTCTCTAGCATCAAATATGTTAGTTAAGGAAAAACTAATATTTTTCTAACTGGGAACTTCCTGTTCAGTTAAAATATCACCCATATCTTTCTTCAGGAAAATATTTGCATTTGATGTGGGATTTTTCAGATCCAACTGGCATAAGCTTTATTACTATGCCATAAATACATGAAAAATTATTTATAGTGGCAGCACTGAGAAAACCTTACAACTTGTAATGTGAAATGATGCTAGAGTTAAGATTGATGTCTCTAGAAAACAATTGTTAACTACTGAGTTTTGAAAATGCTTGGAAATGATATTCTGTTGCAAGAGTTTTAACCTAGGAGAAATACATTGCCAAATGAACAAAAACTACATTTATTGAAAAATGTGTAATGTCTGCAGGTTAACTCTGGAGGAAAAGAGGATCAACAATTTCATAATATATGGTGAAATATGGGTTAAAAAGAATAGTCCCAAGCTTTCAAATACAAATAGAAAAACAGTGTTTTCCAAAGGCAGCAACAGCCATTAGGGAGCTTCATGTAAGTCGCTTTGAGAATCATGATGGAACAAATTTGGGATAACAATTGGGTGTCTTGTTTACATCAGTGCAATGGTCTGAATTTACATATGCCCCCCCCCATGTTTCCTTTAGAGCAGGGGTGTCAAACTCACAACGTCACGTGATGTGTCGCGACGTATCGTGACTTTTTTGCCATTTCCGGCAATGGGGTGGGTGCGATTTCACTATGATGCATCCAGCCCGCAGGCCAGCAGTTTGATACCCCTGCTTTAGAGGCTACAGTGTTGAATATATTTTTATTGCTTACATTGTGAAGCTTTAGTATTTGTCTCATCCTACTATATAATTATAGAACATGTTCTATAATCAAATGTTTCTCTACACAACTTGGTGTGTAATCCCACTTTCCACCCATTATGGAAACATACAGTATGCACATTGCTGTGAAGTGTAACAAGAGCTAAGGTGCTTGGATTGATCAAGGAGATCATGATGGTTTTTTGGGAGTCAAAGACGGCAGCAATTATTAGAACACAACACAAAAAAAACTTAGTACATCAGAACACATGATCAATAGAGTGGGGAAAAATGAAATTCTTTTGATATTAAAAAGTTGTTGTTGTTGTTAGCTGCGAAGTTGTGTCTGACCCATCGCGACCCTATGGACAACGTTCCTCCAGGCCTTCCTGTCCTCTATCATCTGCTGGAGTCCATTTAAGCTCACGCCTACTGCTTCAGTGACTCCATCCAGCCACCTCATTCTCTGTCGTCCCCTTCTTCTCTTGCCCTCAATCTTTCCAAGCATGAGGCTCTTCTCCAGTGAGTCCTTCCTTCTCATTAGGTGGCCAAAGTATTTGAGTTTTAGCTTCAGGATCTGGCCTTCTAAAGAGCAGTCAGGGTTGATCTCCTCTAGGACTGACCGGTTTGATCGCCTTGCAGTCCAAGGGACTCACAGGAGTCTTCTCCAGCACCATAGTTCAAAGGCCTCAATTCTTTGGTGCTCAGCCTTTCTTATGGTCCAGCTTTCACTGCCATAGATTGCAACTGGGAAGACCATAGCCTTGACTATACACACTTTTGTTGACAGGGTGATGTCTCTGCTTTTTAGTGTGCTGTCTAGATTTGCCATGGCTTTCCTCCCCAGGAGCAAGCGTCTTTTAATTTCTTGGCTACAGTCCCCATCTGCAGTGATCTTGGAGCCCAGGAAAATAAAATCTGTCACTACCTCCATTTCTTCCCCATCTATTTGCCAGGAATTGAGAGGGCCGGATGCCATGATCTTGGTTTTCTTAATGTTAAGTTTCAACCCAACTTCTGCACTCTCCTTCTTCACACGTAACACGAGGCTCTTTAATTCTTCTTCACTTTCTGCCATTAGAGTGGTATCATCTGCATATCTTAGGTTGTTGATATTTCTTCCGGCAATCTTAATTCCAACTTTTGATTCATCTAGCCCTGCCTTTCTCATGATGTGCTCTGCATATAAGTTAAATAGGCAGGGTGACAGTATACAGCCTTGCCGGACTCCTTTCCCAATTTTGAACCAATCAGTGGTTCCGTGTCCAGTTCTCACTGTTGCTTCTTGTCCTGCATATAGGTTTCTCAAGAGACAAATAAGATGGTCTTGTACTCCCATCTCTTTAAGAACTTGCCACAGTTTGTTATGATCCACACAATCAAAGGCTTTAGCATAGTCAATGAAGCAAAAGTAGATGTTTTTCTGGAACTCTCTAGCTTTCTCCATGATCCAGCGTATGTTGGCAATTTGATCTCTAGTTCCTCTGCCTCTTCGAAATCCTGCCTGCACTTCTGGTAGTTCTTGATCCACATACTGCTGAAGTCTAGCTTGTAGGATTTTAAGCATAACTTTACTAGCATGTGAAATGAGTGCAATGGTGCGATAGTTTGAACATTCTTTGGCACTGCCTTTCTTTGGATTGGAATGTAAACTGACCTTTTCCAATCCTGTGGCCACTGTTGAGTTTTCCAAATTTGCTGGCAAATTGAGGTGTAGCACTTTTACTGCATCATCTTTTAAGATTTTGAATAGCTCAGCTGGAATACTGTCACCTCCACTAGCTTTGTTGTTGCTCAGTTTTTCTAAGGCCAACTTCACTTCACATTCTAGGATGTCTGGCTCGAGGTCAGTGACCACCTCATTGTGATTATCAGCGACGTTAAGCTTATTCTTGTATACTTCTTCTGTGTAATTTTGCCATCTCTTCTTAATCTCTTCTGCCTCTGTTAGGTCCCTGCCATTTTGGTCCTTTATCATGCCCATTTTTGCATGAAACGTTCCCTTCATCTCTCCAATTTTCTTGAAAAGATCTTTGGTCCTCCCTATTCTATTGTTTTCTTCTATTTCTTTGCACTGTTCATTTAAGAAGGCATTCTTATCTCTTCTAGCTATTCTCTGGAATTCTGCATTCAATTGGGCATATCTTTCTTTTTCTCCCTTGCCTTTTGCTTCCCTCCTTTCCTCAGCTATTTGCAAAGCTTCCTCAGACAGCCATTTTGCTTTCTTGCATTTCTTTTTCTTTGGGATGGTTTTAGTTGCTACCTCTTGTACAATGTTGCGAACCTCTGTCCATAGTTCTTCTTTTGGGCACCAGGGACTGGTTCTACGGAGAAAGGTTTTTCCATGGATCTGAGAGTGCATGGCTGTGTGTGCTGCCTGCATCCCACAGATGGGGCTTTGCTTGTTTCTGCAGACTGGTTGCTGCCATGCAATGGCCCGGTACAGGTCCACCGCCTGGGGGTTCGGGAACCACTGTCCTAGTGGATAATCACTTGACTATGAGCCAGCAATGTGCAGCAGCAACCAAAAAAGCTAATACAATCCTTGGTTGTATAAACAGAGGCATAGAATCAAGATCACGCAAAGTATTAGTACTGCTTTATGAAACCCTAGAAGACCACACCTGGAATATTGCAACCAATTTTGGTCACCATATCACACAAAAAAGATATTGAGAGTTCAGAAAAAAATTCAGAGAAGAGCAGCTAAGATGATCAAAGGCCTGGAGACTAAAACATACAAAGAACAGCTGCAGGACTTGGGTTTGGCTAGTCTAAAGAAAAGAAAAAAAATAGGGGAGACATGATAGCAGTATTCCAGTATTTGAGGGGCTGCCACAAAGAAAAGGGGGTCATGTTATTCACCAGAGCAACAGAGGGAAGGATGAGAAACAATGTTTGGAAAATGATGAAAGAGAGAAGCAACCTGGAATTAAGGAGAAACTTCCTGACAGTGAGGACAATTAACCATTGGAGCAGCTTGCCTCCAGAAATCATGGGCGCTCCATCACTGGAGATTTTTAAGAAGAGGCTAGACAGTCACTTGTCTGAGATGCTATAGGTTCTGCTGCTTGAGCAGGGGGCTGGACTGGAAGATCTCTAAGGTCGCTTTCAGCTCTGTTCTATTCTATTCTAACTCACAGTTTCCCTGTTTCTTGGCCAGCACCTTAAGCAGTACACCAAACTGGCTCTTGGAAGTTATGACCATCTGCATATGAAAGGTTTCTTCATGTCTTGGGCAGAAGAGCGCCCAGATGGTGTTCTCACTAGTACTTTTATGGTTGAAGGCCAAACCCCCGCAAGCAAAAGGAAGAGAAAGTTTAAGGGCTCCACATTGAATTGGAAATCAGTAACCAGTGGTGTCCTGCAGTGATCTGCCTTGGGGCCAATGCTATTCAAGATTTTTACTAATAATCTAAATATGGATTGATCGGCTGTTTATCAATTTGTGGGTGATATACAATTGGAAGAATGATATAAAATTAGAACACCCAGAATGATTAGGTTTTCCAGACATCCAGCAAAAGAACATGTCCTCCTTTTTATCCTTATATACTGTCTCTGGCAGGCATAACCTTTAAAATATTTTTCTGGACTTTTAAGTTTCTTGTTTTGTTTTAGACTCTTTTCACAACAAGAGTATTGTGGCCTTATAAAGTCTGCTTTTTTTCTTTTCCTAATCCAACAGACTCAACAGGCTAGATTTATGTTAAATAATTTTCTTAAATAACACACATTTTATTTACCGGTATGTTACTTTAATCTGGAACCAGCAGTTCATTTCAATTCCATCTCTCTAATCCCACTATGATCACTGTGGTATGTAGATCCCATGACTCATAATATGTTTCTATGGTGAAGTTTAAAAAGCGTATCATCATGCATTCTGCATATCACCTTCTTGAAAATAAAGATTTCTTGGAAAAACATGGCAGATGTAATGCTATGTGGGAGACAAATAGCCATGTGCTGATGGAGAATGCGTGGAACAGGACATCATCCCTAAGGAGAATGGTGTCTTGACTACAGGAGTTCAGAATCATTTAGGAGATCACCCAAGGTGTATCTAAGCATTTTGGATTAGCCTTTTCCCCCTTTCTGGAAAATGCTATAAGGAAAAATGGATTTTTTTAAAAATGTCCCAAGCATGAAGGGAAATTACAAAAATAGATTACATGATCAACGTTGGTTGTTTTATATGATTTTGGTATCAGTTTACGTGACTTGAATGCTTGGAATTGCTTCCCTCTTAAAGGACTTGAATCTATCTATCTATCTATCTATCTATCTATCTATCTATCTATCTATCTATCATCTATCTATCTATCTATCTATCTATCTATCTATCTATCTATCTATCTATCTTTCTCTCTCTCTCTCTCTCATCTATCTATCTATCTATCTATCTATCTATCTATCTATCTATCATCTATCTATCTATCTATCTATCTATCTATCTATCTATCTATCATCTATCTATCTATCTATCTATCTATCTATTATCTATCTATCTATCTATCTATCTATCTATCTATCTATCTATCTATCTATCATCTATCTATCTATCTATCTATCTATCTATCTATCATCTATCTATCTATCTATCTATCTATCTATCTATCATCTATCTATCTATCTATCTATCTATCTATCTATCTATCTATCTATCATCTATCTATCTATCTATCTATCTATCTATCTATCTATCTATCTATCATCTATCTATCATCTATCTATCTATCTATCTATCTATCTATCATCTATCTATCTATCTATCTATCTATCTATCTATCTATCTATCTATCTATCATCTATCTATCTATCTATCTATCTATCTATCTATCTATCATCTATCTATCTATCATCTATATCTATCTATCTATCTATCTATCTTTCTCTCTCTCTCTCTCTCTCTCTCTCTATTATCTATCTATCTATCTATCTATCTATCTATCTATCTATCTATCTATCTATCTATCTATCATCTATCTATCTATCTATCTATCATCTATCTATCTATCATCTATCTGTCTATCTATCATCTATCATCTATCATCTATCTATCTATCTATCTATCTATCTATCTATCTATCTATCTATCTATCTATCTATCTATCTATCATCTATCTATCTATCTATCTATCTATCTATCTATCTATCTATCATCTATCTATCTATCATCTATCTATCTATCTATCTATCTATCTATCTATCTATCTATCTATCATCTATCTATCTATCTATCTATCTATCTATCTATCTATCTATCTATCTATCATCTATCTATCTATCATCTATCTATCTATCTATCTATCTATCTATCTATCTATCTATCTATCTATCTATCATCTGTCTGTCTGTCTGTCTGTCTGTCTGTCTGTCTGTCTGTCTAGCAAATTTAGGAGGCCACTCTTCTCACTAACCATGACCCTGGGAAGTGTACAACAACAATTGAAACGATATCACAACCATTAAAACACTTAAAATAATAAATACAATAAAAATAAAATAAAAGGAGATTAACAATCAGCTAAGCACAATATAACCCAGTATTCTAGTGGCATTTCTGCCATGCATTTGGCAAGGTTTTTTTTTTAACTTTTTCTTTCTTTTTCTTTGAAAATTCTTTCAAGCAGGTTTATGTAGTTCTATGGCTCTCCACCTCTGCAGTTTGTGGTTCCAACATTTGCTATTAGAGTTCCTCCATATATATCTCATTTCCTATATCATGTACACAAATTCTAAAGAAATGGCTGCCTCGGGGGATTCACACGTCCTTTCACTTCCACAGGCACCATTTCTCTAATTTCTTGCCAAACTTAACTTTGTTCCTGCAGTGGGAATTTAATGGAAAGAACAAAAACCAAGACCAGAAATACTGTGAATAATGAGGCCTAGAAGTTAGTAACCTGGAAACAGAAATGCTAGATGACTGCAAGCCAATTGGAAAGCTCAGAGGAAAAAAACCCAATTGTTGTTAAAGAAATGTGATCCTTCAGCTGAAGCTTTGGGACAAAATCTAGAAAGTTTTCACTTGTCAGTTTAAGATTAGTAATGGTAATGTCTGTTTGGAGTCAAGTCCTATTGTTTTCAGAAGGGGGCCCTCCCACAGAAAAGGATATAGGATTGCAGTCTTTTTCTATTTGTAATGTTAATATAAAATCACACACTCGAGATGGATCAGATGCTAATACTCCAGTTCAACTGAAGCAGAATGTTGGGCTTTGTGTGGTGGGTTGTTGTGAACTGAGATGATGGTCAGAAATGCACCGTCAAAGTAGCAGTCTCCTAGGACTATGTATTTTAGAGGACAACTAGCAGTAGTAGGCAGAGGGGAGCAACCTGTCAATAAGTGGGGTGTCCTTTGGGTTGCTTTCTTTGTGTTTCGGATAGTCAAAGACTGTAGTGTGTTAAAAACGGTTAGAATAATGTTAACTTGATTAGTTTTGTTTAATATAAACATTGAGCTTGAAAGGATGCTATAAAATTGGTGGCTGTTTTATAATTTTTCAAATGATTCCAGCAATGGCATTATCCCATAGAACAGGGGTCCCTAACCCCCGCTCCGTGGACCACTACCAGGCCACGGCATGCCAGCAACCGGGCAGTGCAAAAAAGCGAAGCCCCATCCATGGGATGATAATAACAACAACAACAACAACAACAACAACAACAACAACAACAACAACAACAATAATAATAATAATAATAATAATAATAATAATAATAATAATAATAATAATTTAATTTTTATACTGCCCTTCTCCCGAAGGACTCAGGGCGGTGTACAGGGCAATACAATAAAATACAATATATAAAAATTAAAAGAAATATTAAATACAGTCGCCCAATTAAATAAATTAATACAAAATGTTAAAATACCCCTAAACCCATCAGACCAGGCCGGCTTGTTCAAATAAATATGTTTTTAGGTCACGTCGGAAGGAGCGAAGGTCGGGAGCCATCCGGAGCTCCACCGGTAAACGGTTCCAAAGGTCTGGTGCGCCCACAGAGAACGCCCTCCCCCTGGGGGCCGCCAGTCGACACTCTTTGACCGACAGCACCCTAAGGAGGCCCTCTCTGTGGGAGCGCACTGGACGAAGGGAAGTTGATGCCGGCAGCAGATGCTCCCGTAAGTAACCCGGACCCATGCCATTTAGGGCTTTATAGGTCGTAACCAGCACCTTGAATCTTACCCGGAGGACAACCGGAAGCCGGATGCAGGCAACACGCAAAACCACACCCCTTCCGGTCCGCAGAAAAACCTTTCTCCCTGGTTTCTAAAAGGTTGGGGGCCACTGCCATAGAAGTCCTGATTTCTTACTTATTTATTTATTTATTTATTTATTTATTTATTTATTTATTTATTTATTTATTTATTTATTTATTTATTTAAATATTTATTAGATATTTGATTAACACTTCTGAATTTGGCATCTACTCATTTATTTTGTTCCAGCAGTGTCCGGAACTTATTGTTAGTCCTTCTGGTTCTTTCTTGTATTTTTCAATAAGAGAATAACAGTGTTGGGAGGGACCTTGAAGGTCTTCTAGTCCAACCTCCTGCTCAGGCAGGAGACTCTAAGTGGTGGCGAACCTATGGCACACATGTCAGAGACGGCATGCAGAACCCTCTCTGTGGGCACGTGTGCTGTTGCCCCAGCCCCACCTTCCCCATGACCCCCTCCTCACCAGTAGCCCCCCCAGAGGAGAGTCACCCCTGGCGCGGCCTGCACGGAGCAGTGCAGCCAAGGACATGGCAGCCGGGCAGCAGGGACAAGACTCTGCCCTCGCACCCCGTCGTGTGCAGATGATGCTGTGGGGTGTGGGTAGATGGCGGGGCCACCATGGTGCTGCAGGGCTACCTGGGTGATCTGATGCGGTGGTCCATGGAGGCGGGCGGGGTGAAGGCCGGGGCAGAGGCAGACGGGGCAGTTTTTGGGCATTCGGTGTCTAAAAGGTTTGCCATCACTGCTCAATGCTATTTCAGACAAATGACTGTCCAATATGATCAAACCATAAATCCAAATTCCAGAATATAAGCTTGGATAACAACCCCCATTCAGAATATCTCTTATTCTACTTGTGGATTCACTGCAACTGAATTTATAAGATCTGGACAAAAAGAGTGGATAAAATCTCTTTCAGTCTCAATTCAACACTGGGACACTATATTCTTCTGCTGGCAGTTTGAAAGTCATTATCATTGCCTTCTTCCAAGAGTTTTTAAAATGTTTAGCACTCTTGAAGGTCTTCTTTCTAAATATCTTAAGCACAATCTCTAATTTAATCTGAAATCTCTTTGTCAGTGGAACTGCAGCCTGGTCTACCCCGTTGCCCCAAATCTTTGTCTCAGAAGATCCAGTGCATAGGTCCGCAACCTTTTGGGCAACAGGAACCGGTGCCATGGAGAAAGGTTTTTCCACGGACCACAAAGGGTGTGGTTTTGTGTACTGCCTGCATCCCGTGGATGGGGCTTTTTTTGTTTGTGCGGCCTGTTGCTGGCATGCTACAAACTGGTGCTAGTCCAGGGACCAGGGGTTGGGGACCCCTGATCTAGTGGCACCCTTCCTGTGCTTGAATAGAAGCATATCCATGGGCAATATTCTTTTTGTTTTTATATCAAAGAGCTTCTAACAAATTGCTGAGGAATACCAAATCTTTCCACAACTCTGTTTTGCTTGTTCCTTAAGCCTGTCTTTGAGATCAAAACATTTTCTAAGTCAGGGTACTACTGGAAGTAACAGACTTAATTTCTTTGTGATTAAACTCACCCATAAGTACAATCCTCTTTCTTGCACTGAACATTAAGAGAAGGATGACCGGAAGGAGATACTTAGAAACTTGTGTGTCCACAGGATTTAGAATCAGGGAAACAAGTCCTGTTGTTGGCAGTGAATAGTACTAGTTCACTAGACTGTGACAATCTCATGAAACTGATATCCACATAAAAAGAGCTTTTGTGAAATGAACCCATGCGTGTCCACTGGCTGTTTGAATTACTTTGTCCAGGAATGCTGTAGAACTTGACCTGTTCCGTTATCCAGGACTGAGTTGATAAAGAACTTCTTCGAGGATTATAGACTGTGCTTTTTTTATTGAGCCATGTTATCTTTTAAGAGCATGCCTGCAGAAACCCTTAGGATGGATGGGGAAAAATATTAAGTCCAGCGAAATGTATCTGTGTCCCTGATGGAACAGTGATAGTTTTTACAGCATTTCACAAACGTTATAGCTGATTAGATATACAGTGTACCATAGTTTAGATTTAAAGGGTGGGCTTAGCCTTAATAATCTACATATACCACAGGTATTAATTTAAAATATAAAAAAGTCACAGAATTATGCAGACGTAGACTCAAAGAACTGGAAACAGTCATTTAAGTGACTGAACCCAGCCCATTGTTTTATTTTGGATTCCTGCAGGGACCCAAATTAAAGTAACGCAGACAGATGGCTGTCTAGCCTCTGTTCGGACATATCCAATGAAGAGAAGCCCATTATCCTTCTGGTAATTGGTTCCACTGCTGAACTGCTTTTGCAACTAGGAAGGCTTTTTCTAAAACGTTTAATCAGAATTAACTTTCCTGTAAATTAGATCCATTATTCCATGCCCTCTATTCTGGAATAAGGAAGAGAAGGACTTGACTTTAATATTAGCTTCTTTGGGGCATTAGAAATTGAATAAGTAAATAAACATAAATAAATAAATTGGAAGTATACTGCTACAAATTTCTTTTCTCAAAACTAAATGTGCCCATATTAGTCAACTGCTTTTCCATGTTTTAGTTCCTTATTTCCTGATCAGTCTTTCTTCCTTAAATAACTTTATTAGATTTTTTAGAAAGATAAAAACCTAACAAAAACTAATATTTAAGATATGAAAGAGAAAAAAGTAAAGAAAGAGAAAGCAAAGCCAAAAGTATAGAAATAAAAGAAAAAGAAATACAAAGAAATTCCACCCAACTTTATTTTACAACACATGTAAAGTTTAAATTTAAATTGACCTCTTGCTGTAAAAGGTTACAACATAACTTTCATTTTTTTCTGTTATCTATCATTTTTTCCTAATCACCATATAACATAATTCCTCTCTGGTCATTCTTACCTATGTGTTTCAAGACAATTCCACTGATGCCACCAAGCTGCCTATTCACCACAGAAAAATGCTTTTTATAAAACAAATCAGGAGCTGAAATACTGCAGCACAAAATGCCAGAACGGTGGCATCATATTTATTTTCAGCAATAAAGATCCTACTGGGATAGCAGAGAGGCTATTTTGTCTGCTGATCAATGGATGTGTTGTGGCTGCCCATTATGGCAGTCATTTCGTGAATGTGTTCATCAGATGCCCTCAAAATCCCAAATGTGATCCTGATTCAGAAACATTGCATACTGGATTGTTGTCTGATCTGTAATCTGGGATAGACAGAGGTCCCAGGAGACTGTAGCATGTGGTCGTTTGTTTTACATTAAGTATGGGAATCATGGAGAGGAAAGGGTGACCATCGGTATCAAGACACCATTTGTTGGAAGGCTGCCTTTTCGTTGAGGGCCTCCACTGTTCTGTCTTCAGCTGAGCCTTTTTCATTACATTTTCTATCAAGCTAACTTTTCTAAAGCCATTTTCTTGTTTGATCATGCCTACAAAAAGTGAGGGTGAGCCATAGTTCTTTCTATTCTACAATTGTTGACTGTCTGAAGACAGATGCTTCAAATGGCTTTGCTGTGTGATGCAGAGTTAAATCTCCGGATCTTATTACAAAGAAGTTCCATTAGCAATATTTAAATGCTAGCTTTGAAAGGCCCTTGACTATGCATATTGGCACTGATCAAGAAGGGTACTTTCCAAAGATGAAATAGTAATGCGACTATTGGTTTAACATAAAAGAATCAAGCTGTGGGAAGGCTATTCTTAATGGGAGAGAGGTTAAAGTGAGAATAAAAAAAGGATTAAAAATTCCAGATATGTATTTGCACACTAAGGGATTATTTGTCCCAGCCCAGCTTCAGCCCAGCCTCATTTTTTTAAAAGACAGACTAACAACAGACTAACACTCTTTCGTGGAAGAAGAAGGAGGAGGAGGACGAGGAGGAGGAGGATTAGTAGTGATGGTGAAGGTCTTAGGTTATTTATGGAAGCCTGGTTAAGTCCAAAGACAAACCTTTCCCATCTATTTTCATAAGTTGGTGTCTCTTAAGAGAAAACTGTCCTGGCTGTCCTGCGTGATGATGTAGCAGCCAAGAGAGGATGTCAGAAGGGGCTCTGCTCCCATTTTTGTGTCAAGCCCAACATAGCCAGAGAGGAAGCCTTTAAGCAGCCATGTGCAATGAGATAAGAGTTTCACTCTAATGGGTTGATGGAATCCCTTCTTCTTCTTCTTCTTCTTCTTCTTCTTCTTCTTCTTCTTCTTCTTCTTCTTCTTCTTCTTCTTCTTCTTCTTCTTCTTCTTCTTCTTCTTCTTCTTCCTCCTCCTCCTCCTCCTCCTCCTCCTCCTCCTCCTCCTCCTCCTCCTCCTCCTCCATGCACAAATGGGATTTATGAGCTCCCCTGATTATCTTCTGAGCTCCTTATTGATTTTCTATGCCAAAAAGCAACAGAGACCGCCCCCCCCAGAAAGGCATTCCTATGCTTTCTTTGTAAAGCTGATTTACTCCTGCGTAAATATGCATACAAGGAAGCTGCTTCCACCTAATAAATATTACTGCTGAGGCTGGTAAGTGCAGAACCCCAGAAAGAAACAACAGACACCCTGCTTTCCCAGGCACAAGAGTAATTGCAGAGAAAGATGCCAACAAGCCATCTGTACTGTTTGGCTTATGCTAATCTTCCCTTGTGCAGTCATGTATGTACATGTACATGAACACAAAGGGCAGTGTTTCTCAATCTTAGTAACTTTAAGACATATGAACTTCGACTCCCAGGACTCCCTAGTCAGCTGGCTAGCTGGGGAATTCTGAGAGTCAAAGTCCACATATCTTAACGTTGCCAAAGTTGAGAAACACTGGCCTAGAAGTATCTGACAATGAGGACCAGCAGCAGATTTCACGCAGGTGGCTGGATGAAAGTATGACCAAATATGTTTTCCCTATCTCCAAAGCTTGGCTGCAGTCTGAGGGAGAGTTTAGTTTTAGATTATCCTCACAATGTATTTGTAGAAGCCTCATGAACATCAGGTTGGCACTATGGGGAAATGCAGTACTGGACCAACTGATCTTATCCAGAAGGATAATTTCTACTCTTTTATGCCTGATTTTGGGAGGAAAACATCAGAAGCTTATAAATATTGCCTTAAAAAAGTGATTATCCAATAAAACAAAAATGATTTTCTCTTGCTGAGAAAATGAACTTGGGTATTCAGAAAAGGACAATGTCATTTACAATGTTATGATATGTGTTCCCAGTCAAATGGTTTAGATTAGGAAGTGCCCAACTGCCAGCATGTGTTTCTGTAGGCAAAGGGTATAATTTGAGCTTTGAAACTTATTTAGAGACTTCAAAGCTCTTGTTCTAGTTCCATTTTTGAAGCAGAACAGTTCCTATGAAGAGACTGGCAAGACTTGAGTGCCTACAAGTGGGACAGTCTATTGATTTGTTTAGCAACATGGGTAAAACTAGGCTCTGCATTTATAAAACTGTATACCTCTTCTGCAAAGTTTTTAAATATCCTCTCTAGCAGGACATTGCAATTCCAGAGTGGCCCAATGCCTCAGGTCACCATATTTGAGCTATAAAAATTTGGGGGACCACCAGATGGCAGCAAAGTGATACAGGGGCCCTTTTTGCTGCCCTCTAATGGTTAAATGGATTTTTTGCAGCAGACCTGCCTATGGACTAATTTTCATGTAGGCTTTTGCTTTTGAAAGCAGACTATCTGTCTCTTCCCCATAATTTGGATCAAGGAAATGACATGTTCCGGGCAGATCTGCCATTTGTTCTGTATAGTTAACATTGCTATTGGTCAATAATTTGTGGCCCCTTCCCTTTTTCAGAAATCTGGGTTATCAGATCAGTAGGAGGGGGGGGAATCTGTCTACGGCAAGAACGCACAACCTATGCCCCAAAGCTTCACTGAGTTTCCTTCAAAATGATGGGGGGGTGGAGGTGGGGGAAAGGATCCCTTAACTCTATAATATCTTGCCTTTTTAGTCAGGATATCAAACTATTTGTGCTTCTTATGTGTGCTTTCTCAGAAATCTTTTCCTAAACTACTTATTCCATAGAGCAGAGTGTCCAACTCAGGCATCTTTTAGACTTGTGGACTTCAACTTACAAAAATCCCCAGCCAGCCATGGGAATTCTGGAAGTTAAAGTCCACATGTCTTAAAATTGCTAAGGCTGGACACCCCTGCCATAGAGACGCTAATGCTGAAACGCATTGCAGATGAAAACCTAACCAGTGTAACTTTGAGATCAGTTACAAATAGCAAAGATGTGTACCTTCTGATTAGACGTGCAAAACAAGATTGCCAGAGATTTCTCCCTCATAATTTCGTTGGGATATTTATTTATTTGTTGGTTTTTATTTGATGGGAAGCCTTTTTTTGCCACGTTTATCTACGAATATGCATTGCACTGCATCTTAAACATCTTTAAAGTATTTTATTGATGCAGGTTAACACAGGCCATTGTTATGTAACAGCATCTGGGCAACCTCTGAGA
This sequence comes from Vipera berus, assembly GCF_964194415.1. Lineage (NCBI taxonomy): Eukaryota > Metazoa > Chordata > Lepidosauria > Squamata > Viperidae > Vipera > Vipera berus. The sequence goes on from NC_138202.1 coordinate 101,441,351, forward strand.
CAGGAAACTGTATCTTGTTATCTTGGGTGCACAAATGTCTGAGTCTTTAATTAGAAACCCTCTGGTAAGGGCAGTAGTTGGCTGCTCCCAGCATGTTTGCTGAGGTGGAAAATTGTCCTTGTACATTTTAGGTCTGCACATTTTTTTTATGACTGCATTTTATCTTTTCTAAAGAGGAAATGAATATGTTTATTAAGGCGGTTGCATTTGCTCTTTGTGTGGTGTATTAAACCCCTATTTATTACAAAGGAATCCATCAACTTTATAAGCATGTACACCACTAAAGCAGAACTGTTGATTATAAATGTTTCTGTGGCACTTTGCTTTCATTAAAGGCAGGGAAGATTTGGAGGAGTGTGCTTCCATTTTTCATAAACAGAGTATGTGGTGCGGAACCTCTCAGCGTTTCTAACTGGGATTGCACTTTTTGCGAACAGTGGAATTTCTAATTTGAATGAGACCTAATTCAGTCCTAAATGAGATCTTTCAAATGAGTCGGTCTATCTGATCAGCTACTATAAGCAAAATGAGTAAATCTCAAAAAATCTAGTTTGGGAAGAGGACATTTCCTTATTTTTCTCAAATGTGCAAGAGAATCAAGAAAACATTTCAGCTGTAGTGAACTGAAATCAAACTCGTTCACATACTGCTCCTCTCTTAGCCTCTTTTCTCTTAAAGCTAGGATATGACCACGGTTTCATGCTCTTGAAATGAAAGGCTCCTTCACTGAAGGCCTCAGATGAGCCTTAAAGAGAAAGATCCTGAGGTCCTTTGTGAAATGGAATGGTTTTTCCTCACCATTTTCCTGCATTCTTGCGGGACCCACTTGTTTTTGCATTGTGCCAGTTCTTCCAGTGACGCTATCAGTGCATGACATGACAAGACAAGGGACTTTATTCACCAGCCAGCTTGTCACAGAGCTTGATGCTGTCTTGGGTTAAGAGGGAATGACTAGCCCAAGGTCACATAGCCGGCTTCTATGCTTAGGGGAGGCCCAGAAGATGGGGGCTCCCCCTTCTTAGTCCAGCACTGTGACCACTACATTATGCTGGCTCTCTTTGAATAGAAACAAAAACAAGATTTCGTTCTTATGTCACCTAGCTTCATTGTCAGCTTCAATAAATCTAAAGATACGACAGAATAATCCTGTTCTTCCATACCTATATAGGCCGAGTTACAAGATAGGCTCAGGCATGATAGAAGCTGGAAGAAAAGAATAATGATCACATTCTCAGGGAATGCTGTCAACATTGGACATTAGCTGAGCCAATTTTTATTCTTGGCTCCACCGTGATTTGAAACTACTGTAAAGCAAAACCTGGTTCGTATATATATATATATTTTTTACAATGCTGCACTCTGCTTATTGGAAGTCTTGTTTCTACATCTCCATATTTTTCTGCCATCGGTTGGTCAAGGGGAAATCAGCCACTAAACAATGTGGAAATTAGAGGTTTAAAGTTTATGGATACAATTATTAGTAATATCAATACTATTTTTGTTAAAATAGCATAATGATCTGTATGATTAAGAAGTTAAGAAAAAAAATGCAGCGAAACAGCCACTGCTACATTCTGCAGCCACACATATAGCAATATTGCAATAAGAAAATTACTAAGGCATAGATAATAGTGGTTATAGATGGCTCCCCAGAGGAATTTTTCAAGTGGGATAGCTGTACAACTAATATCAAATTGGTAGACCTGGTGATTTGCAGATCTGGTAATCTGTGGCAAATCCTGGTCATTTGGCCAAGTGAACTGATACGACATCACTTCTAAAAAAAATAAGCTAATAAGTTTATATCTCTGTTGCATCTTGGTATATATAGACAAAGAACCTTTCAGTCTGTTCCAGTAAAACTAAGTAAAACCCAGTTTTCTGTTAGGCACAAGTAACATCCTTCTAATCCCATCAAAAGTTAGAAGGATGTTAATTGTATCTGATAGAAGATAGGGCAATTTATCTATTTTTGTCTTAATGTGTTGCATGAATCCAGCCATTCTGGCTTAGCTATGGTTAAATGATTAGAAATCCTGGCTTGACCTTTAGTGTTATATGTGAAAACAAGAGTGTAGTAGTAACTTCCTAATACAGTGCAACTTCAGATTAGTGCAATTCTCTCCCACAGGCACTCCTGCATAGGGTGGCTGTTGCTTCCTTTGTGAGTACTGGCATTTGTCTGCCACTCATTGAGGAAACTTTTTCATTCAGAGGTTCTCTTCACCACTACATCAAACGGACTTGCTCAGGCCACCAGCATTAGATTAGGTGCAAGCAGAGAAAGCCACTTGTGCCGACCCCACACCTATTGAAACCTCTTCACAGCGAACCTCACATTAGCATGCAGTTTATAGTCAGAGTAAAATGTCTGTGTTGAGAAGCAGCATTACCACCACCACTGTGGCAACTTGTTTGCTCTTATTGATTCTGAAATTAAATTCCTCCCTCCCTTCCTAAATTGTTTTGGAAGATCTAAAGAGGTCTTTCTCCCCTTTCTTCTCTGTCTCTCTTTGGCATCTGGGAAGTTCATCGTGCTCCTTTCTTGTCTGCAGCTGGAGAGATCTCGTAACAGAAGTGAGGGCCACGCAGCAGGTCAGAATCTTCCAGCCCCAAAGGGCCTCCTTCTGCTGGCACTGTATTTTGATTCCACGGAGAGGCAACGTTCCTCCACAAAAACAAGCCGCTGACTTTAAAGTAATACATAATAGCTATAAAATTACCAAATGTCAGGTAAACAAAAAGTTATTAAGGATGACCTTATTAGTTCTATCTGCAATTCACAGACCAAGGTAATTGTCAAGTCTCGCTGCTATTAGGCTGAAATAATAGTTTAGGGACCATCAACATTAAAATTTCATTATGATGGGACAAAAAGGCTCATGTATAATCAATAGTAAGAATCCATTATTATTGACTTGGAATGAATGAAGCATGAACACATTTGTGCAGATATGAACCGTTAGCAATCTTTTGTATAATAAAGAATTAACACAACACAGATAATGCCATTTTGGGAATTGGCTTCCACTTTAAATTGGTACTTGTCTGTGTGCTATAAAGCCTGAATCAGGTCCCTGGGTGGCTTCTGTTAAGAGGTTTTTCAAAATACCTGGTGTCTGAGTTTCTGGATTGCAGAAAGGATACATAAAGTGTAACTAAAAAGAAGAATGAAGCAGGCTCAGGCCTTCTGGAGTGTTCCATATGTCCCAAATTAGTTCAGTCAGATATCCCATAGCTTTTTCACAAACACTTCCTCTCCCCCATCAAGGAGAAAGGCAACCTAGAACTAACAAGAAATTTCCTAACAGTGAGAACAATTAAACAGTGGAACAGCTTGCCTTCAGAAGTTGTGGGTGCTCCATCACTGGAATCTTTTAAGAAAAAACTGGAAAGACACTTGTTTGGAATGGTATAGGGCCGTGGTGGCGAACCTATGGTAGGCGTGTCACAGGTGGAATGCAGAGCCCTCTCTCTTGGCACGCGGGCCGTCGTCACAGTCCTAGGCCTTCAGCTAGGTTTTATAAAACCTTTTCGCTTAACGCCTCAGCCACCATGTGCAAAAAAAATGGCGATGTCCATTTTGCTCTATGACTTCTTGGTGACCTAACCCTAAGTGGAATTTTCCTCCAATGCGATTTTCCCCTGTATTTTACCAGGAAACATAGATAGGGCAGCCTAGAAAACCTAGTGCCCTCCTAACCATACCCAAGCACTCCGAATTTGTTGGTGATGTCCATTTTGCTCTATGAGTTCACAGTGACCTAACCCTAATTCTAAATGGAAGTTTCCTCCAATGGGATTTTCCCATGTATTTTACCAGGAAACACAGATAGGGCAGCCTAGAAAACCTAGTGCCCTCCTAACCATACTAAAAACTCCGAGTTAGTTGGCGATATCCATTTTGCTCTATGAGTTCACGGTGACCTAACCCTAACCCTAATTGGAATTTTCCTCTAATGCAGGTGTGTCAAACTTAATTTCATTGAGGGCCGCATCAGCTTTGCAGTTGCCCTTGGGGGGCTGGGTGGGTGTGGTCAGGGTCAGCGCGGCCTATTGGGTGGGCATGACTGGAGTGCATGACTGGGTGAGCATGGCCTGCTCTACATCATTCGCATCAAGGGTGCCTGTGGGTGCCTGGGCAGGAGTGGGACAGATCTGAGGTTCTTTGGCAGAAGAAGATGGGACCGGGGCAAGTGCCAAGGCATGATCTACTGGAGGAGCCTCACTGTTCCTCTAAGGCCATGCGAAGGAGGCAGAAGGACGGTGGCACCGAGGTCAAATGCCCAGCCCAGTACTTAAGCACCCACGGCACTAATTCCAGTCCCACTTCCTCAAGGGGGTGCCCACCTGCACTTTCCTCCTCCTCAAGGCTGCTGCTGCTGTGCTTGCACTCCTTAGCCTAGTTGCTCATGAGGGCAAAGTCAAGAGGAAGGCCCACTCCCTCTCCATACCCAAGAACTCCAAGTTTGTTGGCGATGTCCATTTTTCTCTATGAGTTCATGGTGACCTAACCCTAAGCCTAAGTGGAATTTTCCTCCAATGGGATTTTCCCACGTATTTTACCAGGAAACCTAGATAACCCTAAGTCCATATTGGTGAACCTATGGGACACAGGTGGCACTCAGAGCTCTCTCTGTGGGCACGCGCAGCATCTCCCCAGTCCTAGGCCTTCAGCTGGCTTTTATAAAACCTTTTTTCTTTAGGCTTCTGCCACTTTGTGCAAAAAAAGAGAGGTTCAATTAATCAATCAATTTCAACTTCTCGTGAGAAAAAAAACATCTTGCAAAGTTGGAATTAATTGAACTTTTTAGTCCCACCCAGTCTGCCGTTACCACTGCAGCCACAGTCACCCAATGGGCAATGCCCACCCAATTGGTCACACCCACCCAATGGGCCACGCCTACCTGACACCCGATGATACATAAGTGGAATTTGGGTTGCAGTTTGGGTGCTTGGTCTCTAAAAGGTTCGCCATCATTGGTATAGGGTCTCCTACCTGAGCAGGAGGTTGGACTAGAAGACCTCCAAGGTGCCTTCTAACTCTGTTATTCTGTTATTGTGCAATACAGCAAATAGTTTTGCTAACCACTCCTCATCCCCAAATGAATAAAAATGCTGGTCACCCCACCCACAATCAAGAAACCAACCGTAGCGCTCAGTAAAACACAATCTGAATCAGGAAAATCAATATACAATTAACTAATCTAAAATTAGCAGTATGCTTTACCTCTCTCTGCTTCTAGAAAGGCCAACTAAAGAAAGTCAACTTGTTGGAATAAAAGAAAGAGTTTACAAAATGTTTCTGGAATGAGAATTTCTAGTTCTAGGTATTAACTACATAGAAGGTCCTGATGCTTGCTGAGTGTATTTTCTACTGCTCTGAGTGTGACTGACAGATTAGTGTAAAATATTCGCATGGTAACAGACTGCATACTCCTGGATTTTTAAAGCCAAGCACTAGTAGTCCAAATGATCCTTAACAACTGACTGTAAATTAATGTAAATCCTTGAGTATGAAAGTACTTTCCTATTCAAGGATTTACATTAATTTATAGTCAGTTGTTTGGGACGCGGTGGCTCAGTGGGTTAGGACGCTGAGCTTGTCGATCAGAAGGTCGGCAGTTTGGCGGGTCGAATCCCGAGTGCCGTGTAACAGAGTAAGCACCTGTTACTCGTCACAGCTTCTGCCAACCTAGCAGTTCGAAAGCATGTAAAAATGCAAGTAGAAAAATAGGGACCACTACGGTGGGAAGGTAACAGCGCTTCGTGCGCCTTTGGCGTCTAGTCATGCCGGCCACATGACCACGGAGACGTCCTCGGACAAGCGCTGGCTCTTCGGCTTTGAAACGGAGATGAGCACTGGCCCCTAGAGTCGGAAACGACTAGCACACATCTGCGGGGGAACCTTTACCTTTACTTTTATAGTCAGTTGTTAACTTATATTTTGCCTTTATTATTTTTATAAATAACTCAAGGTGTCTGGCCCAAACTCACGCTGCTGGCAGTATTAGAAGTCTCTCTCTCTCTCTCTCTCTCTTTCTCTCTCTGAGAATGAAGTCTCATAACTTTGCTGCTGCTTCCTACAGCACTGTTGATAAGAAGGGTTTTTTCTTTAAAGGTCAATCAACTAAATATTGCTATTGGTCACAGATCTCATCTGAGCATCCAGAAACAGGACTGGAGCTAGCCATACTTCTCAATGCAAAGCTAACCCCAAGGAGAACCTAACTTTATTCAGAACTGCATTACTGGCTAAAAAATTCGCTTTATCAACTTTTTGGCCCACCACAACTCATTCCAAATTCCAGGTGAAATTGTCAGTTTGGATGCCCAGAAGAAAGAAGTTGATATTGGGAGAAGCTTTTTTGAGCTGGAAATCAAACAAGGTTTAAGTTTAGTAGGGCTGAACGTAGGCAATGTATTGTTACTTAATTTGCAGTATTTTCTCTCCCCTTTTCTATTATGTTATCAATCTTAATATGTTTTCATACGTTGATATTTGTACAATATATTTAAAAATTATTAATGTTCTATTATTTAAATAGCTTAGAATAATGAGAATCATATTACAAGTATAAAATTATTTAGCTTTTTCATTCAAAACTGAAAAGGATACACTATAGCTGACATCAAAGTAATGTTTATATAGGTTTGAAGCTGATTACTTATGAAAGTCTCCTTTACTTATTGTTACTTAGTGAGCGGGGATTCCTCTCTGTTTCTGGGTATAAATTTTATACCTATTAATTACCAAAGGAAAAAGTAAAAAAAAGTAAAACAAGAGAAAAAGATTATAATAATTTAAAAAGAGCTATTGGATTTCTCTCAGAGACCAGACTATGCAATGTGCTGTATCTATGGGAACAACTCCTGCCCAAATTTAGTTAAGCCAAGTTAAGCCATTGCTTTGTGTTCGTCAAACCCAGTTACCAATGAGAATTTAAAATGCAGCAATAATTTAAGCAATAGTAAAACTCATATTCAATACTGCCAAAGTGCAATCTTTTATGAAACATGATGCTGAGAAGGGGCCAACCAAAGTTGCTGTGGCTGGTTGCAATCTGTAAACTGAGAAGAAGCTGGCATGGATGGGAAATCAGCCATCCTGACATGAGAGGAACTAATTTTATCTATAAAATATTGCTTGGTAGAGTGGTCCAATGTTATTGTCAGAAGCAATCAATTTTAAAGAATTTCTTACAAGGAGACTGTCCACAATTTTCATCATCATCGTCAGAGGAAGCCTGCAGATGGCATTATAGTCTTCTCTGCAACTGGGGAGTGGTCCATGCAGACCAAAAAGTTTACAGCTATCTTCAACTGGATGAAATTCACTTTCCCTCTCAGCATTGAAAATAGTGTTGAGCTAGGATTGTGGTCTCTGCACATGAATTGAAAACCCTTTATAATTGCAGAGATACCTTCTAATTACATATAGCATAGATTCCAGAACTGAACTTTTTGTATTTTGCTTCAGCGTTCAATCCCCATTTTTCTGTTCAGGTACATCTTTGCCTATTTTCATTACAAACAGAAACTGTACTGGTTGCCCGTTTGTCTCTGAGTGTGATTCAAGGTGCTGCTTATGGTCTAAAAAATTCTACGTGGCATGGGGCCTTGTTTTTATTTATTTATTAAATTTCTACATTGCCCATCTCATCTAATTGACTCTGGGTGGTTTACAGCAACAAAGAGGTAATCTGAAGGACTACCTGTTTCCTGTGGTATCTTCCCAGCCCTTAGAAGCCTACAAAAATTGGCCTATAATAGCTTCAGACCCTTTCAGTGAAATAATGTCATCTTTCAGAATCAAAGAAGCATGCCTTCTCTCTTAAAAATCTTTTAAAAAACTTAATTATTCTCCAGGACTTGGAGTAGAGTGGTTGGGACCTTGATTGTTGTTGGCTAGAGTTTCCATATTGTTCTTTATTTTTTAATAATTCTGTTTATACTGTACTTTCTATTTTTGTGTATGTATTATTGTGAGCAAACCAGAAACATTCCAAAGTGCAAAGGCAAATAGGGATCTCATTAAGAAAATGGATTGCATTGACAGAGAGATCTCTACCTTTCTCTTAAGACTCATGCTAGTTTATGGTGAATATTAAAGGAAAGAAAACAAGACAATGCATCAGATAAAATAAAAGAAGTACATCTATGGCATCCCCTTACAATCATAATCTTTAACAAGTTGGTTCTCACTACTTTTTTGTATGTCAAGAGACATTCAATCTGAAAAGTGTTTATATTGCTGACCCAATCCTTGAGTGATATATTGAAAACAGTTGGTCCCAGCAAGCAGTCTGTACTGTTTGGCTTCCAATTGTCCTCAAAAGCAATACCATATTCAATGCATTGCAGTAATTTTGATGGTTGGAGGCCAGCAGATAGATGGCTATAGTCAACATGTCTCTAGTTAGTGTTGTCACAGCTGGCATGCCAACTGAAGTCACTCATCTAGATCAACTTGCTTTCATCTAACCAGTCAAAAGTCACTGGATTTATTCCTTAGAATTAACTTAACACTCTGCTGTGTACACAGCTAAATGGCCACACCTCATCCATTTTTAGACAAGCAGTTCATCCATTCTATCTTTAAAGGTATGTTAATGTGTCAGTTAATTTCCAATCTGAATTTTGGCTATTTAAAAACAAATTAGCCTGATGTAAGGGTTCAGTGTTTCACATTCTGCCTAAGTGATAAAAGAAAACAAAGAATATATTTTCAATTTTAATATATGGTGGGAAAAAGAAATCTATAACTCATGTCTGAAGCTGAAGCACTTCAAATGTTAGAGTCAAAGGCTTAGAACACATTAAAACATTTAAAAGAGTTTAAGAAACATTTGCCACAAATCAGGAGCTAAGTTGTTCTAAGTCATGCTAACAGTGAATATAATTAACCACATATGAATCTAGGAAGCAAGAAACCTTTTTTAAATTCTGTCAGATTGCCTGCTGATTTATGAACTAGATTAATTCCCAATGAAAAAGTTGTCAAGGTAAGACCAGAAATTATATCATCACTTTAACATCACAATGACTAGTATTTCTGATGCAGAGGATTCATCACAGATATAGCTTCTTAATAATAACTGTCAAAAGAAAGTTCTCTCAATGTTATTTTTCCATTAGGTGAGTGGGCCACTGGCCTTTCTTCACCAAAAAAAAAAAAGGAAAAATCCAGTCCTGATTTACTTCAATCTTTGAAGTATATAAGCTAAAACTAATTTGAAGGGCATGTATGGGCATTCAGTTTCTGTTAAGAAATGTTTTAAAAAACTCTTGGCTTCCTGTACAAGTGTTCTCTTTAAAATAAAAAAAGCAACAACAACCCATCCATAATGTAAAATTTTCTTTATGCTTTTGCTCTCCTCCTTTCTGACATTTATGTGAATGTTTGTTGATGTTAGAATGGACACATATGTGAAGTCTTGTTAATAATACATTTTTCCATTCCTTCTGATCTTAAAATTTCAAGAATTCTAAAGTATTTGGGAGAGCCCAATACTGGCTTTAATCTTGAAAACATGTAGACCTTTCCTGAACTTGGCACTTTCCGGGTCAAACTACCCATGATATTAAAAGTGGAGTGAGAGATTTCTTTTGGCTGGGCAGATAATTTAGTCTTGACTCCTGTTGACAACCTGGATGCATGCAGTCATCTTGGCATTTCTAGAACTATGAGTGTGACAGGCCCCAAATAATCAGGAATATTACCCAGATTTCCCTGATCTGAATCTAGCAGCTTAACTACTAAACCAAACTGGTTCTCAATAAAAGAATAAAAAGGTAAAAGATAAAGTTTTTTCCTGTCTAGTTATGTTTGACTCTAGGGTGTAGTACTCAGCCCTATTTCCTACCCAGCATTGTCCAAAGACATTTCTGTGGTTATATAGCCAGCATGCCCCTTCATGGATTACTGCCTTGTCGTGGCGAAGGGGCTTGCGTAATTCAATGAAGCTATGAGCTATGCCGTGCAGGGCCACCCAAGACGGACAGGTCATAGCAGAGAGTTCTGACAAAACGTGATCCACTGGAGAAGGAAATGGCAACCCACTCCAGTATCTTTGCCATGAAAACCCTATGGACAGTACCAAAAGGCAAAACAATATGACGCTGGAAGATGAGCCCCTCAGGTCGGAAGGCGTCCAATATGCTACTGGGGAAGAGCAGAGGGCTAGTACTAGTAGCGCCAGAAAGAATGAAGCAACTGGGCCAAAGCCGAAAGGACGCTCAGCTGTGGATATGTCTGGTGGTGAAAGGAAAGTCCGATGCTGTAAAGATTTTTTCTCCATAGGAACCTGGAATGTAAGATCCATGAATCAAGGAAAGCTGGACGTGGTCAAACAAGAGATGACAAGACTAAACATTGACATCTTAGGTATCAGCGAACTAAAATGGACAGGAATGGGTGAATTTAATTCAGATGACCATCAGGTATACTACTGCGGGCAAGAATCCCTCAGAAGAAATGGAGTAGCCTTCATAGTCAATAAAAAAATAGGAAAAGCAATACTGGGATACAATCCTCAAAATGACAGAATGATCTCAGTTCGAATCCAAGGCAAACCATTCAATATCACAGTAGTCCAAGTCTATGCCCCAACCACCGGTGCTGAAGAGGATGAAATTGACCGGTTCTATGAAGCCCTACAGCACCTTATAGAACTAACACCCAGAAATGATGTCCTTATCATCATGGGGGATTGGAATGCTAAAGTAGGAAGCCAAAAGATAACTGGAATAACAGGCAAGTTTGGCCTTGGAGTACAAAATGAAGCAGGGCACAGGCTGATAGAATTTTGTCAAGAGAATACGATGGTCATAGCAAACACTCTTTTCCAACAACCCAAGAGACGGCTCTACACATGGACATCACCAGACGGTCAACACAGAAATCAGATTGACTATATGCTCTGCAGCCAAAGATGGAGAAGCTCTATACAGTCAGTAAAAACAAGACCAGGAGCTGACTGTGGCTCAGACCATGAGCTTCTTGTTGCAAAGTTTAGGCTTAAACTGAAGAAAGTAGGGAAAAGCACCAGGCCAGTCAGGTATGAATTAAATCATATCCCCGTTGAATATACAGTAGAGGTGACAAATAGATTTAAGGAATTAGATCTGATAGACAGAGTGCCTGAAGAACTATGGACAGAGGTTCACAACATTGTACAACAGGTAGCAACCAAAACCATCCCAAAGAAAAAGAAATGCAAGAAAGCAAAATGGCTGTCTGAGGAAGCTTTGCAAATAGCTGAGGAAAGGAGGGAAGCGAAAGGCAAGGGAGAAAAAGAAAGATATGCCCAATTAAATGCAGAATTCCAAAGAATAGCTAGAAGAGATAAGAATGCCTTCTTAAATGAACAATGCAAAGAAATAGAAGAAAACAATAGAATAGGGAGGACCAGAGATCTTTTCAAGAAAATTGGAGAGATGAAAGGAACGTTTCATGCAAAAATGGGCATGATAAAGGACCAAAATGGCAGGGACCTAACAGAGGCCGAAGAGATTAAGAAGAGGTGGCAAAATTACACAGAAGAACTATACAAGAATGAGCTTAACATCCCTGATAATCACAATGAGGTGGTCACTGACCTCGAGCCAGACATCCTAGAATGTGAAGTGGGCCTTAGAAAAGCTGAGCAACAACAAAGCTAGTGGAGGTGACAGTATTCCAGCTGAGCTATTCAAAATCTTAAAAGACGATGCAGTAAAAGTGCTATACTCAATTTGCCAGCAAATTTGGAAAACTCAACAGTGGCCACAGGATTGGAAAAGATCAGTTTACATTCCAATTCCAAAGAAAGGCAGTGCCAAAGAATGTTCAAACTATCACACCATTGCACTCATTTCTCATGCTAGTAAAGTTATGCTTAAAATTCTACAAGCTAGACTCCAGCAGTATGTGGATCGAGAACTACCAGAAGTACAGGCAGGATTTCGAAGAGGCAGAGGAACTAGAGATCAAATTGCTAACATACGCTGGATCATGGAGAAAGCTAGAGAGTTCCAGAAAAACATCTACTTCTGCTTCATTGACTATGCTAAAGCCTTTGATTGTGTGGATCATAACAAACTCTGGCAAGTCCTTAAAGAGATGGGCATACCAGACCATCTTATTTGTCTCTTGAGAAATCTATATGCGGGCCAAGAAGCAACAGTGAGAACTGGACACGGAACCACTGATTGGTTCAAAATTGGGAAAGGAGTCCGGCAAGGCTGTATACTGTCGCCTTGCCTATTTAACTTATATGCAGAGCACATCATGAGAAAGGCAGGGCTAGATGAATCAAAAGTTGGAATTAAGATTGCTGGAAGAAACATCAACAACCTAAGATATGCAGATGATACCACTCTAATGGCAGAAAGTGAAGTAGAACTAAAGAGCCTCTTGTTACGTGTGAAGAAGGAGAGTGCAAAACTTGGGTTGAAACTAAACATTAAGAAAACCAAGATCATGGCATCTGGCCCTCTCAATTCCTGGCAAATAGATGGGGAAGAAATGGAGGTAGTGACAGATTTTATTTTCCTGGGCTCCAAGATCACTGCAGATGGGGACTGTAGTCAAGAAATTAAAAGACGCTTGCTCCTCGGGAGGAAAGCCATGGCAAATCTAGACAGCACACTAAAAAGCAGAGATATCACCCTGTCAACAAAAGTGCGTATAGTCAAGGCTATGGTCTTTCCAGTTGCAATGTATGGCAGTGAAAGTTGGACCATAAGAAAGGCTGAGCACCAAAGAATTGAGGCCTTTGAACTATGGTGCTGGAGAAGACTCCTGCGAGTCCCTTGGACTGCAAGGCGATCAAACCGGTCAGTCCTAGAGGAGATCAACCCTGACTGCTCTTTAGAAGGCCAGATCCTGAAGCTAAAACTCAAATACTTTGGCCACCTAATGAGAAGGAAGGACTCACTGGAGAAGAGCCTAATGCTGGGAAAGATTGAGGGCAATAGAAGAAGGGGACGACAGAGAATGAGGTGGCTGGATGGAGTCATTGAAGCAGTAGGCGTGAGTTTAAATGGACTCCAAAAGATGGTAGAGGACAGGAAGGCCTGGAGGAACATTGTCCATAGGGTCGCGATGGGTCGGACACGACTTCGCAACTAACAACAACAACAAATAGCCAGCATGATTATACACTGAGGCTCATGCCCTAGAATAAAAGAATAGCTTCCAGCTATTCTACTAGAAGAAGGGATGCAGTGGCTCAGAAGGTTAGGACGCTGAGCTTGTCGATCAGAAGGTCGGCAGTTTGGCAGGTCGAATCCCGAGTGCTGCGTAACAGAGTGAGCACCTGTTACTTGTCCCAGCTTCTGCCAACCTAAAAAACCTTGTAAAAATGCAAGTAGAAAAATAGGGACCACTACAGTGGGAAGGTAACAGCGTTCCGTGCGCCTTTGGCGTCTAGTCATGCCGGCCACATGACCACGGAGACATCCTTGGACAAGCGCTGGCTCTTCAGCTTTGAAATGGAGATGAGCACCGGCCCCTAGAGTTGGAAACGACTAGCACACATGTGCGGGGGAACCTTTACCTTTACCTTATTCTACTAGAATAGATCAGTGTTCTATTGGGAGTCCACTTTGGGGGATATCACAGTTTGATTTCCTTCCATTTACATTTCTGCCTGCAATTTTCTTTTCCACATTGTTATGGGAGAAAAGGCAAGTAGTAAAATCATGACCGAAAAGGGATGTCTTAAATCCACTCCCTCTTCACAGGTAAGACAACGTTTAGCCAGATATTTAATATAATACAGATCATTTTTGCCATGAATGAAATTGGCCACAAAAGTCACCTGTCATAAAAGATAAAAAAACCCTAGTCAATTTCCTCTCTATGTTGACCATGAAAACATATATCAGGCTAGCAATGTAGTTTCAGACTAGCCATCTGAAAAGTCCATTGTTATTAGGGCTAGTTTAATTTTTTTTAATCATATCCATTCTTGGTCACATTGTGTTGGATCTTTATTAAGCTGAAAACTACCTCTACTTTGATTGACCTCGGAATGTTCTCTAACTCTAATTTCAGCTAAAGCAAATCTTTGATATTTCATACATGAGCTACAACAATAGATGGTGGAAAGGGCTTAGAGCCTACCCCTGGCTTAGAGGCTTCTTTATCTCTTTGCTGCCATCTCTCAGTCATCTGCAGTATTGCAGACAGGAAAGTGTCTTCCACCATACTTGTGGACCCAAAGGTGCTTTTTCAGGAGGCAACTGGACATTCTTGTTTTTCTTTGAAGACGTTTTACTTCTCATCCAAGAAGTTTCTTCAGCTCTGATTGGATGGTGGAGAACTGAAGAAGCTTCTTGGATGACAAACAAAACATCTTCAAAGAAAAACAAGAATGTCCAGTTGCCTCCTGAAAAAGCATCTTTGGGACAACCATGACCTGGATGACTGAGAATCTCCATAGACATACTTGTAGAAAGAAAGCCAGCTTATGATTTGACCTTTTGCTGCTGCTTCCCTCCTTTTGGCATCTGCTGTTGGGGCAGTTGCTTCATTTTGCCCTCCAATGCAGGGCTTTTCAACCTTTTCACCCATTGTACCACTTTTAGGATATGGCAGCATCCGAGTACCACCAGTTGCCTAGCAAGGTGTCAAAAACCTGATGACCCCCCCCCCAAAAAAAGGAAAAAAGTGATGAAGTACAGGTAATCCTCGACTTACAACAGTTCACTTAGTGACTGTTCGAAGTTACAATGGCACTGAAAAAAGTGCCCCCAAGCCACAGCTGAGCAAGATACCTGCCTGCCCGCCCAGCAGTGCTCTTCCTCCTGTCTGAGGTTTTCATTGTTGTGAGCATTTCTGTTGAGGATTGGCAGTGGGGGTGGGGTGGGGGTGGTGTTTGGTTTTTATTCCCCCCTGTCTGCTGGGTGGTTGCAGCAGGTTTTGGTCACTTCACATGACCCTGGGACACTGTGACCGTCATATATATGAATCAGTTGCCAAGCATCTGAATGTAAATCACAAGATCCTGGAGATGCTGCAACATTCCAGCTGATCGGCGCTTCTTCTGGGGTCAGAAGCGCCAGGATCAGTGGCGAGCTCCAGCTGGAGCCTGGCGCTGATCCTGGCGCTTCTGCTGAGCCCTGCAGCCCTGCAGCTCCAGCCGTCTCTCTCTCTCTCAGGCTTGTGCGGTGCTACCATTCCTCTCCCCCGCTACCACTTTTCTAGGATGGTCGCGTACCACCTGCCAGGTTCCAATGTACCACAGGTGGTACCCGTACCACTGGTTGAAAAGCCCTGCTCTAATGGACCTACTGGACTGGCATTGATAGGTACTGGGGACTACTGACCAGTTGGAGAAAGCCTGTTTTCAGATTCTAGAAGGAGGGAGGTTTTTGAGAGCTTTTAGCTATTAAAGAGTTTGTTGCACTTTTTTTTTTCATCTGACTTATAAAAGCAATTTGCAGTTCATTTTAATAAGAAAAAAGTTTCCAAAATAAATCTTGATGATCCCAAGTGAAAGTAAGCCATTATATAAATTGTAATTCTATTAATGTATTTTGTGTGATAATTAAAATTATAAATTATCTTACAGCGCTATCACAGCTATTGAAACATTTTTGTTTGTTTAGTAGAAGGAATTATAGTGGAGTAGTATTTCAGAAAATACTGACTGTTTCAATTCGCTTTTGATTTACATATGTTTTCAAGTTTGCACTGAAGTGGGTGTATATGCTTGATATATTTCCATGCACTCTTTGGTCCAAAACATAGCAGCAGAAAATATATTCCATTAAAAATGAATGTGATTCTTATCCATATAACACTTCTGTTAGACAAAGACTCTAAAGTCTATTTCAGTACTCATATTAGTCAATACGGTCTGCCATCTTTAATGTTCTTCAAAAGAGTGAGCCACTGAAAGATGAAAGTTTGCAGTGTTTAGAGTCCAGTCTGTTGGATTTCATCTAAGTATCTTAAAGTTTACAAATGCCTTATCCTCACAATTTAGAGTCTAAAGCAAACCTGAGGAAGGCTCAAACCTAGGATGTGATTTGTATGTAGTGTACGAAATAACCAATAGTGACAGAAGGAATTCTGATAATGCTGCAGCCTTTTCTATTCAAACATTTTTTTTAAAGCATTTAAGGTTCTAAACGCTTCTCACTCCTTGTGAGCAGAGAGATAGTCTAGTCGAGAACTTTTATTCTGTCTATTTGTAATAGATTTCTTAAAGTTTCTATAGCACCAAGTTCTGGAACCCTGCATAAAATATGTAAAATAATTATTTGCAGTGCTTTTTTTGTAAAAGAAAAAGGTGCCGGAACTCTGTTCTGAGCGTTCTATGAGAAAAAAAGCCCTGATTATTTGTAATATTTTTACAGACTCCCTGCCCTCATCACATGCAATCCAAAAGACACTTTGATATGTATGCAATGATGAGGAATGACTATTTGAGGCAAATCTTTTAAGTTTTATCTAAATTATTGTTCTAAGCCTTCATTGTTTGGAGAACAGTAGCTTTAATGTTTCATCAAAGAAGGACTTTTTGACTTTCAATCATTCCATGACTTGATGTTGAGTTTCTGCTAGCCAAGCTTTTCTCAATCCATTGGGTTGCTCAAATGAGGCTAAACACCATGGTTGTAGAGTTGCACACATCTTTTAAATATTGCAACTAAACTTTTTTGGCTCCTTGTCTCAGAACCAATACTGGTGCGTGCAGAGAAAGACTAGCTCATTCCTCACATTTCAGAATCCAGACAAAATTCTCTCAAAGGGGTAAGAGGATGAAACCCTGTTAACCAATTTGTTATCTCATCAAAATTTCCAAAACAATGTTTGCCAAGTTGATTGGATTTGTAAGAGTCCAATAAACTAGGTTGGGGTAAGGTAGGCCATGCATTTGACAAGTTTGTGTTTCTCAGAGGACTTGCTACTTGGGTCAGCAATTGATGGCCTGAGAACTGCAAAAGAAGGGAAAGTTGGGCAGAGTATCAGATTTATACTGCAGTGGTGCATGTCTAAAGGAACTGCACCTCCTCTCACAGTGACAGGGGGTGATCAAAGGCTTAAAACAGCTGCATTCTTAACAGAGATTCTTATCTATCCATGCTATGTCAAATGCCTAGGCAGCTTCTGCCAAGTTCAGACAAAGGGTCCTGACATACTGTGTAATACAATAACAGAATAACAGAGTTGGAAGGGACCTTGGAGGTCTTCTAGTCTTACATCCTAATCAAGCAGGAAACTCTATACTATTTCAGACAAACAATTGTCCAATCTCTTCTTAAAAACCTGCAATACTGGAGAACCCACAACTTCTGGAGGCAAGTCGTTCCACTGATTAATTGTTCTAATTTTCAAGAAACTTCTCCTTAGTTCTAGGTTGATTCTCTCCTTGATTAGTTTCCATCCATTGCTTCTTGTCCTGCCTTTAGGTGCTTTGGAGAATAGGTTGATCCCTTCTTTGGAACACTGCTATCATGTCACCCCTAGTCCTTCTTTTTATTAAAGTAGACTTATGCAATTCCTGCAACCGTTCTTCATATGTTTTATCCTCCAGTCTCATATATAAATTAGCACAATCCCAATACCTGTGTCTGCTAATCTTCTGAAATGATCAGATTCTGTAGTATCTGCCTAAGAAAGTGGTTCTTTCCTAGGATTTATTCTCCCAGAGTCTCTTTAGCAACATTTATCAAAAAGTGATACAACAATTACTGTCTGACAACTGAACTATTTCCCTTCTAAAAGTAATATATCCTCAAAGTACATTGAAGTGGAAACATTTTCTTCTAACCAGTTTTCTATAAACTGATGAATGGGCAGACCTCTTCATAGAAAATGGAGGTCCTGAATTTTAATCAGTCTGGAAACCAATTATTCAGATTGGGTGGGTTTTCTTTTTTCAAATTGGAACCTTGGAAATCTAAAGCATTTGTGATCAAAGGACTTCATAACTTGCACTTGTATATTTGAAAAAAAACACTTATTGCTTGCAGTAGCTGAAGAGATGGTAACATTCATGATCTCGAGATAGAATGAATGATGAAGTATGAGCATCCATTACTTAATGAAGGCAACATCAAGAGGCAAGCATGTGTTAATGCAGTTCCAGACTCTCCAGATAAGTCATTTATATCACCACTGCTACAATATTTCACAAAGAAGGCAGACAACAGGTGAAATTTGGAAATGGAAATTAACCAAACAATGAAAATTGAAGCAAGATATGAACTAAAGGTCTAGAATTCATTTTTACAACTGTGCATGTCCTATCTATTCAGGTGTGATTAATACATTCATATAAAGTGACTCCATCAGTTTAAACTGTTAACTTTTCTGCTGCCAATAGTATGCTACAAATACGTGCTAGAAAAATATGTGTGGGCATAGAAATACTAACAGTTTCGGAGCTTAATTCGTGTACAAAGTTGAATGATTGTAGGTGGCAATGGCTGGAAATATAATTATAGTAATTGCACATATTGTTCAAATTTTAGTCCCACTGTCTTGGAAAATATACATTCTCCATTTGTTTTATTGTAGGCTTGCAGTAGCAATTCTGTAGCTAGGTATTAGAAAGCTTTTTAGGCTTTCAACAAATGTATGTAGTTAGAAGAAAGCATTTTCAACTGTAACAAGCAAGGCCAGTTAATGAGTCTTGTACATTTTTAAAAAGAAGACTTAGATATCAGAGGGTGGTTTTTATTCCTGGCAGATATTTTGTCTTCAAATTAGATGTGATGTGGAAATACAAAATTAGGATCTCTTCAAACAAAGCGTTAACAGTTTCCTGCAACTATGTAGAAAGTGGGCTCAAATGTAAAATGAAATAAAATGATTATTTCAGAGAGTGAACTTACCTCGGAGGGCCCTATTCTATGTGTGATGATTAAAATTATTCCCCTACCCCAAGTTTATTCTCTTCATGAATCTGTCTGAAAACTCAGGCTTTTTAGATGGAGGCACAGATATGCTGGGTATAAAAATTAGTTATACACGATGGTCTACAGAAGGAATGTGAGCAAGAGAATGAAGAATCACAGAAGGGTCGAGACAAGCATGTTTTCCATTCTAGAAATTGGCAGATTCTTTGATAGCCAAATGCAAAGCCTGGGGTTCCTAGCAACTATTAGATTTTGATCTGTAATTTTGATGTTTGTTTATTGATAAAGCACTACTGTCCTTTGAAAATTATATTTTGCAGTTTGAGCTGTAGCTGATTGCCAGATGAAAAGTCACTTCACCAAAATCAACATAGAAAGCAAGAAAATAATTACGTCTTATGAGAGAGCGTCAGCCTGAAACAATAAAAATGTTTGATCTAAACCAGAAAATTAATGTTAAAAAAAAGTTCTGTGAGTGCATAGAGCAAAATCTAGTTTCATTGAACTAAGGATTGCTCTCCAAGAGTTTGGCCTATCATTAAAGAATTATATCTTCCGCCTATTTTTTGGTTAAAAATCAAATAATATTAGTGCAAAGGTCTCCTCTATATTTACAGAACCCTACTTTACACTCACAGTGGACTTTCTAAGAAAATGTGCTGTGGAGTAGAATTTGCATCTGTTTGATGGGTGTGGTTTACATTGGGACCTATTTCTTTCCTGTCCTGGAAATGTAAGTAAGATCCATAAAGCATACTTGCTATACACTAATATGGCCAGCTGAGTCTCTTCTTTTGAGACCTAGAAAAGACCCATGGAGTCACAGAACCTTATGGGAACAGTCTTACAAGCCCTCTGGCTTAATTGCTTGTTGTTAACCAAAACCTTTAAAGCTTAATATCATAAAAATGGATAACAGTGGCACAAGAGGCATAAGTGAGAATGGAAAGCTTCAGAGCAGTGTTAGGTCAGGTTATCAATTGTTTTTGTTTACTGGCAGTTGCTGCTCAGGATCATTGCTATACTCTCCTTATCACCTGTGGATGGATCCTTTGAAGAGAAGATACCATGGAACAAACCAAGAACATTTATTGGGTTTATCTTTTTTTATTAGTTTTCCAATATTACAATAGTATCTTTAAAAAGCAACGTGGTGTCTGGGTTACAATAATTCCATTTCAGACAAATACATATTATTACAAATCTCCAAATTGTTGTAACCAATACTTCCTCTGTCTTGTTTCCTTTAATACAAATTATCTCTTATCGAAATTAACATACTTCTCATTACTATCCATCAGTCATTTAATAGTTTTCTTATATTTGTCAATACTTTAGTATATTTTATATTTTAACATTCCATCTTTAAAACATCAAACACCTTACATATTTTTCCAGCTTTAATTTTACATTGATATTAAACCAAGAACATTTAATATACAAAGCAAGGATTTTCTTTGAGAGACCCAAACTTCCATTTTCATTCCTCCAATCTCAGGAATCATTTGAAGATGCTCTACAATGGTTTTTACTGGTATTGCCTCAGGAAGACGTCAAGGAAGAAACCATAGGAAGACATCAAGGAAGAAACCATAGTGCTGGCACAAGCCACTCCCATGTTCTGTAACCACAGCAGCAACAACAAATCCCCTCTTTACAAAAGGGAGAGAAAGGAAAGAAAAACAATCTGTGGCCATGATGCTTTGCACAGGGCCTATACTGACTTGGTTTTAATGGGCTCTTTGAAGAGGAAGTACAAAAATAAGTGTTACAGACAGGGACGTCCAACCTTGGCAACTTTAAGACTTAACAGAATAACAGAGTTGGAAGGGGCCTTGGAGATCTTCTAGTCCAATTCCCTGCTTGGGCAGGAAACCCACTACCATATCAGACAAATCGTTGTCCAATCTCTTCTTTAAAAACTCCAGTATTGGAGCACCTACAATTTCTGGAGGCAAGTAATGCCACTGATTAATTGTTCTATCAGGAAAGTTCTCCTTAGTTCTAGGTTGGCTCTCTCCGTGATGAGTTTCCATCCATGGCTTCTTGTCCTGCCTTCAGATGCTTTGGAGTATAGGATGACCCCCTCTTCTTTGTGGCAGCCTCTTAGATATTGGAACACTGCTATCATGTCACCCCTAGTCTTGTGATATGCTGGCTGGGGATGTCTGGGAGTTGAAGTCCACAAGTCTTAAAGTTGCCAAGGTTGGATACCCTTGGATTAAGGCAAAATTGGACATCCCTGGGTTAAGGCAAAGTTCCCCTTTTCCAGTGAGAAATAAATTTGCAGTATCTCAAATCAACAAGTGTCACTGTGGTTCCAACTGCTTGGTAGCTGAGCGAGGAATAAACCAACTCAGTTCTTCCACCCATTACCAGAACACAGAGCTCTGAAGATGGATTCAACCTGACAGAAGAACCTCTGCTTAGCAAAAACCTTTCTCCAGATGGCTTTAGCTTTTAAGATGTTGGCTTGGCTGTTAGCCTCCCTCCCCCTGTTGAGATCCCCTTCACTCTAATGGTGAGAGAAAGGCCAACGTTTTCCAGTAAGATGGCCCAGCTGCATCTGGGTGATTCTCCTGAGGAAGACTGATTTTTCAGTCTGGCTGATCTTGTCCTTTGCCCTGTGCAGCTGATCCCCTGAATGAGCTGCATGGACTCCAAATGGCATCGTTTGCTGAATAAATCTTGAAGGTGCTTGAATCTGAAAAGTGGGTTCCCCCCTATTTCCCTAAATGTTCCCTTCTTATCCCAGGCATCCAAAATTATTATTCCATCAAAACATAACAATTGTTATGAATTATATCATAATACTGTGAACTGCTTAAGAGCTTCCACTTTAAAACTGTAATGGGCCGTGTAGACAGAAAAGGCGGGGGGGGGGGAGCTAAAAGCATAAATTGAAGATAATCAATGTGAATAGACCTTACCCATTGTGCAGCTTGAATAGGATAAGCACACATTATCTGGCATAATTGGTTCATGTGATTTTTCTAATTGAAGAGAAGAAGTAATTAGAGCCTAATTGAAGCAAAGTAACACAATGTCTGTCAGCATTTCTCCTGCTACCACATATTATATTATTACCTGTCATCTTCTATATTGGGTGGACTAACACACACACACACACACACACACACACACACACACACACACAAACCAATTCCATAATGGCTGCAATGAAGATGATTTTAGCTTTGGATTCTAATAGCCAGTGGAAAAGGACAATAAAAGAGATGGAATGAAACCAAACAAGTTTAAAATTCTGTACATGAAACTGGTGACCTCATGAAAGGTTTCCAGTGCAGGATGGTCCAGCTATCCAATTAAGAAAAACAGCACATTTTGCAGCACTGAAAAAGTACATTATAAATTTTGGGGATGGTACCAAAAGCAGCACGGTCTTTATGAGGGCTTTCGTATATACTTGAGTATAAGCCGAATTTTTCAGCCCACTTTTTGGGCTGAAAAAATCCACTTCGGCTTATACTCCAGTGAACAAAAAAAAGAACTGTCCCTTCGTTCGGGCCAGGCTGCTGAGAGAAGGGAGCGGCAGAGCCTTGCAGAGCTGGTAGAGGTGGCGGCAGTCCAGCGTTGTTTCTCCCCCTCGTGCGTGCATGTGTGTGTCAGACCCACGGGAATGGCTGGTAGGGAAGCGGCATTCCGGCATTCCCCCCTTT